>NW_027491059.1:3580000-4170944 GCF_021521415.1 Bidens hawaiensis | reverse complement strand
GGCTTAAATCATTAATGCTCCGGTAAATATTATTCAATTTGTATTTTTGTATTATATATAGCGGCATTGAAGTTATATTTTGACCGGTTTTGACGAAAATTTTGGACTGAACTGCTAACTATGATTTCAAAAAACGATAAACTAAACATGCTAGGTTGGGTGATTGAACCCGAATTATTGAAAAATTTATATTAACAAATGGTTCATGACAAGCGGTTCCAAGTGTCAAACTAATGACGCGGGGTCAAATCAGAAACAAGAGAGTTACAACAATTAAACTTAATCAAAACTACGATCGACTTTTTTTTTTTAATAAGAGCCAAAACTTGGAAGTATGCAACAAAAGACTCCATGACCCTCATTTATAATGGACCCAAACTCAGAAAATTATGAAACCCTTAAACCAATCAAATAAGAAAACCAACTCTAGAACATTCTTAATTTAAATAGGACTCTCATCCAAGATTTTGACCCGATTACATGTGGGCACAAACGATCAAGTCCAAAAAAATCCGCTTCAAATCGTTAATCTGTAAAAACTGAATCATTTGAATCTCAAACCCGTTAAATGGATTCATGATAGCGGTTCCATTTTTAAGCACCGATAACTTTATAGGAATTATTATATTTCACATCCATAGGTTTTTGTCTTTGCTGAGAAGCTGATCAAGATAAAACAAAGGACTTCTAAGCATGTAAGGAGGTTCTTTTTTGAACGGCTATTTAGATCCCAATAGCCTACCCGATCATCTTGATCCATTCTCCGAATATGAAACCGTGAGGTGCTAGGCTGGCACGTCGTCAAAGGCAATCATTTCAGGAGGTTAACACTTGAAGAATTTGAAAGTAATCATGGGGTTTGTGTTTTGAGTACTATAGACAATTTATATACCCAATATTAAGATTCCAAACTATGAATACCCAAGTTCAAAACGATTGGATTTTGGAATCCACGATGAAGTCATCAAGCATTCAAAATCAAACAGGGTTACTCATATTTTAATCAATTATTTATTAATTTATTGTTATGGTTTCGAGTTAGTTAAATAGTTGGTAATAATGAAATAATTAAATTAGCATGCTTGTTTAAAAAAACATAGATCCCCATGCAACTGTCATCTATCCTCAGAGGCTCCGATCACGAAAACAACACATAATGAAATAATCAAATTAGCAGGTTTTGTGGATACTTCAGCTTCAGTTTTGATCATGATGTCTCTCCTAATTCCTAAACATGTGTATACTATAATATATACATAATTCACATCACAATAAATAAATAAATAAAAATCTTGTGTGAAGCGTACAAAGTCACGGTTCATCTTAATATTTCAATTATAAGACTATACGTAATTAACAGAAAGTTAAAAGTGATGGTAATATCAACTGAGAAAGTTCAATTACGATGTACAAAAGCTAGCTTGTTGGAATTCTTCTAGTACGACGTGGCTGCCTGGTTCATCAATACGAACAAATCCATTATTAGCAACTATGATCCTCCTATACATACAAATTAATTTATACTAAATAAGTTACCGTTGGAAGAAGCCAATCATCAACAGTAACTCAACTAGTCAATAGTAAAGGATTTAATTTCTATACAATGCTAATAGAAAAACTGAACAACTGTCAATTGCTTTGGCCGTCGACTTCCACACTCTTTCTTTAAACAATAATAATGACTCCTCACCTATTAAACGAAAGTCTTTAGTCTAATTATGATACACGTATTTCAAAACATAATAAACACACTTTTCTAGTCTGCTTTTATTATTTACCTGATTAAAAATTTTGACAGTACCATCGAAATATCTACTATAATCCATGACCTTACAAAGCCATAAAGAAACATCTGTCGCGTAAACGAACCGTGAGAATATAATGACACATTTAAACCATGGATTCGAATTTAACACACACATATAAATTCACTTACGTGTAGCATCTTGTATCTTTCAAAACTTATCATACAAAAAATCACTAATAGACATTAGACAGCCCTTTTAATAGTGATAGGAATATTAAACATGATTTTCAATTTGCCTCACCTTTATTCCATTATAATTCATAACAAACAAATAGAAAATGTGTGGCGACTTGGATCTCGAGGCATGTAGATTTAAATAATAAATATTAGACATTATTATAACTTTATTAAAAATATATTTAAAAAGTATACCATGCATTGCAGAAGACGATACCCTTTGTCTTCGAGATCCACGTGTAACTGAGCCAACAAAACTTAAAGAGGTCACTTAAAGGGTGGAAATAAATTCCTTATTCTTACTATATATTTTCAAACAATTGTATAATTATTTTATAAAGTGACATTGTTGTGAGATGGGTTGTGACACGTATTAAAGACAAGGATGTTTTAGCCCCACGATTAAATACAATAAGTGGCATGCATAGCATGTTTTAAAAAAAATCAATAAAACTTTATATAAAATTTACATTATTGAACAAAAATATATATATATTTAAACCTTATGCCCTTGTTTACATATAAAGCATCTAACCAATTGAAACATCTATAACTCGAATTTACAAGGCAAAGGCACGTTTATAAAATCAAAGGTGTATTAATTAACGTGTCGTCCCAACCCTCAAGGCTGTCTAGTAATAATAGGCGTCCCTATAGAGGTTTTATACTTTTATGTTTGAACTCGGATTTAGCTGGCTTTTGTCTTTATAACAATCACATGCACGTTCAGCATTGTATTGATGAGGTACTGTGAATTTACTAGTCACTGGTTCTCACGGTCACGAAAAAAGGTAATGTTTCAAGTGGTATTCGAGATTGTTTACTGTTACCTGTTGACAATCGATATAAAAAATAAAACCAAAACTGTTTTTGTATTAGAGGACTCAAACCACCAGTTTTACAAATACACTTGAACCACCTATTATACTAGAAACTAACAAGCTTGATACCCGCAACCTACATAAGCATGCCCTTACAACCCGCATAAGTTGCAAACTCATCTTTCCTAGATATGCTAATTTATTATTTTTATCTTATATAATAAAACAACGTCATATCAGTTGCTCATCTTACCTATTACAAAACCGCCCGAAGTTAAAAGCTTTAACAATAGTAAAATATCAAGGGTTGCAACTAGCCCGTAACAATTGAAACTAACATTACCTTTTAAAATAGTTAGTTTAAGATGGAAAAAAAAGTTTAAACTGCTTATATAAAGATAATTTAGTTTAATAGTTAACAGCATCAATCTTAATCACCTTTAAGACAATCATTATAGTATTGAAATTATAAAAGTAATAATCAAACACCCCTAAAACATCCAAAAATACCCGGATGGTGGTGGTGGTGGTGGTGGTGGTGGTGGTGGGTATGTCTCCATGAGCCCGTGACCCATATTGTGGTGATTGATGTCAATTGCTTCACCAACACATCTTAGTTCTAACCCTCAACTTCTCACACACTTACACTTTACCCTTCACCTTTCATTCCCATATAAATAATGTTCATCTACACAAGTTCAATTCATTATATAAAAATGCACCAATCCATAGATTGGTTTTCTTGGCTCTCAAAAACCAACCTTGATCCTTCACTTATATACGAATATGGGATGTCATTTTGTCGAAACGAAATAGAAGAAGACGATATAGCTTATTTCAACCACGAGTTTCTTCAAAGCATGGGGATCTCTATAGCCAAACATAGGTTAGAGATACTCAAGCTTGCTAGGAAACAAAAGGGGTCAAGTGGTTCACACCCTATATCAAACCACATGATCGCGATCAAACGAACCAATAGGACCTTGGCTAGGTACATCCGGACATGGGTGCACCGAGATGGCTCGTCTAATGATATAGTTTTGGTTCGGAAGAGTAGTTATGGTTCGGGATGGAAAGGTAGTTATATGTTAAGGAGGAATAAGAGATTGGCGTCACTTAAACAAGCCACTCCTACTCTTTTGCTCACTAATGGTAATTATCATAAGTCAAATAGTCTTAAAGTTAATAGCTTGTTAAGTCCGGTGGTTTATGATGTTAAACATGATCAAGATAAAGAAGACGGTGGTGGTGGCAACGACTTACTTGTATGGTGGTGGTGTTCAAGAGATTAAGTGGGATACCATGTTTCAAAATTTGAAGCCCACTTGATATTATAGCAATCATGCATCTTCTTCACATCACTCTCTTATCTATTAATTTCTTGTCTTTGAACATATTATATAAGTAGATTTAATGGTGAGAGAGATGCTATTTTCCAAAGTTCTTCCACCACAATGAACCTTGCTTAAAGAAATTGTAGCAATGGTTTTCTTGCTTTGATTAATGGTTTTGGAAGTTACTTTAGGTAAGTGTGGCATCACTTACCCTTTTGAGGGTATTCTTGTAATATGATAAAGGTTACACTATGTAATAAAAACTCTATTTTGTTTAGTCATCTAGTTCAACCATACAATTCATGATTCTAAGATTTTTTTTTTATTTTTTTTATTTTTTTTTATTTTACAAAGTGGTGTTGAATAGCGGGACACCAGACCTTCGTTTTGACTAAACCTAAACCTATGAATTTCACGTCTTGTCACAAATCGACTAAGTTTTACGCTCTTAACTAATAACAAAAGCCATGCCTTATCAAAAAAACTATCTTGATCAGATTTAAGGTCCTAGTTTAAGTCTTTTAACTATAAGATTTAAGAGTTTTTATAAAATTTATATTAGCCTTTTGTAATGGCCCACCTTGTCTAAAGTTTAATGAAGTGGTGCATATAAGTCAAAGTCAACCCATGCTTCTGAATATTTGGTTCTAAATGCATTGCATCAAGGGAAGTGGTAGACACGCATGCTGACTAGTCATGGGCCATTTCACTATCAAAGCAATGAAAGCTTTATTAACTAGCCATCAATTGCTAATTGAAATATTTGTTCTCAACACTACGTTATTATATTTTTCAAATTTATATGCACAACTACATATCAAATTAAAAAAATAAAAACAAATAAAAACCTTCAAGAATCCACAAAATGAAGATAGTTGTTTGATTATAAATCATCATTACATATTAAACTCAAGTTAGGTGAACCTTTGACTTTCAAGATGATTACGCGCAAACATAAACTAATTTTTCGACAAAATCATACGAAACCATAACCTTCAATGACCCGAGCTTTGTGGCAAACGAAACGACCCACTAGCTTAAAGCATTTGGTAAACGGGCCAAATCCGTATGGTTAATATTAAGCTCAAGAACGCACTTAAACAACACACACCAGCAAGAACAAAGAAGGCGAGCCTGAAACAATTCGGGCCCATACATGTGGACCCGCCTTGCTTAGCTTCCTCTGCATCATACACATAACCCACAAGCATCCCTGAGAATAAAAGAGCCCCAATCGGGTTACCTAAGCCCATGAAATTAAATATTAAACCAAAAATTTTCAACCCAAAAAGCTCAGAAGAAGTTGGAATCATAACACCAAACTGAACACCATAGCATATCCCAAGCAATGCAGTTGCAACATACAACGTCCCGTTAATAGCCGACGCGTATAAAGGATATGTCATCACCATTATTATCTGTGTCACCATTGTCAAAAACGTTTGAGGAAGCGTTTTTAGCCTGCAAGCAACAAAATTTTAGGATCTTTATACCACATTTCATGATAAAAAATTTTAAAAATTAACATTTTACCTAACAAAACATTCTGAAATAACCCCGCCTCCAAGCCGGCCCAGAAAGTTACAGAAACTGAATAAACTCAACAACGTCGTTGTGTCATTAAACCCGAGTGACACACCAATTTGGGCCAGATTATTAAGAACAGTAACGCCCGACCTGACACCAAGAAAATAAACCAACCATAAAAGCCAAAAATCGGCTTTCACAACCGCTTCACGAAACGTAAAATCTTCACCTCTTCTGGGCGGCCTTTTCTTTTTTATTTTAACCGCCCCTTCACCAACAGCAAGAAGCACATCCACATCAGATATATCATCACCATCACTAAGATTTGGTTCTTGAGTTGACCGAGTCAGTAACAGGTCAGTTACTGTAAGATCATCTAACGGGCCAGCTGGCCCGTTAAGGTTATGCTTCTTGTTAGATGGAAACAGAGTCATTTTAACAGGAATGGCTAGTAGTGCCATCAAAAGAACCACCATTATCACAATAAACGTGTATGATAACGCGCTACTTAAGGTCATCGTGCCGTTTAATATAGTGGTGGTTAAAAGAAAGACTGCAAGCACAATACTAGCCCCTTGAGTGAATAAAAAGTGTGTTGTTTCTGATGGGTCGGGTTCGGAAGCTGGAGTACATGGTCTAATATAGCACATTAAGCCCAAACATACGATAGGAATCCCGAGTGCAAAAAACAGGAGTAATGCAGAAGCTGATCCATTTAAGACCATGGTGTAAACCTCAGTGATAACTGCAGCACTTAAGCCAACATAACCTTTGAGAATGCCGGCAACTGTGCCCCTGCTGAGCGGAAAGTTTCTCATGTTGGTACCGAGTACAGCGGTCGTTACCCATGCACTGCTGTTTGTGGCAACAACAAGTGAAAGCCATAGCTGAAAACAAATGGAAAATTGGAACATGAACAAAATTTTATATGTTTTTATTCATGAATACACAAAAATATTCCTAGGGGTGTTAATTTTCTCGGTTGGTTTTAGTATAAATGGGTTCTGGCTAGTTAAGGTCCAACTTGTGAACCTGTTTAGCTAAATGGGTCGTGTTCTTGTCAACTTGACTAGTTCACGGGTTGAGCTGTTTGACCCATTTATTTGTTTATTTATTTATTTAACCTCCTTTATACAATAAAATGGTTGGGTATTTTATGCTATTCTTCTAAATTTAAAAGAGAAATTGACATAAGATTTTAAGATTAAAATGTGACTCTAATATGCACTTGAATTTTGTGTTGCAAACGTGTAATTTTAAAGTATAATAAGTGGAAAAAAATGTTATGGTATGTCAAAATTGATCGATCTTCTCATTATCACCAATCAAATATATATACAAAGATTAGCCTAATCTGTTTTGGTATGAGATTACAATTCAATATTCAAATCTCCTATTTTCTATCAAAGATATAAAATATATTCTTTACATAAACATGTCGGCTATTACACCCCGCAGTCGAAACTGAAGGGTCTCGAATGTTGAGACTGTTCTTGAAATCATCAAACAGAACAAAAGGGAGTCCTTTGGTGAAGATGTCGGCAATCTGATAACGAGACGGGACGTGAACAACCGGAACCTCACCTCTGGCAACCTTGTCACGAACGAAGTGGATATCCAACTCAATGTGCTTTGTGCGTTGATGTTGAACCGGGTTGCCTGATAGGTAAACAACACTAATATTGTCACAAAAAACTAATGTTGCATGTGATGGCTGGTGATGAAGCTCCAATAGCAGGTATCGAAGCCAACATGTTTCTGATACGACATTGGCGACGCCACGGTATTCGGCCTCGGCGCTTGAACGAGAAATAACAGGCTGTCGTTTGGAGGACCAAGAGAGAAGATTGTCCCCTAAGTACAAGCGATATCCAGAAGTAGAGCGACGCGTGTCGGGACAACCGGCCCAATCCGCGTCCGTATAAGAAACGAGTTTATTAATCTTTGACTTATAAAAATAAAGACCTTGAGAGATAGTACCCTGAACATACCGTAAAATGCGTGTCAATGCGTTCAAGTGTGACGTGCGAGGAGCATGCATGTGCATGCAAACGTGTTGAACCGCGTAGCTGATGTCAGGACACGTAAACGTGAGATACTGAAGGGCACCGGCTAATTGTCGGTATTGTGTACCACCGTCTTCGAGTAACTTACCAGACGTGGCACTTAGTTTGGACTTAGTATCCACAGGTGTAGATAGGGGTTTGCAATCCCGCAAGCTAGCTCTTTCTAAGAGTTCACACGCATACTTGTGTTGGGAAAGAAACAAAGAATCACGGTGCCGGGTCACTGAGATGCCAAGAAAGTAACTAAGTGGACCCAAATCTTTCATAGCAAACTCGACAGATAAATGATGCATGAAGCGGTCTCGTAAGGCATCAAAGGACGTAACAAGAATTATATCATCAACATATAGGAGAATGTAAGCAATATCAGTTCCGTTCTTGTAGATAAAGAGTGAGTGAGCACAAAGGCTATGTCGAAAACCGAGCTTGTAAACATAATCGGCAAACCGTTGGTACCACGTGCGTGGTGCTTGCTTTAACCCATATAACAACTTCTTCAATAAACATACATGATTAGGGTACTGAGTATCTTTGATACCCGGCGGTTGGTACATATAAACCGTTTCTTTTAAATTTTCATGTAAAAATGCGTTCTTGACGTCAAGTTGATGGATAGGCCAAGACCGAGAAACTGCTAATGACAAAACTGTTCTGATGGTAGCCGTTTTACAACCGGGCTAAATGTTTCCCCGCAATCAACTCCAACCTGTTGGGACCTGCCATCACAAACTAAACGATCTTTGTAGCGCTCTAAAGAACCATCAGATTTGAGTTTGTGTTTAAATATCCACATGCTACGTACGACATTCATATTATGTGACCGGGGAACTAACTCCCACGTGTTATTACTAATAAGGGCCCAGAACTAGTCATTCATGGCCAAATTCCAGTCCGGATTTCGAAGAGCGATAGCGAGTGTTCGAGGTAATGGTGAGAGTGTGGATGCACTTAGGTTGATGGGTTTGCGAGGTTTCGATATGCCGGACATACTACGGGTATGAACCGTGCGAGTAGCTGGGGCTGGAATAGGCGGGTTTGATATTGTTGGTTCAGGAACAGAAGTAGAGGGCTGATTGGGTGTGTCTGGTGGAGGGTGGTCCGAATCGGATTGGGCTGGGGCGGTGGGTGTTGACTGGGCAGGGGGTTTGGGGCGGCGAGAGTAGGTTTGTAATGTAGTGGGGGTTGCGTTGTTTGTAGGGGTGTGTTTAGTTGTCGGAGCATGTGAGTGCAGCCATATTTCTGGATGTGGGAGGGAGTGATTAGTGAATATTTTGTAGAAGGTAGGATTGGTTGGGTGTGATGTAGAAAAAGGGAAAATGGTTTCATCAAAAATTACATGGCGGGAGAGAATGATTTGGCGAGTTTCAAGGTTAAAGCATTTATAACCTCAGTGATTAGAAGGGTACCCGAGGAAAACACACAGTGTAGAGCGTTTTGCGAGTTTGTTAATTGTGGTAGAGGTAAAAAGAGGATAACATAAGCAACCGAACGTACGGAGGTGAGAGTAATTGGGTTTGCGGTTATACAAAAGGTGAGTTGGGGTGAGGTTTTGTAGAGTTCTAGAAGGAAGAATATTGAAAAGATAAGTGGCATGTTGTAGGGCGTGATGCCAAAAATTGGCGGGAACCGAGGAATGGGCCAAGATTGTGCGAATAATATTGTTGATAGAGCGGATTTTTCGTTTGGCTTTGCCGTTTTGAGACGACGTGTAGGGACACGAGAAACGGAATTGCATGCCGTTTGAGCACAAAAGGAATGGAATGGGGCATTGTTATATTCACGTCCGTTATCACATTGGATAGTTTTGATGTGTTGTTTGAATTGTGTGTTTATTAAAGCATGAAATTGGGTAAAAATATTGAACACTTGGGATTTGTTCGTTAAGGGATAAGTCCACAAAAAATTGGTTTTGTCATCTAGGAATAAGATATAATAGAGGTGACCACTAGATGATAAAATTGGTGATGTCCACAAGTCACTATGAATTATGTCAAAGGGTAAATATGTAAACGAAGTAGATGGAGAGAATGGTAACTTTAAATGTTTGCCAAACACACATGAAGAACAAATAGAAATAGATTGTTTGCTACATGAATCAAAAGACAAATTATTCTTTAAAGACCGTAGGATAGATGATCCCGGCCCGAAGACGATAATGCCATAGTTCTTTGGTGGTGGCGGCAAAGGCGGCTGGACTTGTGAACTGAGATGATGACTGAAAAGTAAACGGATAGAGATCCCCAGTGCTATTGCATCTAAGGATTGGTGTCCGCGTCGGGAAGTCCTTCACATCAAAACCAAAAGGGTCAAATTCCATAGATAATCATCCAATTTGATAGTTGCGAATTTCCATAGGGCACGGGTAGCTTGGTTATCTTGAAAAATATTTTTCCAAGGCAGCGGAAGCTTGAGCAGCGGTGGTTTTTCTTTTTAAAGATGTTTGAAGAAGATCATTGGATATCCACGATTGCGTCTAATCTGGACCATAACTCGGGAGTCATGGTGGCTTTGTCTTTGTCCGTGTCGGAACTTTTGGGTCAAGGTGATCTGATACGGCAATGGATTTGGAAAAGTTCAGCCCATGAATTGTATTGAGAACTTTCAGTTTCTAACACAACAGGAATGAAATTTTTGACATTAGTAACAGTAACAGCAGGGTGAATATGTGCCATGGTTGAATATAGGTAGAGGAAGGAAGAAAGGATGAATGAAGCTTTAGGAGAATAAGAGATAGGCAGTGGCTGCTAGGGTTTTTGGTGATCAGAAAAGATGAAGCTCTGATACCATGTTATGGTATGTCAAAATTGATCCATCTTCTCACTATCACCAATCAAATATACATACAAAGATTAGCCTAATCTGTTTTGGTATGAGATAGATTACAATTCAATACTCAAATCTCCTATTTTCTATCAAAGATATAAAATATATTCTTTAGTCTTTACATAAATATGTCGGCTATTAAAAAAAATTTAAAAATAACGCTCGGGTTAAATGGTGACAAGTTTTTGGGTTTCTGTCAGGTTGAACCTGCCAACCCACAAACATAACTGTTTAGCACTATCTTACCAATTCCTAATAGTTTATTATTATATATACAAACTAGAAGTTTGGTGTCGCAAAGTCCTGATTGGGCAACTTTGCGGCTCCGTATTGGTCCTTTTTGGTTTTTTAGTTTCGGTCCGTAACAAATGTAACGAAAACCGACTGAATGTAAATTTTGTTTTGTTTTGTTTTAGTTCTTATACCGTAACGAACATGACGGAAACCGACCGGATTTAGTAGACTCAACGCGTTTTGTTTTAGTTCTAGTATCGTAACAAGCGTAATGATAATCGACAGAATGCTAATTTTGTTTGTTTTTTTGTTTTAGTTCCGTTACTGTCACGAATGTGACATAAACCAACCGTATAATACAAACTAGAAGTTTGGTGCTGCAAAGTCCCAATCGGGCAACTTTGCGGCACCATATTAGGCCTTTTTGGTGTTTTCAATTTCGGTCCATAACAAACGTAACGAAAACCAGCTAAATGTAATTTCTGTTTTGTTTTGTTTTAGTTCCAATACCGTAACGAACATGACAGAAACCGACCGGATTTGAGTAGACTCAACGTGTTTTGTTTTAGTTCTAGTACCGTAACAAGCGTAATGATAATCGACAGAATACTAGTTTTGTTTGTTTTTTTTTGTTTTAGTTCCGTTACCGTCAAGAATGTGACATAAACCAACTGAATTTGCATAATCAACAACGATCGGCTTTTACCAATGCCCGAGTTTTACCTGCTAACGCCACCCCATTGGTCCACCTCAAATTTTGTTATTTTTTATTTTGGTTTTAGTTCTGCTACAATAATACACGTAACCGGAATCAACCGAATTTGCGTCGACTTACTGCGTCAACACTTGTGACTGACAACGCTTGAGTTTTACTAATGTCCCGGCGCAACACGCCGGGTAAAAAACTAGTTAACTACATCTATAAGTCTGAGATAAAGTCAAGTATGAGACAAGACACAAGGATTAATGGTAAAATATATCCGCATTTGGATACTATAGTAATAGGTGATACCCACCCAATTGCCCGTATTCTATGAGCCCGATCTCATACATGTTGATGTAGAGGTGAAAAAATCCCGAACCTGGAACCGGGTTTTATTATACCCGGGGTTTTACTACCCAAACCCGTACCCGACCCTATCGTATAGATAGGGTATGCATTTAATTACCAAAACCTATACTCGGAACCAATCCTATTTTGTACCTGGTAATATCCGAAAACCTGAACTGGTTCCATACCCGGAACCCGGTTTTTCCAATACCCGAAACCGGGTTTTTTAAATACCCGATCTATACGTAAAAAATACCCCAAAATAATGCAGTACCTTAAAATACCCAAATATACCCGAAAAAGACCCCGAAAAAGCAAAAAAAAACCCGAAGATAGGGTTTTTTCAATACCCGAAAATCAGGTATCCAAATACCCGGTTCTATAACCGACCTGAACCTAATGCATAGGGTATGATTTTTAGAGACAGTATCCGGACTTAAACCCGACTCAGGTATTGCCAATGTCCAATTTTTCAATATCCGGTCATGTCGGAACCAGTTTCAATCCACACTCGGAACACATCGGCAAAACTCAATTTATGCACCTCTAATTGATCTTATATAATCAGTATTTTAAAGATATTATTTAAAATGTTGAGCATTTTAAAAAATCTCGTTTTGGAAAATAAAATCACAAACGTGTAACTTTTTTTATTTTGTCAATAACACTGAACCACCAACCCTGTAACGGACATCCTTAAACCCTATACAGAATTCTAAACGCGCAACAATAACATAAAGTCTAAGCACTTACGATCCAGTAAGGCATGCTCAGTGGCGGATTCAGAAATTTTTTTTGCAGGGGTCGGAAAATTTTTGTGTCAGTATTCAGTTGCATATCGCTATATAAATTTTTCTTCGGTTCGGTTCGGTTGTACGGGTCAGGTCAAACCGGTATATAATTTCTTTTTCGACCCGCTTTAGTCGTTTAAGTCAGGTTAAATATGCCGGGTCATATAAAAAAAAGATAATCACATAACATATCATATTACCCTATAACAAAAAAAATACAGGATACATCATTAGTTATGCATAATTAAAATACAATATATTTATAGTTGTTTTCTATGAGTTTTTATTTTTTGGTATCTAATCATAAAATCATTCGTTCGATATTCATATATTAAAAAAATATAAAAGCAAAACAAATGCTTATTAAAAGTTAATTAATCATATACGAAATAAATGAGCAAGTAATTTTGGGCAAAAAAAAAACATGTTGACTTTTATTATATATTAGGTTATAATTTATAAGTAAACTAATTACTTAGAAATAAATAAATGTTTTGTTGACATTATCTTTATATTCACATATCCTATTAAATTTTGGTAAATAACGAGCTGTGAAAAAGAGTTGATAAAGACCCATTACATTCTTAAAATGTTAAATTAGGCCATCTTCTTTATTTTCTTCTTTAACTACAATATGAGAATACTTCTTTGTGTCGGCTGCCGGAATATATGGTTGGTTTACTCTTTTATTTTCATCTCAAGTTCTCTCTGTTGGTGGTCGTTCTCAAATCCACAGCGGTCGGTGTCAAATTTTCATAAGGGCCGACCATAATTTTAAGATATATATACCACTAAAATTTTTTTTTCACATGGGTCGGTCGACCCCCCTATCCCTAATGTGGCTACACCACTGGGCATGCTACGAACAGTCTCACTAACCGCAAGCCAAATAACACCATACCCAAAGAAACTAGCAGCAACACCGATCAAAAGAACAACCCATGAAGGGTATTTATTCGACGCAATACCCGGTAGGATGCCATCATTTTCACCAAAGTCATTAGCAACACCAAGAACCGTAAGTTGTTGCGAAAGACCCAACACGGATTTTAAACTATGCGAATACAAAGGGAACGAGTAGGCGTTACCGGAGGCCATCTGGACCCATACCGCAGCTGCTAGACCGACCCATGGAGGCCGGGTTCCGGGTTTTAGAGGTGGTGTAGTGTGTGACAACATAGCATAGGTAGGAAATGGACAAATGGTGACCGACTTGAACACAAGATGTTGTTATTATTATTATTATTATTATTATTATTATTATTATGTGATGGCTTTGAAAGATGCTTGGAAGAAGGTTTGTAGTTTGTGATTCGGACAAAAGGCGCCATCTTTTAAGGTTATTTTATGTTGGTTTTTTCATGTTTTTAATAATGATTACTAGTGTTTTACTTTTACCCACATTGCGTCGGGCAGGACAGTCGGACGGTAAGTCGACGAGAATTCGATCGTTTTCGTTTACGTGCGTTATGGTATCAGAACGAAAACCAAAAATAAACAAAAAAATATAAAATATAAAAATTTGGGTAGAATAATGGGGTGACGTCGGTCGGTAAATCCCAAGCGTTGTTGATCCCAGATGTTGAGATAGAGGGTCTGCTCAAATTTGACCAGCTTTTGTAAAGTTTGTTACGATATCGGAACTAAAACAAAACTCGGTGAATCTATGCGAATTTGGTCGGGTACCGTCACATTCGTTACGGTACAAGAACTAAAAAAACGAAACAAAACTGGCATCTGGTCGGTTTTCGTTATGTTCATTATTGTACTTGAACTAAAACAAATGGCGTTAAAACCCTAGCCATATCGGTCCGAACGTTGATACGGTGAATTTATGCAAATTCAGTCGGTTTTTATCACGTAAAAAAACAAAATTAGCATTCGATCAGTTTTCGTTACATTAATCATGTCTGCGAATACTAAAAAAATCAAAATGATATGGACCAGTCTAGTGCCATCACTTGGCCAAATGAGGGATTCGCAGGACCGGACTTATCTTTTACTATTATAATAATAATAATAATAATTATTATTATTATAATATGACCTTTTTGTGGCTTTATGCTATGATTGTACTTAAATTCTTAACTACTTTTCAAAATTTGTGTATTTATTTTTGTATGGGAAATTTTTGAAATATTCTTGAAGAGAGAGAGATTTGAGAATTCTCCTAACAAACCATATTTAGTGTTTTTGCGCACTAAATATGCCTTGACGACGTGTTTGAAAATAAAATCCGTTTTGGAGATGTGTTTGGTTATGTAATATGTCATGGAGACGTGTTTGAAAATGAAATCAAACACGTCTCCTAGATGAATTTCAATTTCAAACACGTAAGACGGATATCATTTTCAAACACGTCGTTAAGACATATTTGGTGTGCAAGCACGTCACCAAGCCGTGTTTGGTGTGCCATATGTCTCGTGGCAGTATTTGAATGGGAAAAATTGGGGATTTATGTGATTGAGGGACGAATTTTGGATCTCTCTTCTAAGAGTGATATTCCGGTAAATTTTCCTTAAAGTTTTAATAAATTCAGTTTGTATCTTATATTTTTTTGAAACTATTCATGTAAAAAAGATTAAGTATTTTTTTTAATTATATATACTTTTAGATTTTTAAGTATTTTTGATATTATTTGGCTTTTAAAACTGCTACAATCATTAGGCCGGTTAGACAACTGGTTCGATAAAAAACATATCTGATACACAATTTTTGTACTTAATTCATAAAAAGTATTCCAACTTCGTTTTCAATTCGATAATTATAATAACTATATAAAGAGTGTGTTTAAAGAACTAGTGATCAATACTATGAAACCAACACCATAGTCCATAGGTATAGAATTCATATTCCAACGAAATAACTAGTTTTTTTCCTATTCTTCTCTTATTATTTTTTACCTATTAGTTAATGTAACTTTACATTTACGAGTTATATTGTACCAAAATATCATATTGATTCCTTTTAGTCAACTTGAGTCGTGTATTTTACATGAGCATTTCTTACAACAACATAACAAAAATGTATTCTAGGCTTGCCCATAAAACATAACTATGGACTATGGAGTATGGACTGAGCTATGGGCCAATCTACTAAACATATTTTGGGACTGCTCCCAAACATAGTATTGGGCTGTTGGCCCAACTCATAAATTAGTATATAGAAAATTACTGTTTGCGTATACGTGGTTTTAGGGCGGATGCACAATGAGTCCCCGAAAATATTTTTGAACTGGTTGAGTCACTGTCGTTTCAGAAATGAACCATTTGAGTCCCTGCCTTTACGTTGGTCATGTTAGTTGTGTTAGTTTTAAGGGTAGATTTGACATTTTACTTTTGTATATACACATTGTCACTCTGAGTCCTTGAACTTTCATAATTTGTCACGTTGAGTTCCATTCCCCTTTTAACAAAAATAAATGAACTAGACTAATTTTTTTTAACAAAAGTAAATAAACCGAACAACTTTTTCATCAAAAATTAACGAACCGAACTACTTTCTAACAAAAAAAACTTAAACTAATTTTTTTTATCAAAATAAACGAACCGAATCACTTTTTTTAACAAGTAGTTCATTTCGTTTAACAAAAATAAACGAATTGAACTACTTTTTTTAACAAAAATAAGGAACTAAACGTATTTTTTAACAAAAATAAACGAATCAAACTACATTTCTAACAAAAATAAATGAACTGAACTTACATTTTAACAAAAATAAACAAACCAGACTTATCTTTTAACAAAAATAAACGAATCAAACTACCTTTTTTTACTAAACGAATTGAACCACTTTTTTTTTACAAGCATTTTAGTTCATTTCGTTTAACAAAATTAAACGAATCAAACTACATTTCAACCAAAAAAAGAAACGAAACAAACTTATTTTTTAACAAAAATAAACTAACCGAACTATTTTTTTGACAAAAATAAACTAACCGAACTACTTTTTTTAACAAAAATAAAATACCGAAATACTTTCTTTAATAATAAATAAACCCGAACAACTTTTTTTAACTAAACTAAACGAACTGAACAATTCGCTTTAACAAAAACAAGCGTATCGAACTACTTAAAAAAAAAATAACCGAACCAAACTTATTTTTAACAATAAAAAAAAACGAACCTAACTAATTTTTTTTAACAAAAATAAATAAACCAAATTTATTTTAAACAAAAATAAGCTAACCGAACTTGTTTTTAACAAAAATATCGTCGTAGCTTGCACTAAGGTGGAATTCGATTCTATTACTTATTTTAGAAGCAGTTACATTCGTTTAGTTTAGTAAAAAAATAGTTCGGTCCGTTTATTTTTGTTAAAAAGGTAGTTCGGTTCGTTTATTTTTGTTAAAAAAGTAGTCTTGTTCGTTTATTTTTGTTAAATAGTAGTCCGATTCATTTATTATTGTTAAAAAATAGTTTGGTTTGTATTTTTTTTTGTTAAAAAAGTTTGGTTCGTTTACTTATGTTAAAAAAATTAGTTCGGTTTGTTTATTTTTGTTAAAAAAAGTTCGGATCTTTTATTTTTGTTAAAAATTTCGGTTCATTTATTTTTGGTTGATTATGATTTGGTTGGTTGATTATGGCTTGCTTGTTTCTGAAACCACAGAGACTCAACCAGTTCAAAAAAATTTTTGGGGACTCATTGTGCCTCCGCTTTAAAACCACAGGGACGCAAACAGTAGTTTTCTCGATAAATTATTACTTATAAGTGCATGCCTACAATCTACATGGCATATGATTCTAATCGGTCTGTATTCTAATAAAGTAAAATAACTTGAGACAATTGTCACTTGGAGATTAATTCTTAGCCAAAATTTCTCGCTCAAACTATTTTCCTATTTTTAATGAAAACTTATTTACGTCAGTGTAATCAAAACATAAAATATGCGGTATTTATATTAGTATAATAAAAAATATTTATATCCTTAATGAAATAATATCAACCTTTTTTTATTAAATAAATTTATAAACACATTTCGGTGTAGGAGATGAATATGACAAAAATTAATGAACGATATTTATAGGTTTAAAAAGATAAAAACAAGAAGAAATTATGAGTGAATAACAATTTTATTCTTATGTATTCATTCAACCTCTATGAATCCATGGAGTTCTCATCCATCTCTTTCAAGTCTGTAATATAAATGTGTGTTTTAGTCATGCTAAGTTCTCTTTTGTTATTTATAATGAAACATCTTATTATCTTTTATTAAATTCGTTATTCTATTAAAATTATAAGTATAACTTATAAAATCACCAGGTGTATCTTTTTCGTGACTATGAAAAAATTGTGTGAGTATGCATCACGTATTCGTATGAATATTCCATTATAAAATATAATTTGAACTTATTAAACTATTTAACTTGATAAAATATATGCTTTTTTAATTTAGTTTAATATTTATAATTTAACTGTATTTCTATTAAGTTTCTCGTGTATCACAAGGCTTTAAAGCTAGTGAGTAATAACAAAAAAAAAATGTGATTTGCTAAGAAACTGGCTTGGAAATATAAATATTATCCAACTTCCTGCATTATTCTTCTTCTTCTTAATGAATAATAGTTGATGAAAATAAATAAAGAGTTCAACATAAAGCTGCTCTATATGGTGTGAGGTATCGAAACCCTCCACAGTGTCACGTCATCGTCACGTAGAAAACGGGCTTCAAAGCCCTTCTTCATAACGCCCGCTATAGTTTAAAGCTCCTTGGGCGTTTCAATATATATACATATATACATACATGTATATGTGTAATGGGGTAGTGGAAGTTATATTTTCATGATCTCTTTTAAATAATCAAGTAAAATAAAATTCTATACCAACTGATAGTCTTTTTAAAATACATCTATACTATAAGCCAAAACACAGACAAGTGAGTAATAACAATACCAAATAACAAAATAAATTTGTAGTCATCATACCATGTATGAAATGTTTATATCATAGAGAACTAGTTTAGCTTTTGTGGCCACACAATTGACTATTTTTCATCTATTTCTACTTAAAGTTTATGGCCAGTCAATTAATTTTGTCATGTAGGGAACCCTGTTCCAAATAATTCATTACTTTAATTGATTTCACATGTAACCAAACACCATGTGATGCTCGTGTTTTTTACATCCAGATAAATCTTTATAGGTTATAAAATACTTGTCACTATTTGCTAATACTTCATAAGACACGTAAAACTTATTTGCTTAATTTTAACAAACAGGTTATGATTGATAAAAATATTTTACTTTAAACAACTTTACTGCTATTATTAATCTGGGTCTTCGGGCAGGTGAGTTTTCTCAGAAACTAAGATAATTTGGAGATACATAAGGGCTCCGTAAGGCTGAGTTGGGCCAGCAGGCGGCGGCCTTTTGCCATTGGGATACCCATTACGAAATACCTAGGCAATTCTCTGTTTGTTGGTCATTCAAAAAAGAAAATAAATAATCTAGGGACCATTTAAAAAAATTTGTGTGAAACAGTTATATACTTTAATAGTTTTGATTGATGAAAGCTTATTACCTATGTGACAATAACGTCTCGATACATTTTTCACTTATAAACAAAACCATTTCGGATGCCTAAAATTATGACATGTTTTTTTTTCCTTCCATTTTTGACACTCGGCTTTGAACATGATGTGAAACCACCACTCGTGAATAGTGATTAATGATGGACCTTTCCATGTGAAATGTTATGTTCTAACAAAGCGGCAAAGTGAAAAAACACACAAACGAGTAGGGGTGTTCATTGGTTCAGATATCGGTTATTCGGATTTTTAAATTTTTTTCCCTATCCGTTATCCGAACCGAATCCGGATTCGTAATTGTCTATTGAATTCGGTTCAGTTTCGGTTAAAAGCGAATTACACCGAATTCATTTATCCCTTCTCAGTTTTAGAACTAGACTTTAGCCTCTGCATACAAATGGAAAGATACCATAACATGCAATCACAATATCACAAATGCTTGTTAAAGAAGGTTTATGCAGTGGAAAAGATCTTAATACATTCTTCTTTGCATACTGACTCCACATTTTATCATATACAATGGTTAAATTTGGATAATTCGGTTATCCGAACAGACTGAATTCAAAAACTTAAATATCTGTTATCCGATCGAAAACTGAATTCCCAATTCAGATTCGGTTATTAACCGAACCGAAAACCGAATTGCTATTCGGATTGGTTATTTTGGTTACGGATATGGTTTGGTTTTTGGTTCTTTTGAACACTCTTACAAACAAGCACACACTATTATACACGCAGAAGTGAAAATATAAAAGATAAACACAACGCAAGAATTTTGCGTGGTTCGTTCCTAGTGGGGTGCCTACATCCCCAGGCTACAACTAGGTTATTTCATTGATTAAATACGAATATTAAAATAAAAATATGTAACATGGTATAAATGGAGACAAAACCATGGTTAAAAGATCAAGAAACAAATATGGGCTCGAACCCATGTTCTTCTTGTCACCAAACTCAAAGCCTTCACACTTCACAGTAGAGCCGTACAAACCACTTGACGCTCGAACTCGCTCGTCGCTCGCTTGGAAATTGCTCAAAAATGCTCGCTCGTTTTTTCGCTCGATTGTAAACGAGCCACTCTGCTCGGTTCGGTTTGTAAACGAGCCAAACAACGAGCAAAGATCTGCTCGGTTCGGTTCAGCTCGAATATTTTTAATTTATTTTATATATAATTATATATGAACAAATATATAAATATATAGATAACACACATAAAATATAAGTATACAATTTTTTAAACCCTTTTAAAATTTTCCAATTCAGTCATTTTTATAGTTTTATTAGTTCAATTCAAGTTTTCAGAATACTAAAAAGTTTGTTTACATGTTTCTAATATTTCACTTCAAACTTGTTTCTCCTAAAAATTTACAACATATTATAGGTTTGACTAAAAACTACTAATTTGTTTACAAAATATATTATTTACAACCTTTAAACTTGTTTCTTATTGAAAATATTAAAGTGAAAAAGAAATAAAAAATGCTCGAAATCGCCCGATGTTCGATCGAAAAATGCTCGGTTCGATTTTGGCTCGTTTCGCTTTTCACTCGGTTCGAATTTCAGCCGTTCGGTTCGGTTGTAAACGAGCCAAGCAACGAGCAAGCCTTCGCTCGGTTCGGCTCGGCTCGTGAACAGCCCTACTTCACAGTAGGGCCGTCCAAAAGCTCGTCGCTCGAACTCGTTCGTCCATCGCTCGGAAAATGCTTGCTCGTTTTTTCACTGGTTTGTAAACGAGCCGCTCTGCTTGGTTCGGTTTGTAAACGAGCCAAGCAACAAGCAAAGGTCTGCTGGGTTCGGTTCAGCTCGAATATTTTTAATTTATTTTATATATGATTATATGTTAACAAATATATAAACAACACACATAAATATAAGCTTACAATTTTTTTAACCCTTTTAAAATTTTCCTATTCTGTCAATTTATAGTTTCATTTATTCGCTTCAAGTTTTTAGAATACCAGAAGTTTGTTTACATGATCATTATATCTTACTTCAAACTTATTTTAATTAAAATTTACAATCTATTACACGTTTGGCTAAAAACTACTAATTTATTTATAAAATATATTATTTACAACCTTCAAACTTGTTATTGAAAATTTTAAAGTGAAAAGAAAATAAATAATGCTTGAAAACTGCTCGATGTTCGATCGAAAACTGCTAGATTCGGTTTTGGCTCGTTTCGATTTTTGGTTGGTTCGAATTTCAGCGGTTCGGTTCGGCTGTAAACAAGCAAGCTTTCGCTCGGTTCGGCTCGGCTCGGCTCGGCTCGTGAACATCCCTACTTCACATATCCTAACTATTTGTTGTCGTTCGTTCATTCATATAATGTTCTAGTAGTCACTTCTTCAAAATAACTGAACTAACGAACTATATAGCTAGGTTTGGTTTATTGGTGAGTTTACTATGTAATGAATTTTCAAAATCTACTAATTATTATTGTATTAAAGTTTTGAGTTATTTTTCTTTGATATAATAAAATGTGAGTTTACTTTAATTGTATGTTCGTTTATTGATTCCAAGACTCCAAAAGAATTCACCTCCAAATTCATATTGTGTTCGAGTTTCAAAAACATTGATGAAAATAGTAAGCAACGTGATGTAATCATATAAAGATGAAAGTGTGCAACATGTGAAGAAAGGCTTGGACTATTTGATATATAGGTGTAATATTCTCACAATTGAAATCCACTTAAGCTACCAAACTCGTCCCTTGATAGTGTGATACACAGTGATTCAGTGAATATAATAATTAGATCTTAACTGTGGTCCCATTATTGATTTAAAACACATACCCTTATCTCATACAAGATGTATATAAGATGAACCATATATATTTTTTAATTTAGTTTTAATAAAGATTAATAACATATAAAAAATAATAAAAAATATTTTTTAAAACTATTTTTTTTTGAATTTTTAAACATTTTATTGGTTTTAGTTTAATATCCTTCACACATGTACATCAGTAGATGTAACTTCGTGAGTTACATATACGTATTTTCGTAAGATATATATATATATATATATATGTGTGTGTGTGTGTGTGTGGCCGTTTTTAAGGATTTAAATACTTCGGCCGAGCCGAAAAGAAAAAGGCCCACAGTCTTAACGAGTAATGAAATATATAAGCCAAATTTTTTACACGAGGCTTAATGTTATAATAATAAACATAGAAAAATATATTATTAAAATCAAATACCGTAATAATTAACGATTAAACAGTGATTCGTGAAACTCTCCGAAGTCCTAACATTGGGAAAAAAAATAGTTTGGTCCTTGGTGGCTAGCTTGGTCAACCGTGGAGGAGCCTGGTGGTTAACAACGAACCAACAATGGTGATCGGCTGAGTTGGTCGTTGTTCAGCATTCGCAAGAAGGAAAGACCCAAAGAGATATTTCAATCAACCGCTATTTCTTTTATTTTGTATCGAGTTTTTTTTTTAATTTTTTTTTTAGTTTTTAGTTTTAGTTTGGGCCCAATAATTTAAACTTAATTAAATGGATTATGGAAAAAAAATAATTTCGGGCCCAATAATTATAAGATGATAAAGAACAATTCATATTCTATAAGTTTTAAATTTTTAATTGTATATATAAAAAATATAGATACGAAAAATTTTGGCCCCTAAAAATTACGTGCCCTTGCCGACGGTCCAACCAGCGCCGCCCAAGGCCGGCCCTATATATATATATACACACTATATTCCTATATTACATATTTTTGACAAGCACAAGACTTGAACTATTTTTCTAACATTTAAAACTACTTCCAATACTTGAGTGAATTTTTCTGAGACAGGATGCTAATCATCCAGGCTGATTTTAGCATTGTATGCTTGACTCTCCCAAGCGAAGACAATCAATGATGAAACCTACCACTATGGGAAAACTCTCTCGAGTCAAGTTTTAAACATGAGATAATAAGATCTCACACTTTATCAACATCCCCAAATCCTCAATGACGAGACATGAACCATTATTTGAAAAACCAAAGTCATGTTTAACATCTTGATACGGCTAGTCCAAAGTAAGTATTGATCTAATCACTAACAACATTATGTAATGGCTCGAAATAAACCAAACGTGAATTAAATGAACGAGTATAGAGTTCATTTTGTTGAAATTAACTGAATCAAAGTAATAAAAAAACACAATGATTTTGTGGTACTCCATGGCTCTTTTAATATTGCTAACACAAATGAAAACTATGAACCAAAAAATTACTATACCCTATAATCAATCTTTTTATACTGAAAACTTGTTTCCTACCATATATATAATTGTAATTCATAATAATTTTCAAACAATTAATAAATGAAAAGAATTATCTCCTAACATTTATACAATAAATCTAGACTTATACTAACTCAATAAATATAACTAAATACAACAAGAACAAAAAAATTATATCCTTCTAAAGTTCTAATCAAGATTAGCATCTTCACATTTTGGTGCAAGACTTAAAAAGGTTGGGTCTTGACGAAACAAGATAACAAAGAAGATAAGCGAAAATATTTCAAAAACCTTAAAATTAAAAGGCTTATGCATGAATAAACAAGCCCTGCTTGCGGTGCGCACATATGATGTATATATGTGTGAACCCTCGGGTGGGCAAAAGTGAAATTGCACTAATTTTGACGTTATTTTACTAATCTCGTGAAAATAACGTTAAAAGTGACGGACGGTTAATCAGGCATCATGTAGTGGCGTTGATAGCCGAAAGACAAGGGTACATGCACCGATCAGCCGGTGTCCCGATGATTGAGTGCTATGTGCCTTATGTCCAAGGCTTGATGCAAAACTACTATCGAGCCGGGGGTCTCACCGGAAGCAGCCTCTCTATCCTTATAGGGTAGAGGTAAGGCTGTCTACATCTTACCCTCCTCAGACCCTACCATAGCTTTGCTATTGGTGGGATATACTGAGTACGATGATGATGATGATGATGATGATGATGATGCATGAATAAACCTTGCAACATGAAGTTTGCTCTTACGAAAGCTCGCTTAAAAAGTTATCAAATCTTTCTACCATACCGTTCATTCATCTGCTGGTATAGGAACTTAGAAAGTCCATTACTTCATCACCCGGGTCTAGAGATTTTACGTTGGTTCATGATGGAATAATAATAATATCAGAAAAATGAGTTTGATTGGAAAGTTAAGAATATATCTTGAAAATTTCAAGACGAAAAAGAAATGAATGATATTTCAAGATTGATGTGCAATTTATGAATTTAACATAACCATCCGGATTAAAGACTATAGCTAGATCAGTGATGAGTTCAAAAAATGTTATATTAAAGACTATACTATATCACCTTAGATATAAATGATACTATAAGTTATTTAAGAATGCAAACATGCTGGATATATGTATTACGATTCATACAATACGATGTTTCCAAAAGGGAAGGGAACAGGCTTGAATATGGCTCTTTTGGTGGTATTGCAAAGCTGGTCCCGTGTATCCTTCACACACCGTTAAATTCTATACAACTAGAGCCACCTTTACTGAAATGCTAACGCACTCTCTTAAACACACCTACTTCAACCATTTCAAAAAAAAAAAAAAACAACTATTAAAAACATAATGCTATACTTAAATTTAAAATAACAGCTATTTGGGGCAATCTCAAACGACTGTCTTCAGACGGTATATGCATCGCATGCACCATAAAAATTAGTTTATATTTTAAAGAGTAAAGTGTCAAAATCGTGCCTAAGTTTGGTCACTTTTGCCGAATTCGTCCAAAAAAGTTTATTTTTTACAACTGAACCATTGACGTTTCCCATTTATTTCCGATTACATCCAAATCAATAACTCCGTTAGCTTCCAACGTTAACTCAGGGGTATCTTTGTCTTTTTACCATTTTCTTTTATTATTTACATAATAATCATCATCATCATCATAAAAAAATTAAATAACTACATCATTATAATACCCAACCCTAACCAGATCAGACACCACCATGGAACAACCGCCATCTATTCCGACACCACCACCCACACCCACTACTCCGTTAGTTTTTTTAACCCTATTCTTCGCTCTTTCCTCCTCTCCAAAAGCTGAAAACTCCCTCACCGTCGCCGCCTAAATCCACTATCATCGCCTCTGACTGAAAGGTTTGACCACCAAAACAGATCTACTCTCTGTATCTCTAACACCACCGGTGTGTATTTAATTTATAATTGGAATGTATAAAGATTGAATTCTGACCAACGCAATCCTCTTGTTAGCAATCTTGAGCGCTGTTTTAGTACAGTCCTTGTTAACCCCAAAACGAAAAATCATCAAACTTGCCATTGCCACACATAATTCCAAATTATAGTAAGAATTTTTTGTAGCACAAGGTAGGATTTGTTATAATTGATGGTTTTTTGATTGGAAGTTTGGTATTTTTGTAAACGATGACGGGTGGTGGAGGGGTTGGGACTTGGGATATAGGGATTAAATGAATAAAATAATAAAAGACTATTGTACCCCTTAGAAAACTAACGGAGTTAAAGGCAATAAGTGAGAAACATTAATGGTCCAGTTGCAAAAAATAAACTTTTTGGACGAATTTAGCAAAAGTGACCAAATCTCAGGGATGATTTTGACAATTTACTCTATTTTAAAAGACAATAGAACTAGATAGAGTAACAATTGTTGAATGTTACATCTCTTACTCTCTCGTAGCCTCTCTCACAACCCCATCCCGCATCCCTCTCTAGAGTCCAGAGCTCTTCCGCTCTTCACCAATTTTTATCAAAATCCGGGTTCGCATCATGCTTAGGCAAAATCTCTCAATATCGAAGCCACCTAAACCTTCTCGTTGCGGCTTATCCCAGTCTATACCCTTCATTCTTACATCATGTTCAAATGTAGTTCGTGTGACAACTAATCTTCTATCTTTTGAATAGTTTTGATTAGTATTGTTTGAACTAATCTTCTCTACGTACGCCTTCTAAACAAAACGGTCTTTTTGTTTTTCAAAATGGTGTTGCGGGTGTTTGGTAAAATCCTAGAAAACGAGGAACAAATTTATAATTTTTTAAAAAGTTCTTATATATTATGAACATATCGTATATCATATGTTCTAGCAAAGAAACTAAATATATAAATAAAACTATATATTTATTGAAAATTCAAAGAACCGGTTCGTGCTTGGTCCAATGTCTGAATAAAAAGTAGTTTATGGAATTTACTCATGCGACAAATTTTCAACACATGTATCACGTTGTATTAATTAAAGTGTTACACACTTAATTCCACCAACCAGTCTGCTAGTGTGTATATATGTGGGCATAGGCATACACCGTTCTTATCAATAATACTCAACATTCAACAATCAAACACCATGAATACCTCCTCATCCACCATCTCCAATCCTTACTCTTTCTCCAAGCAAAACGTTAATCAGCAGGTATGGGTCGAAAGCATGCGTAAATCAATCGTCGAACATGAAGATGAAGAAGTCAGCAAAATCCCCGTTTCTATATTCACTGTCCCTGCCGTACTCCTAGCCACGAACCCCGAATCCTACATCCCGCAACAAGTGGCGTTAGGTCCGTTCCACCATTGGCGGCCAGAGGTATACGAAATGCAAAGGTACTGTAATTTTTAAATGACTTAGTTTTGCTATTTAAAAGGTGCCTGGTATCGATGTAAAACATGTCTGTATTTTTGAAAGAAAGGTACAAACTTGCCGCGGCTAGACGAACCCAAAAATATATGAACATTAGCTTTGATCGTATCGTTGAGGTAATGAAGAAACACGACGAGGCTCGAATTCGTGCTTGCTACCACAAGTTTATTGACATGTCCGGTGATGCGCTAATATGGATGATGGCAGTTGACATGGTGTTTTTACTCGAGTTTCTTGTGGTGTATTCCATGAGAGAACAAGGCCGAACACTAACGAAAGATGTTACATCCGGCGCGATGTCTCATTTAGTGGATGTTTCGGGGAAGAAACTATCCCACATGGCTGTTCTTCGCGATATGGTGATGGTGGAGAATCAGATCCCGTTGTTTTTAATCAAAACGATGCTGAAACATCAGCATCGTGATGATCAAAACAAGTCCGCTAGCGAAACGTTGAAGTTGATGTTGGTAGGGTTGTACCACGAGCTTTCTCCGTTTCAAGAACAAGAATTAGCCAATGTTGATATCGAAGATTGCGATCATATTCTCGACTTTCTTTACCACATGACTGTTCCAAACAACAAAGAACTCGGTATTTATGACGCGAATATTGATATGGAGCATGAAGGTATCATATATTATTAATCAACAATATATAGAAATACAACAGAACATAATTATATCATATTTTTCTTATACATATAATAATAATATAACAGTAAACTCTAACTAATATATTATCTCTACCAGGTATCGAGGATGCTGGTGATGATGATCAAGAAAAGACCTTACCGGATCCCAGTAATCTTCGAAAATTCTCGAACATTATCTGGGATCTCCTCTCAAAATCAAACGCGGGTATGGTAAGGATCTTCAAGAAAATAATATTCAGAAAGCCGGTCACCGTCATGATGAAACTCCCATGGAAGATATTATCCAGCCTTCCTATACTCAAGCTCATGAATGACCCTATCGAAAACATGTTCGAAAACTTTCGTGGCGAAGGAGGGGAGGAAACGAAGGATGAAAGTGGCGAAACAAAGACTCCAACTATCGAAGAAATCACGATCCCTTCAGTTATGGAATTGGCCAAAGCCGGGATTATTTTCTCACCGGTTAATGGTGGAATATTCGACATTAGTTTTGATGTTGAAAGATGTACACTTTACCTCCCAGTGGTCGAACTAGACGTGAACACCGAGGTTTATTTAAGAAACTTGGTAGCATACGAGGCGTGTGTTGCGGCAGGACCGTTAGTGGTGGCTCGTTACACGGAGCTAATGAATGGGATAATCGACACGGAATAGGACGCCAAGTATTTACGCGAACGAGGGATAGTTGTGAACCATTTGAAGAGCGATAAGGAAGTTGCGGATTTGTGGAATGGGATGAGTAAATGTGTGAAGTTGACAAAAGTTGAGAAGATGGATAAAGTTATTGAAGATGTTAATAAGAGGTATAATAAGACATGGAGGGTGAAACTGTCTAAGTTCATGAGGACATATGTGTTTGCATCTTGGAAGATTTTAACATTGTTGGCTGCTTTGTGTTTGTTGTTTTTGACGACCGTGCAAGCATTTTGCTCTGTGTATAGTTGTGCTCGTGTGTTTCATCAGCTTCCAGAGATTCCCAGATCCAAAGGGACTGCCGAGTGAGTGTACTATGTACTGTGTACTGTGCTCTTTCTATTAACGGTGATTCACGCACTCATCTATTTCTACTCCCTTTAAACCGCTCTAAGAAAACATCAGATTGCAACTGTCTTTGCCACCCAACAAAGTCTTGAATTGTGTTGTACTCGGTGTGTGCTTTTTGTGTTTTGCAAGTATACACCTTATTAGGGCTTGGGTTAATTTGTCTGGTTTATAATTATAGTTTATTGTTGTTGTTTAGTATCGTCAAAGGTTGGAAATTTTCAATGAAGTGCAGTGGGTTACCGACGAGAATCTTACGGTAATGTTTCGTCTAATACTTGGTCCGACTAATTTAATTTTGAACGGTTTTTTAATGATGGAATCACTAACGGATTCATAAAAGAAAATTATTTATTTAACCGACGATTTTTTAACGAATTAATCAAAAAAAAAGTAATTTTTATCCACGATTTTTTACAAAATTAGAAATTAAAGTAGTTTTACAGGCAGATTTTTTTTGACACAAATCTATGGAATTTTTAAAAATATTGTATTTTATCTTCAGTTTTATTCTAATTATAGATACATGCAAAAGCAAATGAATGTATATAGAATCACTATACATACAAACATATAAATCAAATCATTAACAGCAAGATTATTTTGTGATTAATGAACAGCAACATTAATCAAATAATTTTATAAATGAACAGCAACATTAATCAATTAATGAACAGCAACATTAATCATTAACAGCAACATTCTATACACAAAACTTTTGTGTAATACAAATAATTTAAGGTATCATATCCGACAATTATGGCTATCAAAAGCGACAACCACTTATCGAAAACGAAACCTCATGTATTATTGCACTAAAAGTCTATAGTCAATATGTTGACATTAGACGTCCGAACACACGACAAGATCATTGAAAACAACTTTACCTTTAGGTCTAATTTGTGTATTTTTCTACATTAACAACATTATTATAATCATTATCAAATTAAAAATTAGCAATATAAGAATAGTTTTACGCATCGTGTCTAAAAGATTGTTTAACAAATTAAAGTAAACATTATAATTTATAACTATCACATCATGCATGTAAATTATATATGGAGGGCCCTAAAGGTTGGATTAAAAAACCTTTTGCTTTATGTCACAAAATCATTGTAGACCATGGTTTGTTCACATGGTTGTGGTGAGAAAAGGGTAGTAGAGATGTCATGATCAAAGTACCATTTAATATGAGTGGATGGCGGGTTCTCGCGAAATGAAAGCTTGGGCAGTTGGGCCTAGCTAATTCACGAAGTTTAATTGTACAAGCACGTGAAATAGGGATAAGCGATGATCTATTGTGACTGTGACGTAGAACAAAAGAGCATAAACAAAGAAGGCATCCGCCAGATTAAACGTATGTATTGGATACGGACAGTGGTGGATCTTCAACATTTAGTATGGATGGGCCGAAATTCATGAGACCCAAGTTTTTTTTCCTACTTCTAAGTTTCAGGTCGGCAATCCGATTCGGGTCGAGTCAAACAATAAAAACTCTATATTCAATCTTTCAACTAAAACACCAATTCAATCATTCAAATTACCATTCTTACAAAAAAAAATCAGTTTTTTAAACAAACAAAGGCAAGGAGTTTATTGTTAGTGTTTTTCTTATTTGTTAAAAAATTATTGGGCTTGGACTAAATGTTTAAACATAACTTATTTTTAAACAAAAAAATCAATTGTGGGCCGGACACAAATATTATGGATGGGCCGGGAACAAATAATATGGATGGGCCGGACTCAAATAATATGGATGGGCCAGACTCAGTACATATAATTTATTTTTTCGTTTTTTGGAAAATTTACCCTAATAAGCGAAAAAGATGGATGGGTCAAGGCCCACTTTGCCCCCTTATAAGATCCGCCAATGGATATGGATGGATACAGTGTGTCACACCCCGACTAGCACAATGCGGAAGCGTAAAACGGGAATGTAACAGACACCTCTGGTATCAACACATTGTTTATAAGGAAACATTACAAACTAATTTACAATATATTACATTTCATTGTTCTATCATTGTTTTACAGTCTAGGTGATTCAAACAAAACTAGTTCGTTAACTATACGATCTTACTACTAGTATCCTTGCTTCTATTCACATAGCATTAACCACACACCTTGGGCAAGTAACAGATCACCAAGTCACTCCGATTTAGGTACACCTGAAAAGCAGTTTAAAACAGGCCAACTACTAGAGTTGGTGAGTTTCACGAGTTTCGAGAAAACAGTAATGAGTATTCACAAGTTAACACTTGTAATCATGAAATAAGTATGTATGTATGTAAATGATGTAATTATGCTAAGCTACAGTGAAGCCTTGACTGTATGTGCTGCGTGCATCCATTTTCCACGCTCAATCAACCACTGTGGCCCCTTTCCGCCCACAACATGCCCCAAGTAGCTATGTCTAACACTACATAGCGTGTTGTATAATTATGGTCATGTGCAAACGGAGTAAAGTCTCGGCAATACATGCTGGCTCCGTTTGGGTTTATCAAACCAATAGTACTATTCACAAGCCACCGGCTTGAAGTTAATCACTGTGTTAGTTGGGACTTTCGTGTGTTAGCACTTAGATAATTCACATCAATACATGTTTCAGGTATGTATATATAATCAAACATGTTTTTCACCCCAAAAGTTCGTAAAACAGTTTAGAAGTGGGGTCATGAAACTCACGGTTTAATAGATAATCAGTACTGTATCAGCTCGTGGTTTGTTCGGTCCGCTATCAGTAGTTCCTATAATCAATATTATAATAATATTAATATTTTAATATTATTATAATCTCAATACTAAACTGGGCTGTATAACTAATCTGGGTGTAGCTGGAACGCCCAGAAAGTGGCAATAGGCTTAGGTTGTGATGTTGTTCAATGTCTAATACTTAAAACTGAACTTGGCTCAGATTCCCGTTTTCTCAGCTGGGCCAAGTTGTTCATTTACGCATTCAGAAAAACAGTTATGGGAAAATAAGCTTGGGTAAATGTATTGGTTAATAAAATGATTAAGTTATAAAAAAGGATCAGATAGTGGGGTCCCGGATTAGCCACGGGGCCCGTTTCCGTTTATTCAGTTTGATTTAAGAAAAAACGCGCACAATCCATCCGGATTGTCCAGGTTTTTTCATAGAAAAGTTCGTTTTTAATTAATTAGTCCAAAACTATGATTTTTGATCACTCTTGGTGTTTTGATATTCCCGCAGGTTCGTTAGTCGCGAACTTGCCGGTTTTTATAAAAACTGAATTTGTTTAATATTTAAATTAGCATAATTAATTAACCGCTAATCATTAAATTATGAAAATTTAACCACTTATCAATTAAAATATGTAGATTTTTATAAAAACATTTCTGGAATTATTTACTGATTTATTAATTTATAAAAATTCATTTTATCAGCTATATTTCACCTGAAAATCGTCCGTTTACCCCAAACAATTTCCAAAAATTCCACAAAAATTCTTGAATGCTCAAATCATGTCCCAAATCAACCTGTATCAATTCCAGAATGTAAAACGTTCGTGCGATATTCTTTTCGGCTCAAATTTGGCTATAAAAATTCACACGAACGCATATAAACAAAACACATTTAAACTTCTCCAAATGATCCCAAAATTCATATGTGATCAAAATACATCAAATATGAGTTCCCAGAAAAATTTCATAATTTTAGAAGTATTTTAGCTATTTTTGCCAAATAAACATCCCAATTCGGTAATAAATTCGCCAAATATTATCGGATGGTCGAAAAATTACCAAATTTGAACAGGGACTCATTGACATGGTCCCTGACGTCCCTGAAAAATTTCAAGGCCTAATAATATGCACATCACAACCTTAACCTAAATAGCCCGTAAGCGAGTGTTTCGGCATTACCTTAGCGGGTTTGGCTCATTTCCGACTTTCTAATCAAGTTTTCAGGTTCTTGTGCTTCTATGAAAGCTAGATACAAGTCCTATATCACAAACCAAGCAGGTTTCATCAATAGAACAGCCCTTTAACTTAGGGTTTCGGCTAGTGCACAAAAACGAACTTTTGAACCGTAAAAACGCCGTTTCAACCCTTTAATCCGTGTTTATGGCCAAAAAAGATCATGATTCTGATTTGAAACTAGGTTTAACATCAAAGTATGTTTTTGAATGATTTTTGAGAGTTTTACATGGTTAACTATGATTTTTAACAATCAAGACATGTTTATATGTTGTTAAACGAGTTTAAACGAATCAAAAATCGATTAATCATAAGGTTTTTACCTAGTTTTCTTGCTGGTTTTGGCTGTAGAAGAAGAGTTCCAGAAGTTGTGTTTGAAAATATGTGTAAAAATATCTCAAATCTAGTTTATATGTGAAAGGAAAAAAAGGGGGGGGTGGGGTGCTGCTGCGATCGGAAGTTCATGGGCCCATTTTGCCCCAAGTTTCTGATTCTAAAGGCCCAAAAACGAAAAGCCCAGTCCAAATTTAGTTCGGGTTCGGTTTTTGGCGCGAAAAACTTATCGGGTGCGTTAAACAGCGCGAAAACGAGTGTTTTTCGGCTAGCTTTGTGTAAAATTATAAAAACATACTATATGTTTGTAAAAATCAAAAATATTTTCACGGATCGCTTAAAACATTTCAAATAAGTGTTTGGTAAGTCTTTTTGGGCTTATCGGATGATACAATGCTTGGTTTGTAACTATTTTTCGCGTTTAAATCTATAGCGGGTAGTTAAACGAGCATGTTTTCGTTTAACTTGTTTGCTATCGAACTAGGGCCATATTACTATTATTTTAGCTTGTATAGATCGTATATCACTTATAGATGGCCCCCCCGAGATTTCTGGGTCATAACCCAACCCGTTCAGTTAATCATTCGTTTGTTACGCAAAAGGCGTTCATTTGCTTAATCGGTAAATACGTACTGAGGTGTACCTTGTTTTGGCTCAAATGTCACAGAGTGTTAGTGTGATCAACGACATAGGCATTATTGTTTATCTTTTGTAAACGAACCATTTTATTGACTCAACTTACACTAAGACTATAAATCTCCCATCTAAAGTGTCTTGGAACGTCTATGCTTAGTGATGGTCACCTTAGACTTGGATTTGCCCTCCCGAGATAAACTTTTTACACAGCCTCGTGTGTTGCCAAAAGGAAATTCTTAGCTTTGGTGTCTATATTTTCCAAAAGGAAATTCTTTAAATGTTTGGTGTCTATATGCCCAAGACATGACAAATAATAACGTTACTATTGATATATTATCCTATAAGGTCACAAACTAAGAAGAATATCAAGAACGCATTTGAATATATTTATTTAAATGCAACCAGCCCAGTCAAGATTAGATGTATTATTATTTAGTTGAAATAATAATATGGATCATTAATAAAATGAATATTCTCTCTTAGAGAAATATTAATTGTTACTATGCTTATTATTATGAACATATATACATGTGTTATATATTTTATGTTATGACATAGAATAGGAAAATTGGAATTTAATAATCTTAACTTTCTGTTATTGACCAATAATAATCCCAACTTTGTTTATTCTCACCAGTGGTCTCAAATGTAAAAAAGTTGGCTCTCAATTATCCCCCGTTAAAAAAAACCTAACGACGATAAGTTTTTTCCGAATTTCAACCTGTTTTATTAGGGCTTTTGATCGGAAAGAGGATACGAATCAATTAGCGTAAAACTTAGCTTGAAATGATGCTTCAAATGGCTTGATTAGTGCTTCAAATCGGGTGTTTGAATTTAAAATTAACAAAAATTAAGCTGTTTGGAGTATCGTTTCGAACTAAGTTTTACATCAATCGACTCATTTCTTTCTTCCGATCAAAAACCCTAAAAAATCAGTTTGAAATTCGGAAAAAACTTAACACCGTTAGGTTTTTTTTAATGGGAGACCATTGAGAGCCAATTTTTTTAAATTGGGATCACTGGTGGAAATAAAAAAAGTTGGGATTATTATCGGTAATAGAAAGTTGGGATATTAAAATCCAATTTTCCCATAAAATAAAATGTATACAATATTACATAAATGTCGATCTGTATACATATATATAACCATTGCAAGTTTGTTTAGTTAGTATATGAAGAAACACCAGTCGAACCCCGACAGATTACGAGTAACCTGAAGGTTAGATAGACGTTTCCCACGAGGGGTTAATTCCGGCAAGATGGTTCTTCCGATAACCTGCAAAACAGACACCGTGAGCTCGTCACTAAGAAAGGGGGGGGTTCCTCCTTGTGACCACCCTCCGGCGTGAGAATCAGTCTATATTACTCTTTGAATATAAAAGTATATTAAGAATACTAGAGCAGTTATCAGGTAAATTATACAAGATATTAGATGATGAAATGATAATACCATTTGGTGTCTTTTATAGCCGAAGGTGGGTTTCCAAGGAGGTTTAGCCGGCCTAGTACTCTGCCAACTGTGGCCTACACGCGTGCTCTGCTGGTAATTGGTGGATAGGTAGCGGCTGATAGTGACCAGGCGTGCTGTTCACTTTTCCTTTCCCACCAACTACAGGCTAGGCACGTGGTATGGCAGGAGTTGGTGAGCAGGCGGCGGCTATTGGTCACAGTGCTGTGGCGTGCTGTCTGCCATGCTGCTGTCAGTGAGCTGTCGTATCGTTGGTCAGATCTTTTGTCCATACCTCGTCAGGTATCACACAAAAGATCCTCCATTATTATACGGACTGGCTCATTTAGGCGGGAGTTTTCCCCCTCCCGCCTTTATGAGGGAATGTTCCCGACTTTGCTCATTCCTTCTTCAGGTGACTACTGAATTATTATGAGTGTTAAGCCTTATGCGTGTAGCCATGCTGCGCGGGTGGCCAGTCCCTAATGGCGGGTACCCACGCCTGCGGGAACAGGCGGGTTACTTGGAAACCATAGGGAGGCATTTCCTGCGGGACCAGCTTGCGTACCGCATGTGAGGTCGTCACAACTCTGAGCGTGGTGGGTCCTGCGGGTTTGGTAGGTCGCGGCGCAGACGTCCCTATGGTGAAGTCTGCGGGTTCAACTGCGCAGACGTCCGTTTAAGGAGTCTTGCGTGTTCAACTGCGCAGACGTCTCCTTTTAAGGAAGTCTTGCGGGTCCTAACCACCTCTGCTGGGACCTACCTCTTCAGTATAATAGTGCATTTACACGTTTCAATCTTAGTAGACCATATGTAATGTTGGTAAAAGGGTTTTATACCAACATAAATACATAAGTTCTATAAAACGGGTGATTTTATATATTAGTTGCTAATAAAACATGATTAGTACTTTGTTGGGAGTGTGAGACTACATTATGTGAATGTCTTTCTATATAACTTCTCTTTTTTGTTTCTTTGCACAACCCTTTTTAAGTGGAAAATTCTTAAAATAGTTCCTTTTAGTGAGAAGATTCCCCAAATAACTCTTTTTTCCTCAAAATAATTTAATATTTGGACCGACAAGACGCATTGGAAAAAGATAAAAATAAAGAGGGAGCAGCCCAAATTTTGAAGGAAAGTAAGGTATGAGATGGGATTTGGGAAAATAATGAAGGTAAAGTCCAAATTATTTTGTAATCTTGGAGCAAAAGTCCAAATTTTTCAAAACTTTTTCTTTCAAAAAACGGTCTTGAGAGACTGTTTTTTTATGTTTCCTACCTTCCTGTCCTATTTTCAAATTCTTCGAAAACTATATTTTTTACAATTATACTCCTGAACCACCAGCACCTTGAACCACCACCGCCGACGCCGTCGGCCCCACCCCATCACCACCACCGTCATTATCACCATAGCTGCCTCCACCGTCAATTTTTCCGTCGCCGGAGAAAACCACCACCGCCATACCCGTCAATTTCCGTCGCCGGAGAAAACCACCACCACCACCGTTACTTCACTCTCTCTCTCTCTCTCTCTCTCTCTCTCTCTTCATTATTCAAGCTTCGAATCTTTCTCTCTCTGTAAATGACAAAAGCTTTATGTTCAAAACTACTACTAGTGCTACATGTGGTCTTGTTCTAGGTCAAACTCCTCCTCTATCTACTTTGATCAGTTCCTATATAAAATAAACTGGGGACGGCAGCAGATCGGTTTGACGGTGGTGGTGATGGGTCTGGTGGTGGTGGTTTTCTCCGGCCACGGAAATTGACGGTGGAGGTGGCAATGGTGATAGTGACGGTGGTGGTGATGGCGTGGGGTCGACGACGTCGATGATGGTGGTGGTTCAAGGTGGTGGTGGTTCAGGGGTATAATTGTAAAAAATATATTTTTTCAAGAATTTGAAAATATGGACCGGAAAGGTAGGAAACATAAAAAAACAGTCTCTTAAGACGGTTTTTTGAAAGAAAAAGTTTTGAAAAAATTTGGACTTTTGGTCCAAGATTACAAAATAATTTGGACTTTACATTCATTATTTTCCCAAATCCCGTCTCCTACCTTACTTTCCTTCAAAATTTAGACTGCTCCTTCATTATTTTTATCTTTTCCCAATACTTCTTGCCAGTCCAAATCTTAAATTATTTTAAGAAAAAAACAGCTATTTTGAAAATCTTCTCTATAAAAAAGACTATTTTAGGAATTTTGCCTTTTTAATAGGTTGTATTGACTCAAGGAGACAAGTCATTCTAGTTTCAACTTTGGATATGGACACATCTCATTTTGAATATACTAATCTAGAAGTCATTCCCATTGACCGGAATGACAGCCTCCTTTCCTGTTGTTTTGATAATGTTGATTTTATCTGTGGGGGACTTTGCTCATCGGTTATACCATCTCCAACAGTTTTTGTTTAAACTAGTCACATTACTGTCATATCATCTTTCTTAAAAACCATTTTTTTTATTCCAACAATACACCTTCTTAAACCATCTTTATATTTCTATATCATCGTTTACTTTTATATTTATTTTAAATAAGAATTTTACAATACTATAAAATATTTAATTTTTATTTAAATAAATAGCAATATAATAAAAATTTAGTAAAAATAGATTAACTAAAATATAAAACAAAAATAAAAAAATGCATAACTTAAAATAACAATTACTCTGACAAAATGAAAGAGAGATAATTTAAAAAACATCAACAAAATATGGATGACTTTATATATAATCAAGATATGAACATACTTTTTACGGATCACTCGCATATGGACCCGAAGAGACTAGCAATTCACAAGAAAGTATGTGACAAAATAATGGCGAAACATGGGTTGGATGACGCTGATTTGGATCAGTAGGACTAATTCTTGTAACGTTTTTTATTTTATTTGTTTTTTTTTTGCTAGGACTTCTTGTAACTTTTTTTTTCTAGGAATCTTTATAATATTTAGGACATCTTGTAACCTTTTTCTAGGACTTTTTGGAATGTTTTTACAGGTTTAAAAAGATAAAAACAAGAAGAAATTATGAGTGAATAACAATTTTATTCTTATGTATTCATTCAACCTCTATGAATCCATTGAGTTCTCATCCATCTCTTTCAAGTCTGTAATATAAATGTGTGTTTTAGTCATGCTAAGTTCTCTTTTGTTATTTATAATGAAACATCTTATTATCTTTTATTAAATTCGTTATTCTATTAAAATTATAAGTATAACTTATAAAATCACCAGGTGTATCTTTTTCGTGACTATGAAAAAATTGTGTGAGTATGCATCACGTATTCGTATGAATATTCCATTATAAAATATAATTTAAACTTATTAAACTATTTAACTTGATAAAATATACGCTTTTTTAATTTAGTTTAATATTTATAATTTAACTGTATTTCTATTAAGTTTCTCGTGTATCATAAGGCTTTAAAGCTAGTGAGTAATAACAAAAAAAAAATGTGATTTGCTAAGAAACTGGCTTGGAAATATAAATATTATCCAACTTCCTGCATTATTCTTCTTCTTCTTAATGAATAATAGTTGATGAAAATAAATAAAGAGTTCAACATAAAGCTGCTCTATATGGTGTGAGGTATCGAAACCCTCCACAGTGTCACGTCATCGTCACGTAGAAAACGGGCTTCAAAGCCCTTCTTCATAACGCCCGCTATAGTTTAAAGCTCCTTGGGCGTTTCAATATATATACATATATACATACATGTATATGTGTAATGGGGTAGTGGAAGTTATATTTTCATGATCTCTTTTAAATAATCAAGTAAAATAAAATTCTATACCAACTGATAGTCTTTTTAAAATACATCTATACTATAAGCCAAACACAGACAAGTGAGTAATAACAATACCAAATAACAAAATAAATTTGTAGTCATCATAACATGTATGAAATGTTTATATCATAGAGAACTAGTTTAGCTTTTGTGGCCACACAATTGACTATTTTTCATCTATTTCTACTTAAAGTTTATGGCCAGTCAATTAATTTTGTCATGTAGGGAACCCTGTTCCAAATAATTCATTACTTTAATTGATTTCACATGTAACCAAACACCATGTGATGCTCGTGTTTTTTACATCCAGATAAATCTTTATAGGTTATAAAATACTTGTCACTATTTGCTAATACTTCATAAGACACGTAAAACTTATTTGCTTAATTTTAACAAACAGGTTATGATTGATAAAAATATTTTACTTTAAACAACTTTACTGCTATTATTAATCTGGGTCTTCGGGTAGGTGAGTTTTCTCAGAAACTAAGATAATTTGGAGATACATAAGGGCTCCGTAAGGCTGAGTTGGGCCAGCAGGCGGCGGCCTTTTGCCATTGGGATACCCATTACGAAATACCTAGGCAATTCTCTGTTTGTTGGTCATTCAAAAAAGAAAATAAATAATCTAGGGACCATTTAAAAAAATTTGTGTGAAACAGTTATATACTTTAATAGTTTTGATTGATGAAAGCTTATTACCTATGTGACAATAACGTCTCGATACATTTTTCACTTATAAACAAAACCATTTCGGATGCCTAAAATTATGACATGTTTTTTTTTTCTTCCAATTTTGACACTCGGCTTTGAACATGATGTGAAACCACCACTCGTGAATAGTGATTAATGATGGACCTTTCCATGTGAAATGTTATGTTCTAACATTTATGACCTTTCGATAATTTTCTTTCCTGAAAATAAATCTTACTACGTTTGTGTAAAAACAAGCAAACATGTACCCAACAAAGGCCCAAACAACTTAAAAGTTCAGATATATAACTATGTAATGAATACACAACACATTATTAGTGTTTGTAAATTTTTTAACTTAACACAAACATATGTCTATACGTTTGTAAATACTAGTGTATGCTCGTTCAATAAAAGTTGTTTGTGTTAGGAACAAAGCGGCAAAGTGAAAAAACACACAAACGAGTAGGGGTGTTCATTGGTTCAGATATTGGTTATTCGGATTTTTAAATTTTTTTCCCTATCCGTTATCCGAACCGAATCCGGATTCGTAATTGTCTATTGAATTCGGTTCAGTTTCGGTTAAAAGCGAATTACACCGAATTCATTTATCCCTTCTCAGTTTTAGAACTAGACTTTAGCCTCTGCATACAAATGGAAAGATACCATAACATGCAATCACAATATCACAAATGCTTGTTAAAGAAGGTTTATGCAGTGGAAAAGATCTTAATACATTCTTCTTTGCATACTGACTCCACATTTTATCATATACAATGGTTAAATTTGGATAATTCGGTTATCCGAACAGACTGAATTCAAAAACTTAAATATCTGTTATCCGATCGAAAACTGAATTCCCAATTCAGATTCGGTTATTAACCGAACCGAAAACCGAATTGCTATTCGGATTGGTTATTTTGGTTACGGATATGGTTTGGTTTTTGGTTCTTTTGAACACTCTTACAAACAAGCACACACTATTATACACGCAGAAGCGAAAATATAAAAGATAAACACAACGCAAGAATTTTGCGTGGTTCGTTCCTAGTGGGGTGCCTACATCCCCAGGCTGCAACTAGGTTATTTCATTGATTAAATACGAATATTAAAATAAAAATATGTAACATGGTATAAATAGAGACAAAACCATGGTTAAAAGATCAAGAAACAAATATGGGCTCGAACCCATGTTCTTCTTGTCACCAAACTCAAAGCCTTCACACTTCACAGTAGAGCCGTACAAACCACTTGACGCTCGAACTCGCTCGTCGCTCGCTTGGAAATTGCTCAAAAATGCTCGCTCGTTTTTTCGCTCGATTGTAAACGAGCCACTCTGCTCGGTTCGGTTTGTAAACGAGCCAAACAACGAGCAAAGATCTGCTCGGTTCGGTTCAGCTCGAATATTTTTAATTTATTTTATATATAATTATATATGAACAAATATATAAATATATAGATAACACACATAAAATATAAGTATACAATTTTTTAAACCCTTTTAAAATTTTCCAATTCAGTCATTTTTATAGTTTTATTAGTTCAATTCAAGTTTTCAGAATACTAAAAAGTTTGTTTACATGTTTCTAATATTTCACTTCAAACTTGTTTCTCTTAAAAATTTACAACATATTATAGGTTTGACTAAAAACTACTAATTTGTTTACAAAATATATTATTTACAACCTTTAAACTTGTTTCTTATTGAAAATATTAAAGTGAAAAAGAAATAAAAAATGCTCGAAATCGCCCGATGTTCGATCGAAAAATGCTCGGTTCGATTTTGGCTCGTTTCGCTTTTCACTCGGTTCGAATTTCAGCCGTTCGGTTCGCTTGTAAACGAGCCAAGCAACGAGCAAGCCTTCGCTCGGTTCGGCTCGGCTCGTGAACAGCCCTACTTCACAGTAGGGCCGTCCAAAAGCTCGTCGCTCGAACTCGTTCGTCCATCGCTCGGAAAATGCTTGCTCGTTTTTTCACTGGTTTGTAAACGAGCCGCTCTGCTTGGTTCGGTTTGTAAACGAGCCAAGCAACAAGCAAAGGTCTGCTGGGTTCGGTTCAGCTCGAATATTTTTAATTTATTTTATATATGATTATATGTTAACAAATATATAAACAACACACATAAATATAAGCTTACAATTTTTTTAACCCTTTTAAAATTTTCCTATTCTGTCAATTTATAGTTTCATTTATTCGCTTCAAGTTTTTAGAATACCAGAAGTTTGTTTACATGATCATTATATCTTACTTCAAACTTATTTTTAATTAAAATTTACAATCTATTACACGTTTGACTAAAAACTACTAATTTATTTATAAAATATATTATTTACAACCTTCAAACTTGTTATTGAAAATTTTAAAGTGAAAAGAAAATAAATAATGCTTGAAAACTGCTCGATGTTCGATCGAAAACTGCTAGATTCGGTTTTGGCTCGTTTCGATTTTTGCTTGGTTCGAATTTCAGCGGTTCGGTTCGGCTGTAAACAAGCAAGCTTTCGCTCGGCTCGGCTCGGCTCGGCTCGTGAACATCCCTACTTCACATATCCTAACTATTTGTTGTCGTTCGTTCATTCATTCATATAATGTTCTAGTAGTCACTTCTTCAAAATAACTGAACTAACGAACTATATAGCTAGGTTTGGTTTATTGGTGAGTTTACTATGTAATGAATTTTCAAAATCTACTAATTATTATTGTATTAAAGTTTTGAGTTATTTTTCTTTGATATAATAAAATGTGAGTTTACTTTAATTGTATGTTCGTTTATTGATTCCAAGACTCCAAAAGAATTCACCTCCAAATTCATATTGTGTTCGAGTTTCAAAAACATTGATGAAAATAGTAAGCAACGTGATGTAATCATATAAAGATGAAAGTGTGCAACATGTGAAGAAAGGCTTGGACTATTTGATATATAGGTGTAATATTCTCACAATTGAAATCCACTTAAGCTACCAAACTCGTCCCTTGAAAGTGTGATACACAGTGACTCAGTGAATATAATAATTAGATCTTAACTAAGATGAACCATATATATTTTTTAATTTAGTTTTAATAAAGATTAATAACATATAAAAAATAATAAAAAATATTTTTTAAAACTATTTTTTTTTGAATTTTTAAACATTTTATTGGTTTTAGTTTAATATCCTTCACACATGTACATCAGTAGATGTAACTTCGTGAGTTACATATACGTATTTTCGTAAGATATATATATAGGCCGTTTTTAAGGATTTAAATACTTCGGCCGAGCCGAAAAGAAAAAGGCCCATAGTCTTAACGAGTAATGAAATATATAAGCCAAATTTTTTACACGAGGCTTAATGTTATAATAATAAACATAGAAAAATATATTATTAAAATCAAATACCGTAATAATTAACGATTAAACAGTGATTCGTGAAACTCTCCGAAGTCCTAACATTGGGAAAAAAAAATAGTTTGGTCCTTGGTGGCTAGCTTGGTCAACCGTGGAGGAGCCTGGTGGTTAACAACGAACCAACAATGGTGATCGGCTGAGTTGGTCGTTGTTCAGCATTCGCAAAGAAGGAAAGACCCAAAGAGATATTTCAATCAACCGCTATTTCTTTTATTTTGTATCGAGTTTTTTTTTTTTATTTTTTTTTAGTTTTTAGTTTTAGTTTGGGCCCAATAATTTAAACTTAATTAAATGGATTATGGAAAAAAAATAATTTCGGGCCCAATAATTATAAGATGATAAAGAACAATTCATATTCTATAAGTTTTAAATTTTTAATTGTATATATAAAAAATATAGATACGAAAAATTTTGGCCCCTAAAAATTACGTGTCCCGGCCGACGGTCCAACCAGCGCCGCCCTTAAGCCGGCCCTATATATATATATACACACTATATTCCTATATTACATATTTTTGACAAGCACAAGACTTGAACTATTTTTCTAACATTTAAAACTACTTCCAATACTTGAGTGAATTTTTCTGAGACAGGATGCTAATCATCCAGGCTGATTTTAGCATTGTATGCTTGACTCTCCCAAGCGAAGACAATCAATGATGAAACCTACCACTATGGGAAAACTCTCTTGAGTCAAGTTTTAAACATGAGATAATAAGATCTCACACTCTATCAACATCCCCAAATCCTCAATGACGAGACATGAACCATTATTTGAAAAACCAAAGTCATGTTTAACATCTTGATACGGCTAGTCCAAAGTAAGTATTGATCTAATCACTAACAACATTATGTAATGGCTCGAAATAAACCAAACGTGAATTAAATGAACGAGTATAGAGTTCATTTTGTTGAAATTAACTGAATCAAAGTGATAAAAAAACACAATGATTTTGTGGTACTCCATGGCTCTTTTAATATTGCTAACACAAATGAAAACTATGAACCAAAAAATTACTATACCCTACAATCAATCTTTTTATACTGAAAACTTGTTTCCTACCACATATATAATTGTAATTCATAATAATTTTCAAACAATTATTAAATGAAAAGAATTATCTCCTAACATTTATACAATAAATCTAGACTTATACTAACTCAATAAATATAACTAAATACAACAAGAACAAAAAAATTATATCCTTCTAAAGTTCTAATCAAGATTAGCATCTTCACATTTTGGTGCAAGACTTATAAAGGTTGGGTCTTGACGAAACAAGATAACAAAGAAGATAAGCGAAAATATTTCAAAAACCTTAAAATTAAAAGGCTTATGCACGAATAAACAAGCCCTGCTTGCGGTGCGCACATATGATGTATATATGTGTGAACCCTCGGGTGGGCAAAAGTGAAATTGCACTAATTTTGACGTTATTTTACTAATCTCGTGAAAATAACGTTAAAAGTGACGGACGGTTAATCAGGCATCATGTAGTGGCGTTGATAGCCGAAAGACAACGGTACATGCACCAATCAGCCGGTGTCCCGATGATTGAGTGCTATGTGCCTTATGTCCAAGGCTTGATGCAAAACTACTATCGAGCCGGGGGTCTCACCAGAAGCAGCCTCTCTATCCTTATGGGGTAGAGGTAAGGCTGTCTACATCTTACCCTCCTCAGACCCTACCATAGCTTTGCTATTGGTGGGATATACTGAGTACGATAATGATGATGATGATGATGCATGAATAAACCTTGCAACATGAAGTTTGCTCTTACGAAAGCTCGCTTAAAAAGTTATCAAATCTTTCTACCATACCGTTCATTCATCTGCTGGTATAGGAACTTAGAAAGTCCATTACTTCATCACCCGGGTCTAGAGATTTTACGTTGGTTCATGATGGAATAATAATAATATCAGAAAAATGAGTTTGATTGGAAAGTTAAGAACATATCTTGAAAATTTCAAGACGAAAAAGAAATGAATGATATTTCAAGACTGATGTGCAATTTATGAATTTAACATAACCATCCGGATTAAAGACTATACTATATCACCTTAGATATAAATGATACTATAAGTTATTTAAGAATGCAAACATGCTGGATATATGTATTACGATTCATACAATAGGATGTTTCCAAAAGGGAAGGGAACAGGCTTGAATATGGCTCTTTTGGTGGTATTGCAAAGCTGGTCCCGTGTATCCTTCACACACCGTTAAATTCTATACAACTAGAGCCACCTTTACTGAAATGCTAACGCACTCTCTTAAACACACCTACTTCAACCATTTCAAAAAAAAAAAAACAACTATTAAAAACATAATGCTATACTTAAATTTAAAATAACAGCTATTTGGGGCAATCTCAAACGACTGTCTTCAGACGGTATATGCATCGCATGCACCATAAAAATTAGTTTATATTTTAAAGAGTAAAGTGTCAAAATCGTGCCTAAGTTTGGTCACTTTTGCCGAATTCGTCCAAAAAAGTTTATTTTTTACAACTGAACCATTGACGTTTCCCATTTATTTCCGATTACATCCAAATCAATAACTCCGTTAGCTTCCAACGTTAACTCAGGGGTATCTTTGTCTTTTTACCATTTTCTTTTATTATTTACATAATAATCATCATCATCATCATAAAAAAATTAAATAACTACATCATTATAATACCCAACCCTAACCAGATCAGACACCACCATGGAACAACCGCCATCTATTCCGACACCACCACCCACACCCACTACTCCGTTAGTTTTTTTAACCCTATTCTTCGCTCTTTCCTCCTCTCCAAAAGCTGAAAACTCCCTCACCGTCGCCGCCTAAATCCACTATCATCGCCTCTGACTGAAAGGTTTGACCACCAAAACAGATCTACTCTCTGTATCTCTAACACCACCGGTGTGTATTTAATTTATAATTGGAATGTATAAAGATTGAATTCTGACCAACGCAATCTTCTTGTTAGCAATCTTGAGCGCTGTTTTAGTACAGTCCTTGTTAACCCCAAAACGAAAAATCATCAAACTTGCCATTGCCACACATAATTCCAAATTATAGTAAGAATTTTTTGTAGCACAAGGTAGGATTTGTTATAATTGATGGTTTTTTGATTGGAAGTTTGGTATTTTTGTAAACGATGACGGGTGGTGGAGGGGTTGGGACTTGGGATATAGGGATTAAATGAATAAAATAATAAAAGACTATTGTACCCCTTAGAAAACTAACGGAGTTAAAGGCAATAAGTGAGAAACATTAATGGTCCAGTTGCAAAAAATAAACTTTTTGGACGAATTTAGCAAAAGTGACCAAATCTCAGGGATGATTTTGACAATTTACTCTATTTTAAAAGACAATAGAACTAGATAGAGTAACAATTGTTGAATGTTACATCTCTTACTCTCTCGTAGCCTCTCTCACAACCCCATCCCGCATCCCTCTCTAGAGTCCAGAGCTCTTCCGCTCTTCACCAATTTTTATCAAAATCCGGGTTCGCATCATGCTTAGGCAAAATCTCTCAATATTGAAGCCACCTAAACCTTCTCGTTGCGGCTTATCCCAGTCTATACCCTTCATTCTTACATCATGTTCAAATGTAGTTCGTGTGACAACTAATCTTCTATCTTTTGAATAGTTTTGATTAGTATTGTTTGAACTAATCTTCTCTACGTACGCCTTCTAAACAAAACGGTCTTTTTGTTTTTCAAAATGGTGTTGCGGATGTTTGGTAAAATCCTAGAAAACGAGGAACAAATTTATAATTTTTTAAAAAGTTCTTATATATTATGAACATATCGTATATCATATGTTCTAGCAAAGAAACTAAATATATAAATAAAACTATATATTTATTGAAAATTCAAAGAACCGGTTCGTGCTTGGTCCAATGTCTGAATAAAAAGTAGTTTATGGAATTTACTCATGCGACAAATTTTCAACACATGTATCACGTTGTATTAATTAAAGTGTTACACACTTAATTCCACCAACCAGTCTGCTAGTGTGTATATATGTGGGCATAGGCATACACCGTTCTTATCAATAATACTCAACATTCAACAATCAAACACCATGAATACCTCCTCATCCACCATCTCCAATCCTTACTCTTTCTCCAAGCAAAACGTTAATCAGCAGGTATGGGTCGAAAGCATGCGTAAATCAATCGTCGAACATGAAGATGAAGAAGTCAGCAAAATCCCCGTTTCTATATTCACTGTCCCTGCCGTACTCCTAGCCACGAACCCCGAATCCTACATCCCGCAACAAGTGGCGTTAGGTCCGTTCCACCATTGGCGGCCAGAGGTATACGAAATGCAAAGGTACTGTAATTTTTAAATGACTTAGTTTTGCTATTTAAAAGGTGCCTGGTATCGATGTAAAACATGTCTGTATTTTTGAAAGAAAGGTACAAACTTGCCGCGGCTAGACGAACCCAAAAATATATGAACATTAGCTTTGATCGTATCGTTGAGGTAATGAAGAAACACGACGAGGCTCGAATTCGTGCTTGCTACCACAAGTTTATTGACATGTCCGGTGATGCGCTAATATGGATGATGGCAGTTGACATGGTGTTTTTACTCGAGTTTCTTGTGGTGTATTCCATGAGAGAACAAGGCCGAACACTAACGAAAGATGTTACATCCGGCGCGATGTCTCATTTAGTGGATGTTTCGGGGAAGAAACTATCCCACATGGCTGTTCTTCGCGATATGGTGATGGTGGAGAATCAGATCCCGTTGTTTTTAATCAAAACGATGCTGAAACATCAGCATCGTGATGATCAAAACAAGTCCGCTAGCGAAACGTTGAAGTTGATGTTGGTAGGGTTGTACCACGAGCTTTCTCCGTTTCAAGAACAAGAATTAGCCAATGTTGATATCGAAGATTGCGATCATATTCTCGACTTTCTTTACCACATGACTGTTCCAAACAACAAAGAACTCGGTATTTATGACGCGAATATTGATATGGAGCATGAAGGTATCATATATTATTAATCAACAATATATAGAAATACAACAGAACATAATTATATCATATTTTTCTTATACATATAATAATAATATAACAGTAAACTCTAACTAATATATTATCTCTACCAGGTATCGAGGATGCTGGTGATGATGATCAAGAAAAGACCTTACCGGATCCCAGTAATCTTCGAAAATTCTCGAACATTATCTGGGATCTCCTCTCAAAATCAAACGCGGGTATGGTAAGGATCTTCAAGAAAATAATATTCAGAAAGCCGGTCACCGTCATGATGAAACTCCCATGGAAGATATTATCCAGCCTTCCTATACTCAAGCTCATGAATGACCCTATCGAAAACATGTTCGAAAACTTTCGTGGCGAAGGAGGGGAGGAAACGAAGGATGAAAGTGGCGAAACAAAGACTCCAACTATCGAAGAAATCACGATCCCTTCAGTTATGGAATTGGCCAAAGCCGGGATTATTTTCTCACCGGTTAATGGTGGAATATTCGACATTAGTTTTGATGTTGAAAGATGTACACTTTACCTCCCAGTGGTCGAACTAGACGTGAACACCGAGGTTTATTTAAGAAACTTGGTAGCATACGAGGCGTGTGTTGCGGCAGGACCGTTAGTGGTGGCTCGTTACACGGAGCTAATGAATGGGATAATCGACACGGAATAGGACGCCAAGTATTTACGCGAACGAGGGATAGTTGTGAACCATTTGAAGAGCGATAAGGAAGTTGCGGATTTGTGGAATGGGATGAGTAAATGTGTGAAGTTGACAAAAGTTGAGAAGATGGATAAAGTTATTGAAGATGTTAATAAGAGGTATAATAAGACATGGAGGGTGAAACTGTCTAAGTTCATGAGGACATATGTGTTTGCATCTTGGAAGATTTTAACATTGTTGGCTGCTTTGTGTTTGTTGTTTTTGACGACCGTGCAAGCATTTTGCTCTGTGTATAGTTGTGCTCGTGTGTTTCATCAGCTTCCAGAGATTCCCAGATCCAAAGGGACTGCCGAGTGAGTGTACTATGTACTGTGTACTGTGCTCTTTCTATTAACGGTGATTCACGCACTCATCTATTTCTACTCCCTTTAAACCGCTCTAAGAAAACATCAGATTGCAACTGTCTTTGCCACCCAACAAAGTCTTGAATTGTGTTGTACTCGGTGTGTGCTTTTTGTGTTTTGCAAGTATACACCTTATTAGGGCTTGGGTTAATTTGTCTGGTTTATAATTATAGTTTATTGTTGTTGTTTAGTATCGTCAAAGGTTGGAAATTTTCAATGAAGTGCAGTGGGTTACCGACGAGAATCTTACGGTAATGTTTCGTCTAATACTTGGTCCGACTAATTTAATTTTGAACGGTTTTTTAATGATGGAATCACTAACGGATTCATAAAAGAAAATTATTTATTTAACCGACGATTTTTTAACGAATTAATCAAAAAAAAAGTAATTTTTATCCACGATTTTTTACAAAATTAGAAATTAAAGTAGTTTTACAGGCAGATTTTTTTTGACACAAATCTATGGAATTTTTAAAAATATTGTATTTTATCTTCAGTTTTATTCTAATTATAGATACATGCAAAAGCAAATGAATGTATATAGAATCACTATACATACAAACATATAAATCAAATCATTAACAGCAAGATTATTTTGTGATTAATGAACAGCAACATTAATCAAATAATTTTATAAATGAACAGCAACATTAATCAATTAATGAACAGCAACATTAATCATTAACAGCAACATTCTATACACAAAACTTTTGTGTAATACAAATAATTTAAGGTATCATATCCGACAATTATGGCTATCAAAAGCGACAACCACTTATCGAAAACGAAACCTCATGTATTATTGCACTAAAAGTCTATAGTCAATATGTTGACATTAGACGTCCGAACACACGACAAGATCATTGAAAACAACTTTACCTTTAGGTCTAATTTGTGTATTTTTCTACATTAACAACATTATTATAATCATTATCAAATTAAAAATTAGCAATATAAGAATAGTTTTACGCATCGTGTCTAAAAGATTGTTTAACAAATTAAAGTAAACATTATAATTTATAACTATCACATCATGCATGTAAATTATATATGGAGGGCCCTAAAGGTTGGATTAAAAAACCTTTTGCTTTATGTCACAAAATCATTGTAGACCATGGTTTGTTCACATGGTTGTGGTGAGAAAAGGGTAGTAGAGATGTCATGATCAAAGTACCATTTAATATGAGTGGATGGCGGGTTCTCGCGAAATGAAAGCTTGGGCAGTTGGGCCTAGCTAATTCACGAAGTTTAATTGTACAAGCACGTGAAATAGGGATAAGCGATGATCTATTGTGACTGTGACTGTGACTGTGACGTAGAACAAAAGAGCATAAACAAAGAAGGCATCCGCCAGATTAAACGTATGTATTGGATACGGACAGTGGTGGATCTTCAACATTTAGTATGGATGGGCCGAAATTCATGAGACCCAAGTTTTTTTTTCCTACTTCTAAGTTTCAGGTCGGCAATCCGATTCGGGTCGAGTCAAACAATAAAAACTCTATATTCAATCTTTCAACTAAAACACCAATTCAATCATTCAAATTACCGTTCTTACAAAAAAAAAATCAGTTTTTTAAACAAACAAAGGCAAGGAGTTTATTGTTAGTGTTTTTCTTATTTGTTAAAAAATTATTGGGCTTGGACTAAATGTTTAAACATAACTTATTTTTAAACAAAAAAATCAATTGTGGGCCGGACACAAATATTATGGATGGGCCGGGAACAAATAATATGGATGGGCCGGACTCAAATAATATGGATGGGCCAGACTCAGTACATATAATTTTTTTTTTTTTCGTTTTTAGGAAAATTTACCCTAATAAGCGAAAAAGATGGATGGGTCAAGGCCCACTTTGCCCCCTTATAAGATCCGCCAATGGATATGGATGGATACAGTGTGTCACACCCCGACTAGCACAATGCGGAAGCGTAAAACGGGAATGTAACAGACACCTCTGGTATCAACACATTGTTTATAAGGAAACATTACAAACTAATTTACAATATATTACATTTCATTGTTCTATCATTGTTTTACAGTCTAGGTGATTCAAACAAAACTAGTTCGTTAACTATACGATCTTACTACTAGTATCCTTGCTTCTATTCACATAGCATTAACCACACACCTTGGGCAAGTAACAGATCACCAAGTCACTCCGATTTAGGTACACCTGAAAAGCAGTTTAAAACAGGCCAACTACTAGAGTTGGTGAGTTTCACGAGTTTCGAGAAAACAGTAATGAGTATTCACAAGTTAACACTTGTAATCATGAAATAAGTATGTATGTATGTAAATGATGTAATTATGCTAAGCTACAGTGAAGCCTTGACTGTATGTGCTGCGTGCATCCATTTCCCACGCTCAATCAACCACTGTGGCCCCTTTCCGCCCACAACATGCCCCAAGTAGCTATGTCTAACACTACATAGCGTGTTGTATAATTATGGTCATGTGCAAACGGAGTAAAGTCTCGGCAATACATGCTGGCTCCGTTTGGGTTTATCAAACCAATAGTACTATTCACAAGCCACCGGCTCGAAGTTAATCACTGTGTTAGTTGGGACTTTCGTGTGTTAGCACTTAGATAATTCACATCAATACATGTTTCAGGTATGTATATATAATCAAACATGTTTTTCACCCCAAAAGTTCGTAAAACAGTTTAGAAGTGGGGTCATGAAACTCACGGTTTAATAGATAATCAGTACTGTATCAGCTCGTGGTTTGTTCGGTCCGCTATCAGTAGTTCCTATAATCAATATTATAATAATATTAATATTTTAATATTATTATAATCTCAATACTAAACTGGGCTGTATAACTAATCTGGGTGTAGCTGGAACGCCCAGAAAGTGGCAATAGGCTTAGGTTGTGATGTTGTTCAATGTCTAATACTTAAAACTGAACTTGGCTCAGATTCCCGTTTTCTCAGCTGGGCCAAGTTGTTCATTTACGCATTCAGAAAAACAGTTATGGGAAAATAAGCTTGGGTAAATGTATTGGTTAATAAAATGATTAAGTTATAAAAAAGGATCAGATAGTGGGGTCCCGGATTAGCCACGGGGCCCGTTTCCGTTTATTCAGTTTGATTTAAGAAAAAACGCGCACAATCCATCCGGATTGTCCATGTTTTTTCATAGAAAAGTTCGTTTTTAATTAATTAGTCCAAAACTATGATTTTTGATCACTCTTGGTGTTTTGATATTCCCGCAGGTTCGTTAGTCGCGAACTTGCCGGTTTTTATAAAAACTGAATTTGTTTAATATTTAAATTAGCATAATTAATTAACCGCTAATCATTAAATTATGAAAATTTAACCACTTATCAATTAAAATATGTAGATTTTTATAAAAACATTTCTGGAATTATTTACTGATTTATTAATTTATAAAAATTCATTTTATCAGCTATATTTCACCTGAAAATCGTCCGTTTACCCCAAACAATTTCCAAAAATTCCACAAAAATTCTTGAATGCTCAAATCATGTCCCAAATCAACCTGTATCAATTCCAGAATGTAAAACGTTCGTGCGATATTCTTTTCGGCTCAAATTTGGCTATAAAAATTCACACGAACGCATATAAACAAAACACATTTAAACTTCTCCAAATGATCCCAAAATTCATATGTGATCAAAATACATCAAATATGAGTTCCCAGAAAAAGTTCATAATTTTAGAAGTATTTTAGCTATTTTTTCCAAATAAACATCCCAATTCGGTAATAAATTCGCCAAATATTATCGGATGGTCGAAAAATTACCAAATTTGAACAGGGACTCATTGACATGGTCCCTGACGTCACTGAAAAATTTCAAGGCCTAATAATATGCACATCACAACCTTAACCTAAATAGCCCGTAAGCGAGTGTTTCGGCATTACCTTAGCGGGTTTGGCTCATTTCCGACTTTCTAATCAAGTTTTCAGGTTCTTGTGCTTCTATGAAAGCTAGATACAAGTCCTATATCACAAACCAAGCAGGTTTCATCAATAGAACAGCCCTTTAACTTAGGGTTTCGGCTAGTGCACAAAAACGAACTTTTGAACCGTAAAAACGCCGTTTCAACCCTTTAATCCGTGTTTATGGCCAAAAAAGATCATGATTCTGATTTGAAACTAGGTTTAACATCAAAGTATGTTTTTGAATGATTTTTGAGAGTTTTACATGGTTAACTATGATTTTTAACAATCAAGACATGTTTATATGTTGTTAAACGAGTTTAAACGAATCAAAAATCTATTAATCATAAGGTTTTTACCTAGTTTTCTTGCTGGTTTTGGCTGTAGAAGAAGAGTTCCAGAAGTTGTGTTTGAAAATATGTGTAAAAATATCTCAAATCTAGTTTATATGTGAAAGGAAAAAAAGGGGGGGGTGGGGTGCTGCTGCGATCGGAAGTTCATGGGCCCATTTTGCCCCAAGTTTCTGATTCTAAAGGCCCAAAAACGAAAAGCCCAGTCCAAATTTAGTTCGGGTTCGGTTTTTGGCGCGAAAAACTTATCGGGTGCGTTAAACAGCGCGAAAACGAGTGTTTTTCGGCTAGCTTTGTGTAAAATTATAAAAACATACTATATGTTTGTAAAAATCAAAAATATTTTCACGGATCGCTTAAAACATTTCAAATAAGTGTTTGGTAAGTCTTTTTGGGCTTATCGGATGATACAATGCTTGGTTTGTAACTATTTTTCGCGTTTAAATCTATAGCGGGTAGTTAAACGAGCATGTTTTCGTTTAACTTGTTTGCTATCGAACTAGGGCCATATTACTATTATTTTAGCTTGTATAGATCGTATATCACTTATAGATGGCCCCCCCGAGATTTCTGGGTCATAACCCAACCCGTTCAGTTAATCATTCGTTTGTTACGCAAAAGGCGTTCATTTGCTTAATCGGTAAATACGTACTGAGGTGTACCTTGTTTTGGCTCAAATGTCACAGAGTGTTAGTGTGATCAACGACATAGGCATTATTGTTTATCTTTTGTAAACGAACCGTAACTTTATTGACTCAACTTACACTAAGACTATAAATCTCCCATCTAAAGTGTCTTGGAACGTCTATGCTTAGTGATGGTCACCTTAGACTTGGATTTGCCCTCCCGAGATAAACTTTTTACACAGCCTCGTGTGTTGCCAAAAGGAAATTCTTAGCTTTGGTGTCTATATTTTCCAAAAGGAAATTCTTTAAATGTTTGGTGTCTATATGCCCAAGACATGACAAATAATAACGTTACTATTGATATATTATCCTATAAGGTCACAAACTAAGAAGAATATCAAGAACGCATTTGAATATATTTATTTAAATGCAACCAGCCCAGTCAAGATTAGATGTATTATTATTTAGTTGAAATAATAATATGGATCATTAATAAAATGAATATTCTCTCTTAGAGAAATATTAATTGTTACTATGCTTATTATTATGAACATATATACATGTGTTATATATTTTATGTTATGACATAGAATAGGAAAATTGGAATTTAATAATCTTAACTTTCTGTTATTGACCAATAATAATCCCAACTTTGTTTATTCTCACCAGTGGTCTCAAATGTAAAAAAGTTGGCTCTCAATTATCCCCCGTTAAAAAAAACCTAACGACGATAAGTTTTTTCCGAATTTCAACCTGTTTTATTAGGGCTTTTGATCGGAAAGAGGATACGAATCAATTAGCGTAAAACTTAGCTTGAAATGATGCTTCAAATGGCTTGATTAGTGCTTCAAATCGGGTGTTTGAATTTAAAATTAACAAAAATTAAGCTGTTTGGAGTATCGTTTCGAACTAAGTTTTACATCAATCGACTCATTTCTTTCTTCCGATCAAAAACCCTAAAAAATCAGTTTGAAATTCGGAAAAAACTTAACACCGTTAGGTTTTTTTTAATGGGAGACCATTGAGAGCCAATTTTTTTAAATTGGGATCACTGGTGGAAATAAAAAAAGTTGGGATTATTATCGGTAAATAATAGAAAGTTGGGATATTAAAATCCAATTTTCCCATAAAATAAAATGTATACAATATTACATAAATGTCGATCTGTATACATATATATAACCATTGCAAGTTTGTTTAGTTAGTATAATAGTGCATTTACACGTTTCAATCTTAGTAGACCATATGTGATGTTGGTAAAAGGGTTTTATACCAACATAAATACATAAGTTCTATAAAACGGGTGATTTTATATATTAGTTGCTAATAAAACATGATTAGTACTTTGTTGGGAGTGTGAGACTACATTATGTGAATGTCTTTCTATATAACTTCTCTTTTTTGTTTCTTTGCACAACCCTTTTTAAGTGGAAAATTCTTAAAATAGTTCCTTTTAATGAGAAGATTCCCCAAATAACTCTTTTTTCCTCAAAATAATTTAATATTTGGACCGACAAGACGCATTGGAAAAAGATAAAAATAAAGAGGGAGCAGCCCAAATTTTGAAGGAAAGTAAGGTATGAGACGGGATTTGGGAAAATAATGAAGGTAAAGTCCAAATTATTTTGTAATCTTGGAGCAAAAGTCCAAATTTTTCAAAACTTTTTCTTTCAAAAAACCGTCTTGAGAGACTGTTTTTTTATGTTTCCTACCTTCCTGTCCTATTTTCAAATTCTTCGAAAACTATATTTTTTACAATTATACTCCTGAACCATCAGCACCTTGAACCACCACCGCCGACGCCTTCGAAAACTATATTTTTTACAATTATACTCCTGAACCATCAGCACCTTGAACCACCACCGCCGACGCCGTCGGCCCCACCCCATCACCACCACCGTCATTATCACCATAGCCGCCTCCACCGTCAATTTTTCCGTCGCCGGAGAAAACCACCACCGCCATACCCGTCAATTTCCGTCGCCGGAGAAAACCACCACCACCACCGTTACTTCACTCTCTCTCTCTCACTCTCTCTCTCTTCATTATTCAAGCTTCGAATCTTTCTCTCTCTGTAAATGACAAAAGCTTTATGTTCAAAACTACTACTAGTGCTACATGTGGTCTTGTTCTAGGTCAAACTCCTCCTCTATCTACTTTGATCAGTTCCTATATAAAATAAACTGGGGACGGCAGCAGATCGGTTTGACGGTGGTGGTGATGGGTCTGGTGGTGGTGGTTTTCTCCGGCCACGGAAATTGACGGTGGAGGTGGCAATGGTGATAGTGACGGTGGTGGTGATGGGGTGGGGTCGACGACGTCGATGATGGTGGTGGTTCAAGGTGGTGGTGGTGGTTCAGGGGTATAATTGTAAGAAATATATTTTTTCAAGAATTTGAAAATATGGACCGGAAATGTAGGAAACATAAAAAAACAGTCTCTCAAGACGGTTTTTTGAAAGAAAAAGTTTTGAAAAAATTTGGACTTTTGGTCCAAGATTACAAAATAATTTGGACTTTACATTCATTATTTTCCCAAATCCCGTCTCCTACCTTACTTTCCTTCAAAATTTGGACTGCTCCCTCATTATTTTTATCTTTTCCCAATACGTCTTGCCAGTCCAAATCTTAAATTATTTTAAGGAAAAAACAGCTATTTTGAAAATCTTCTCTATAAAAAAGACTATTTTAGGAATTTTGCCTTTTTAATAGGTTGTATTGACTCAAGGAGACAAGTCATTCTAGTTTCAACTTTGGATATGGACACATCTCATTTTGAATATACTAATCTAGAAGTCATTCCCATTGACCGGAATGACAGCCTCCTTTCCTGTTGTTTTGATAATGTTGATTTTATCTGTGGGGGCTTTGCTCATCGGTTATACCATCTCCAACAGTTTTTGTTTAAACTAGTCACATTACTGACATATCATCTTTCTTAAAAACCATTTTTTTTATTCCAACAATACACCTTCTTAAACCATCTTTATATTTCTATATCATCGTTTACTTTTATATTTATTTTAAATAAGAATTTTACAATACTATAAAATATTTAATTTTTATTTAAATAAATAGCAATATAATAAAAATTTAGTAAAAATAGATTAACTAAAATATAAAACAAAAATAAAAAAATACATAACTTAAAATAACAATTACTCTGACAAAATGAAAGAGAGATAATTTAAAAAACATCAACAAAATATGGATGACTTTATATATAATCAAGATATGAACATACTTTTTACGGATCACTCGCATATGGACCCGAAGAGACTAGCAATTCACAAGAAAGAATGTGACAAAATAATGTCGAAACATGGGTTGGATGACGCTGATTTGGATCAGTAGGACTAATTCTTGTAACGTTTTTTATTTTATTTGTTTTTTTTTGCTAGGACTTCTTGTAACTTTTTTTTTCTAGGAATCTTTATAATATTTAGGACTTCTTGTAACCTTTTTCTAGGACTTTTTGGAATGTTTTTTCTATTTGAATTAAGTGTTGTAAAATAAATAATAAAATCGTTAAAGCTAGTCGTTAAAAACCAGTCGTTAAATACTAGCTGTTAAAAAATTTAACCGTTAAACTTGCCGTTACGTAAAAAATAGACACACAAAAAATACATAAATTTTGAAATAAATATAAAAAAATATGTATAATATTTTAATATATTTTATAAATGTAAATATGGGTGTGTGTGTGAGAGAGGTGAAAGATATGATATTGGGGCCCACAATAGGTGGTTTTTATTGATTTGGAAAGGGTCTTGCTAGGGACACCGCCCCACCACCGCCCTAGGCGCCGCGTATAGGCCTATACGCGACGTTTTAGGGTACGATTTGACGTCCTAGCCTTGCCTATCATAGGGTTGTCGGATCGTACGGGCTATACGCCGCGTATAGCCCTATACGTGGCGTATTGACTTTTGTATATTTTTGAAGCCCGGCTCCCTCCCCTCCCTCTCTACCATTTCTTTTTTCCTTTATTTTTTTTTCTTAACCCTCACCCTCTTTATTCAACCAACACCAACAACCATATATGTTTCCGGAGTCAGACGAGAAGATGCCGGACGGGTAACGGTCATTCGGAGTTAAACCATGTATGTTTCCGGAGTTGGACGAGGAGATGTCGGACGGCGCTAACGGTCAGTCAATGTTAAACCGGGTTTCGTTTTATCTTTATTTTTTACATGTTAGGACATAGTTGTAGATGTTAGGACAGAGATTTGGTGAATGGTTTACTTTAGAAATTTGTCTAGGCACCGACCGTTTGACGGTAATCCTAGTTCGCCGGGCCTCCTAAACTTAAAATAGATTTCCCGTATTGTTACCGTTAGCGCTAAAATTTTTATTATATTATTACTATTAAAATATTAATATTATTATTAACATATTGTTGTTATGAAAATATTATTGTTAGTAAAATAAAATACTATTATTGTATTTATTAAAATAGTATTATTATTATTATTAAAATAATACTATTTAAATATAAATTATTATATTTTTATTATTATTAAAATAATTATAGTAAAATACTATTAAAATATTAATTATTATATTATTATTATTTTTATTCTAAACATATAATTATTAGTATTAAAGCATTTAGTTTCGGATTATTATTAGTACTAAAATATTATTATTATTAGGTATCTGATATACGCCAGAGAGTCAGATGTCGGGGTTAGGCGGCGACGCAAGACTTTCGGAGGTACATTTGTATAGCGTATTGTATAATATAATATAATATAATATAATAATATTATTATATTATATTATGTTATATTGTATTATGTTATATTTATGTTAGTGAGTTTTTCTAGAAAAACCCACCAGTGTTGTCTTATTATGTTTTTTTTTTCCTTTTTTTTATTTCTTTTCTTTTGTTATTATTAATGTTATTTATGATTATTATTATTAATATTAATAATATTTAATTATCAATAACATATTATTATTGGAAATTCGATAAAGGGCGTTTAGTAGCAGGACTTATTTGGAAAAATTGACAGTGCGAAACGAACTTTTAAATTATTGGCTGCTTTCGTTATGGGCATCTTCAATCAGTTACAGTGACTTACTTGGGAAAACTGACATTTCCAAACGAACTTTCAATTTCTTGGCTGCTTTCGTTATCGACATCTCAAATCTGGCTCTTCGATTTCTTCGAACTCCAACGGTGTAACACCCCGACCAATGGCGGATTATACATCGGGGCGCCACGTATTGTTTCATTACTCGTGACACTATTTGGGTGTCAATATTTAATAAATACATTTTCATTGCGCACGCGCAGAACACAAATCGTAAAGTAACATAAATCATATCATAACTCAAAATATTCAAATAACATAATTTGTCTTGTTACATTTTAATCTAGGTCCAAAGAAAAGGAAAACATCCTACGTGTCCTTGAGATTCCCAAAAGCAGCTACAGCAAACCTGAACATGTGTTAAAATAAAACGTCAACACTTGCGTGTCGGTGAGAAATCAAGTTTAATAGATATAAATAGATAATAACAAACACTGCGCGCAACATGTGCTTAACTGGGGTTTAACATAGGGTGTAATCAGATTGTGATCAAGCCTAAATAGATCATAGCTCATAGTTCAATCCGTGCTCCCAATCGAGCACAAAAACGAATAATCATACGTGCATGTGTAAACAAAACAAGAAAACCGTAAACGATAGGTCTCCCGTGTTCATCTAATGGATCCATGAAAACTTCGGAATAGGCCGAACAAAGCGGTTAATGATTCACACATACAAATAAACAGCCAAGTAAACATCCATAACACATGGGGTTTTGCGCACATAAATTTCATAAACAAGTTTAAGACTCAAGTTGTACGAACACATGAACATCCCAAACGTTAAAAATAAAAGGGGATTAAGTACGAGATTACTCACCTGAAAAAGGTGTGTTGAAAGAAAATGCAAGAACCAACTTTTAACAAGCGAAAGTTAACCTATAAATAAGAGGTTATTGGTTTAACGATTGGTTTTTATGCCTTGAATATATGTAAGTATCGATTTTTGTTAGTTAAACAAATTAAAACTAAATATATGTATATATATTTATTTTTACCGAGATCTGGGCAGAACAGAAGAGAAGACGGAGGCAAGAGAGAAAAAGGGCGGGATGGCGACAAGAAAGAGAGAGGCGGGACGGCGACAAGAGAGAAAAGGGCGGGATGGCGGAAAGGAATTATTATTATTAGTAATATATAAAAAAATATATATATATATATATATAATTTATTAAATGTTAAATTTACAAAGATTAATAATCAAATTTTAAATCATAAAAAGAATCGGATTCGAAAACGGGTACCTGGGTCGGGTCGGATTGGGCAGATGTCACAGTCTCCCCTACTTTAAGAAATTTCGTCCTGAAATTTTCTCGAAGTAGGTTGCGCAGAGAAAAGGTGCGGGTACTTGATCTTCATTTGATCTTCCCTTTCCCAAGTGAACTCGGCTCCGCGCTTGGACTGCCAACGAACTTTGACAATAGGGATGCGACTGCGCTTGGTTTGCTTTACCTCGCGATCCATAATCTCAACAGGCTTCTCAACAAAATGTATAGACTCATCAACTTGAACTTCATCAAGTGGTATGTGGAGGTTCTCGTCAGCTAAACATTTCTTGAGATTGGATACATGGAACGTTGGATGCACATTGCTGAGCGCGGGCGGCAGGTCCAGTTTGTAGGCAACTTTTCCCACCCTCGCAAGAATCTTGAACGGACCAACATAACGAGGTGCAAGCTTACCTTTCTTCCCAAAGCGGACAACACCCTTCCAGGGCGACACTTTGAGGAGAACAAGATCACCAACTAGAAATTCGAGAGTCTTCCGCATGCGATCTGCGTAACTCTTCTGTCGGCTTCTGGCAGTCAGTAGATGATCACGGATCTTGGCGATTTTATCGGTTGTCTCTTGAACTAGTTCGGGTCCTGTGATTTGAACTTCACCCACTTCGTTCCAACAGATCGGTGAGCGGCACTTTCGACCGTAAAGTGCTTCAAATGGGGCCATACCGATGCTGGAATGATAGCTGTTATTATAAGAGAACTCGATCAGAGGTAGGTGTGAATCCCAATTACCTCCAAAATCAAGAACACAAGATCGAAGCATATCCTCAAGGGTTTGGATGGTTCGCTCAGACTGTCCGTCAGTCTGAGGATGATATGCAGTACTCATGTCCAAACGAGTTCCTAACGCATATTGGAGAGATTTCCAAAAGCGAGATATAAAACGGCCATCGCGATCGGATATGATGCTCAAAGGAGTACCATGACGGCAGACAATTTCCTTGACATAAAGATGCGCAAGTTGTTCAACACGGTAGGTTTCACGAATGGGCAGAAAGTGGGCAGACTTGGTCAATCGATCCACTATCACCCAAATGCTATCATGTTTGCTTGCGGTCAAGGGTAACTTGGTGATAAAGTCCATTGCTATACTATCCCATTTCCACGTAGGAATTTCAGGTTGTTCGAGCAAACCAGATGGGCGTTGATGTTCAGCTTTTACCTTAGAACAAGTTAGGCATTTAGCTACGAACACAGCAATATCCTTTTTCATACCAGGCCACCAATAAGAAAGACGCAAATCTTTGTACATTTTGTCAGCACCAGGATGAACGGAATATCGAGTTTTGTGTGCTTCACTCAGTATGACAGAGCGAAGATTCTCATCATTGGGAATCCAGATGCGATTGAGATAACAGAGAATTCCATTCAGGTTAGGGACTAGATGCGCTTCTGCACCACACGCTATCTCGGCGCGTAGGTTGCCTTTGCTGATCGATGCGCGCTGCGCGTCGCGAATGCGCGATTCAAGATCGTTTTGGATCGGCGCGAAGTGAAGCTGCGTGCGCGGCAAGATACAGTTGAGTTGACTGGGTTTGCGGCTGAGCGCATCAGCTACCACATTAGCCTTTCCAGGGTGATATCGGATCTCACAATCGTAATCGCTGATGAGTTCGTTCCATCGGCGTTGTCTCATGTTAAGTTCCTTTTGATCAAAAATGTGCTGAAGGCTTTTATGGACGGTGTAAATGATGCACTTAGTACCATAAAGGTAGTGTCTCCAGATTTTTAAGGCAAATACAACTGCACCAAGTTCGAGGTCGTGAGTCGTATAATTCTTTTCATGAATTTTGAGTTGCCTAGACGCGTAAGCGATAACCTTGCCTCGTTGCATAAGTACACAACCGAGACCTTGGTTGGAGGCATCACAATAAACGACAAAGTCGTCAATACCCTCAGGTAACGTTAGAACAGGAGCTTCGCACAACAATCGCTTGAGCGTTTGAAAGGCTTCTTCTTGCTTCGAGCCCCAAATATACGGTTTGCCTTTGTGCGTTAATGCTGTTAAAGGCAAGGCGATCTTTGAGAAGTTCGAAATGAATCGCCGGTAGTAACCAGCTAAGCCCAAAAAGGAACGGATTTCGGTAGGAGTGGTCGGTGCAATCCAGTTCTTGATTGCTTCAATTTTGGATGGGTCGACATGAATACCCATCTTGTTTACAACATGACCAAGAAACTGTACTTCGTCCGACCAAAACTCACACTTGGAGAGTTTGGCATAGAGTTGCTCGGTTCGAAGCTTTTGCAACACCAACCGAAGATGTTGTTCATGCTCGACCTTGGTTTTGGAATACACCAGAACGTCATCGATAAACACGATCACGAATTGGTCCAAGAAAGGCCTACACACCCGGTTCATTAGATCCATGAAGACAGCGGGTGCGTTGGTTAAACCGAAGGGCATGACCAAGAATTCAAAATGACCGTAGCGGGTTCGAAAGGCAGTCTTGGGAATATCTTCTTCGCGGATACGCAACTGGTGATAGCCAGAACGGAGATCGATTTTGGAGAAACAAGAGGCACCTTGGAGTTGGTCAAAGAGGTCGTCAATACGCGGTAAGGGGTACCGGTTCTTAATGGTGAGCTTGTTCAGCTCGCGGTAATCGATACACATGCGAAACGAACCGTCTTTCTTTTTAACGAACAACACTGGAGCACCCCACGGCGAAGAGCTAGGGCGAATGAATCCTTTGTCGGTCAACTCTTGAAGTAGACTTGCTAATTCTTGCATTTCGGCGGGTGCAAGTCGATAAGGAGATTTGGCTACGGGGGATGCACCAGGGACAAGATCAACACGAAACTCGACTTCCCGAGCGGGAGGTAAACCAGAAAGATCATCGGGAAAGACTTCAGGAAAGTCACGCACGATGGGGATTTCAGAAAGTTTCTTCTTTCCTTCATCGGGTTTGACCACATGAGCTAAGAACGCGACACATTTCTTTCGCAAAAGTCTTCGGGCTTCAGAGCATGACATAAGTTTAAGACCGTTAGATGGTTTCTCGCCGTAGATATGAAGATCTTGACCATTATCCCGAGGAATGCGAATCAACTTCTTGGCGCAGATTACTTCGGCGCGATTTTGCGAGAGCCAGTCCATACCGATAATAACATCAAAACTTCCAAGAGGCATGGGAATGAGGTCGATTAGAAAATCGTGTTCATTAAGGTTAAGCGTGCAATCTTTGATCACGGAGTTGATTAAAATAGTTTCACCATTAGCCAATTCAACTGAAAAATTTTCGTTTAAGTTTACTCGCGGTCGCGCAAGTTTTTTTTCAAGTGCGCGAGAAATAAAACTTCTATCGGCGCCAGTATCAAAAAGTATAGATGCATATTGCCCGTTAAGTAAAAATGTACCATTAACCACGTCATTATTCGCTTGCGCTTGGTGCGCGGTTATATTAAAAGCTCGTCCGCGCGTCACTTGGTTTGAAATTTGGTTAACCGGATTAGCTTAGGTAATTTGTACTTGCAGTCTCGGGCACGCGTTCCGGAAATGACTGGGGTCACCGCAGTTATAGCACGACCTGGGTCGTGGATTAGGGTATGTTGGTTGTGGGTTTAGCGGGTAAGTTGGGGGTGTTTGCGCGATTGGGTTGGCGGGAAGGACTCTACAGTTCTCAGCAGTGTGACCAGTACGGCCACATCGGTTACATTGTCGACACGGGACTTGAGTTGGATGGTGAAGTCTACAGGTTGGGCAAAAGGGTTGGTTTCCTGTGTAAGGTTTCTTAGTTGACGGGGCAGGGAGTGCGGGATTGGTTAAGGCATAGTTATGGATTGCAGGGGGTGTTGGGTAGGTTGACATTAGGTTAGGAGCGTATACTGGAGGTTGGTAGGCGGGTTGCTGGACAACGAGCGGGTTGGTAAGCGCGTAGGTTTGATGATTGGGTCTGCGCCTACGCTTGAGGTTGTTACGGTTTGAGGGTTCTGGCTTGGTTTCTGTTGGTTCTGGGACAGTCTTGGTGAGTTTGGTCTTTTCGGCTCCCCGCAGGAACAGGGTTCCTGCCCTGACATGGTTGTCGCTGAGCACAGCGGCCAACTCGATAGCGTCAGAGAGGGTTGCTGGGTTCCTGGCCCATACAGAATCTTGAATTTCCATGGGGAGACCCCCAAGAAACTTCTCGATGGCTCGGCGGGAAGGGGTAACTAGGTGCGGGACAAGCAAACTTAGTTCGTGGAAGCGCGTAGCGTACTCGCGCGCTTCGCCACTGTACTGCTTCAAGTTCCAAAATTCCTCCTCAAGGCGCTTTATTTCGTTGGGAGGGCAGAATTCTCTAGTCAAAAGTTCCTTAAATTCCTCCCAGAGCATGCTAGAAGCAGCCTCTGCGCCACGCGCATGAGCTACTCCGTTCCACCATGTAAGCGCCCTTGATTCTAGGACACTTGAGGTGTATAAGGTTCGTCGGTCTGGAGGGCATTGGGTATGGAGGAAGGTGTTCTCAATTTTCTCGAGCCATTGGAGCATTACGGTGGCTCCTTCAAGCCCTGTGAATTTCGGAGGGTTACCCACATTAAAGGACTTAATATTGTATCCGGAGGGGTTGGTATTATTTTGGTTTAAGGCTTGGGCTATTGCGGCGGCCATTTCCTGGGAACGACGCTGCATACGTCTGCGCGCGGCTTCTCTCCTCTGATGACGGCGAGCTGATAGCGGAGACATTCTATAAAAGTTTTAGTTTTTGTTAATATCTTGGTATGGGAAATCGTTTTAGCGCAAAGTATATCGTCGCAAAGCTTGTTTCGCGGAGTTAAATGCTATCAAATTTTGAAGTAAAATATGAATTTAAATGCAAACTTAATACAGGTAATGAATTCGAATTGAAAATCGACAATTCATGCATCACCATGACTTTCCGAATTCTCAATTTAAAATATCGAGTAAATGAATATTGGAGATTGACAATTCATGTATCACCATGACTTTTCAAATCTTCAATTTAAAATATCGAGTAAATGAATATTGGAGATTGACAATTCATGTATCACCATGACTTTTCAAATCTTCAATTTAAAATATCGAGTAAATGAATATTGGAGATTGACAATTCACGTATCACCATGAATTTTCAAATCTACAATTTAAAACATAAAGTTAATGGGGATTGAAAATCAACTATTCATGTATCACCATGACTTTTCGGATTTTCAATGCTAAATCCCAACAACAAACGAATATGTAAGTAAAGAAATAAATTGAAATTTAACAATAAAAATCGAAAGATCGCGGATAAAACACGAAATCATGTGCTGCGTATGCGCGAGCATATTTTATAAATATCGAGTAATTAACAATTAGCACGCAAACATGAGATATCTCTCATGCGCGAGAAGGGACTCTTAGGTATTCTAGGTCGTTACGTCTAACCACCTATCCTAAAGTCACGGAGCTCTGATACCAATCTGTAACACCCCGACCAATGGCGGATTATACATCGGGGCGCCACGTATTGTTTCATTACTCGTGACACTATTTGGGTGTCAATATTTAATAAATACATTTTCATTGCGCACGCGCAGAACACAAATCGTAAAGTAACATAAATCATATCATAACTCAAAATATTCAAATAACATAATTTGTCTTGTTACATTTTAATCTAGGTCCAAAGAAAAGGAAAACATCCTACGTGTCCTTGAGATTCCCAAAAGCAGCTACAGCAAACCTGAACATGTGTTAAAATAAAACGTCAACACTTGCGTGTCGGTGAGAAATCAAGTTTAATAGATATAAATAGATAATAACAAACACTGCGCGCAACATGTGCTTAACTGGGGTTTAACATAGGGTGTAATCAGATTGTGATCAAGCCTAAATAGATCATAGCTCATAGTTCAATCCGTGCTCCCAATCGAGCACAAAAACGAATAATCATACGTGCATGTGTAAACAAAACAAGAAAACCGTAAACGATAGGTCTCCCGTGTTCATCTAATAGATCCATGAAAACTTCGGAATAGGCCGAACAAAGCGGTTAATGATTCACACATACAAATAAACAGCCAAGTAAACGTCCATAACACATGGGGTTTTGCGCACATAAATTTCATAAACAAGTTTAAGACTCAAGTTGTACGAACACATGAACATCCCAAAACGTTAAAAATAAAAGGGGATTAAGTACGAGATTACTCACCTGAAAAAAGTGTGTTGAAAGAAAATGCAAGAACCAACTTTTAACAAGCGAAAGTTAACCTATAAATAAGAGGTTATTGGTTTAACGATTGGTTTTTATGCCTTGAATATATGTAAGTATCGATTTTTGTTAGTTAAACAAATTAAAACTAAATATATATATATTTATTTTTACCGAGATCTGGGCAGAACAGAAGAGAAAACGGAGGCAAGAGAGAAAAAGGGCGGGATGGCGACAAGAAAGAGAGAGGCGGGACGGCGACAAGAGAGAAAAGGGCGGGACGGCGGAAAGGAATTATTATTATTAGTAATATATAAAAATATATATATATATATATATAATTTATTAAATGTTAAATTTACAAAGATTAATAATCAAATTTTAAATCATAAAAAGAATCGGATTCGAAAACGGGTACCTGGGTCGGGTCGGATTGGGCAGATGTCACAAATGGTCTTGACCGCCGGTCACCACTGACAACCGTAGTTGTGTTCACTCGAACACATATCCGTCGTCACTAAGCTTCAGCTTAGGCTTGTTATTAGTTTTATTTTTAGTTGGGGTATTCTAAGTTGTTCATGTTGCGTATATTAAAGAATTATCGGCTTTTATATATACGTATTTATATATAGTAGATGTGCGGTATAAGAATTCATTGCATCGAGATAACCAGCACCAGATCGAGACGTTAGTTTGATGAGTTTGAATCTCTCGGATCCGCTGTATCCGATAACGGCAGCGAGAACGGGAGCCCCTACTTTGGACAGATAGGTGAAAATTCGGTTATTGCTCCAACATAACGAGCACCAGATTGAGATATTAGTTCGCACTTAGCTGAACCGGTTGACAAGTATGCAGACGTGGGTTTAGGTTCGGTGCTGACCCGGATATTAACACGTATGTTTACAGCATTCGTTGACACGTTTGCATAATACACAATGAAAGCACTAACTCAAACAACAATACATACAATAGCAATTGTCTTCGTTATTTTTCTCTTCTTCTTGTTTGACTGGTCGTTGAAGAGAATTGCTATTGTATGGATTGTTGTTTGAGTTTGTGCTTTCATTGTGTATTATGCAAACGTGTTAATATCAGAGCCAGCACGGAGCCTAAATCCACGTCAGCATACGTGTCAACCGGTTTAGGTAGGTCCTGGCTAATATCTCAGTCTGGTGCTCGTTGAGCTGGAGCAATGACCGAATTTCCACTTATCTGTCCAAAGTATGGGCTCACGTTTTTGCTGCCGTTAACGTATACGGCGGATCCGAGAGATTGAAACTCATCAAACTAGCCTCTCGATCTGGTGCTGGTTATCTCGACGCAATGAATTCTTATAACGCACATCTACTATGTATGTATACGTATATATTAAAGCCGATAATTCTTTAATATACGCAACATGACCAACTTAGAATACCCATAACTAAAAATAAAACTAATAACAAGCCTAAGCTTAAGCTTAGTGACGACTGATATGTGTTTGAGTGAACACAACTACGGTTGCCGGTGGTGGCCGAAGGTCAAGATCATTGGAGTTTGAAGATATCGAAGAGGCGGATTTGAGGTGCCGATACCGAGAGCATCCAAGAAAGGGTTCGTTTGGCACTGTCAGTTTTTCCCAAGGTAATCACCGTAACTGATTCAAGATGTCCATAACGATAGCAGCCAATAAATTGAAGGGTCATTTTGCAATGTCAATTTTCCCATATAAGGCCTGCTACCGAACACGCTTTGCTGAATTGTGAATAATAATATATTATTCATAATTAAAATAATATTAATAATAATTATTATAAATAACAAAAAAAAAGAAAAAAAAAAGAAAAAAAAGAAAAAAAAACATAACAAGACAAGCGGGTGGGTATTTCTAGAAAAGCTCCCCTATTGGCCGCGTATAGACCTTTCCGCGGCGTCTTTTTATGACTAAGACGCCACGTATAGGCCTATACGTGGCGTCTTAGTTGGATTACAACCTGCTCTTCAAAGGCTGGGCTAGGTTGTCAACTCGTACCTTAGACGCCACGTATAGGTCTATACGTGGCGTCTTGATGTTGCTGAATTATTGTAGGTCGGCTCCCTTCCTTTCCCTCCTTTCCTTTATTATAAATGTTGTTGTTGGACACTATATTTCATCGTTCAACGAAAAACAATACAACATTTGTACTATATATACCCAGAATGTCTTGGTTTAACCATTTATTTCCAGAGGAGAACCCGGGTTACGCTGCTAACGATCAGCCTGGCACGTCGTGGTTACCCAACTTGAACCAGGTTTCGTTATATATTTATTTAGTATGAATTTGGTAGTTTTTTTTTACTAACACATACTGCATTACGTTTTGTTAGGAGTATGTCGGGTATGATACCCAGCCCAAACAGTTTTATGGTAACACTGGCTCGCCGGGCTTGCCAAACTTGAACCAGGTTTTGTTATACAGTCTTTTTGTAAATATACGGTTATCTTATTATTATTTTACTATTCTTATTTATTATTAAAATATTATATTTTATATTATTATAGGTATTATTATTATTAATTATTACCACTGGCACTGTTGTTTGAATTTCTAATTTATTTATGGTAGGAGTACTTCGTGTCGGATTACCGTAGAAAGCTTTCGTACCCGTCATATGTCGCCTGGTCGGATTACGGAGGTCAGGCTACGTTCATCGTACCAGCCACCAGTAGCAAATGATCCGTTTTATGGACAGTCTTCATCGCACCACGGGCGAAATGATTATGCCGGGCCAAACCCAAATAACGAAGATGGGTACGATGACGACTACATACGCAAGGTGAAGGTTTCGTATAGAACAGATGTTGTAAGACACCGTGTGTTTTGTTTAAGTTAATATTATTTATTTGTATGTTATTTAATAAACGGCTTAAGAATTAGCGTAAAACTGTTTCGGATTTTTGAGAGCCGTGAGGAGCTGGAGAAATGGGTAAAAGTTAGAGGACGTGAGCATGGATTTGTTGTTGTGGTCCAGCTGTCAAGGAAAAACGCCGTGGACCTTGCATGCAATCGTGGAGGCGAACCCAAAATAAAGGCGACGGTGAGACGTACCGGCAGCATCAAAAAATGTTGTCCGTTTAAGATCCTGGGCAGGTACAACTCGAGGGGTGCATGTTGGAGGGTTCAAGTGGTAAACGAGACTCACAACCACGTTCCCGTTGAATTCGAGGAGGGGTGTGCGTCTTTTAGAAAAATGAACACCGACCAGCTGGATATGGTTGAGACTTTACACAGGGCAGGCGTGAAGCCGCAAGAAATCGAAGCAGCCCTCCGCGAAAAGTTTCCCGGTGTGCAACATGTATTAAAAGATATATACAACCACCCCGTCAAGATTAGGCGGGATGGGCTACTAGGCGACACCCCTATGAAGGTAGTTCATAACACTTGTAGTTTTAATGTGTACTTGTCGTGCTTGTAATATTTAGCAAAGTTTTATTTCATCTAATGCAGGCGCTGGAAAACTTTCTCGCAGGCAACGGTTTCACGTTCTATACCCGGGAGAGTGATATCGACGACAGGACGGAGGAAATTTTCTTCTGTCATAGTAAGTCGCATAAGATGTGGCGTGCGTTCCCCTAGGTGCTGATGGTTGACACGACGTACAACACCAACATGTACGACTGGCCGTTGGTTCAGTTTATCGGTGTGACCATGACATGACAGTCGTTTTGTATCGCCGCCGCGTTTGTGATCAGGGAACAGCAGAGGAACTTCGGCTAGGCTCTGGAGAAACTTAAACAAATGCTCTACGAATGTATGGATCCATGCGTGATCCTGACTAATGCAGACCAGGCCCTTATGAACGCATGCGATGCGGTCTTCCCTAATGCCACCAAAAATTTATGCAGGTGGCACATATTCGAGAGTATAAGGAGAAAATTTAAGGGCCTATATAGCACGGAAATGGGGACAGACTTTGCGTACTGGTGGAAGGTCCTGTATCAGTCGTCGACGATTCAGGAGTACGACCACCGTCGCCTCAACATGGAGCGTCATTTGATACGGGAAGATAGAGCCGGTGAGTCCTTCGTATCACCTGACAGTTTTTAATAGCCTAAACATACGTGTTAATAACATTTCCTTTTATTTTTCAGAGGTCTGGCAATACATTCGCAAGAGCTGGCTGGATCCATACAAACACAAGTTTGTAGCCTACTGGATCGACGAACGCCGAAACTACGGCGAAACTACGACGAACCGAGTTGAGAGCCAGCACGCAAATCTGAAAAGGTACCTCAATGGAAGCAACAACTCGCTCGACATAATTGACAGGCAAATCCTTGAAATGGTCAACTCGCAGATGAAAGAAATCGGTAAATCTTTTGAAGCCTCCCGCTCGAAGGTCATGGAAGGACATCGACAACACGTCTGGTTGCAGAAGCTAATAAATAGGGTGTCGAATCACGCTCTGGGTCTACTTGTGAACGAGTATGGGTTGATACACAAGATGCGTGACGGCGACGCTTCATGCGACCACCATTTGTATTTGTCTTCGGGGCTGCCATGTGCCTGTCGGATTGAGGGATACATAGTTAACGACACGTGTATCTCAACAGAGGATGTTGACCCGTTCTGGAGGAGGCTTAATTTTGATCTAGCCTGTCCGCCGAACGAAGAGCCAGACTACGCAGCAGGTCTACGGGACATCACAGATACGCTATCGTCCATAGATGGCCCTAATCAAAAGAAAAGTTTTTTCGCCAGGCTCTTGTCTGCTATTCCAGGGAGATCTAAAAAGAAGGAGCCAGAAAAAAGAGAGGATCCTCGGGGGCGTCCCAAAAAACCAGATCCCCCGAGGCACAGTGCATATACCCCCGCTCCAGATCTCCCCAGACACAGCTCCTACAACCCATCCTCGTCATAGGGGCCCAGCCAAGAAAACCCCACCCCATCCTCGCTGAATCGTTCGTTGTCCCAGTCAGCGTTGCGGTTTAAAACTCCTCGTGGACGACCTACGGGAGCTCACCTCGGGTTTCCTTTGATGGTTTCGCCTGCGCAAGTACAGGCGATAGAAACGTTTAGGAGCGCCATTCCTGGCTGGGCCCAGCCGTTCGTCGCAGATATCAAAAACGTACGCCCAGACGGTAACTGCGGTTTTCGATCAATTGTAGTGGGTTTGGGGATACATGAGAAAGTTTGGCCGGATATTAGGCAGGCGATGCAGAACGAGCTGGAAACGAACGAAGGGTGGTGGAGGGCGATGTTCAACAAAGAGGATGACAGATTGTATGGCTGGGTTCATTCTAGCATTCCGTACTACAACACGGTCAAACCGGCGCTGCCGAGTCGTTGGTTCAGCTTACCCGGTCACGGGCACGTGGCTGCTCAGACATACGCATGTGTGTTAGTCAACCTAGTTGACAATCAGACCGAATCTTACTTCCCATTGAGAATCGGTCCTGACTTGGTTCCGGATCCACAGGTTATAGGCATCGCTAACTGGGGAGGTGATCACTGGATATATATAAACCTGGTAGGGGATCTCCCAATGCCTAGGCCAAACTCTAATTGGGAAAGAAGCGTCGTACCGGCGGCGCTCGAATGGAAAATACGGTTCAAACAACGTTTGAAGGAGTACGGAGACATACGCTAGGGTTGGCGAAGAGAATCCTCTAACGTAGATCTAGACAGCTTATAGAAGACATAGTATCAATGGACAAAAAAGTCTATAATAATAATAAATATTAAATAATAAATAATAAATAACAATAATTTTAATAATAATAAATAACAATAATTAAATAACAAAGTAATATTAATATTAATAACTAAATAATATAAAATAATAATAATAACAACAATAATAATAATAAATAATAATAACTAAATAACAAATTAATATTAATATTAATAACTAGTAAATAATAAATACTAATAAATAATGATAATTAAATAAAAAATATATGGCTAAGACGTCACGTATAGTATCAATGGACAAAAAACTCTATAATAATAATAATAAATATTAAATAATAAATAATAAATAATAAATAACAATAATTTTAATAATAATAAATAACAATAATTAAATAACAAACTAATATTAACATTAATAACTAAATAATATAAAATAATAATAATAATAACTAAATAACAAATTAATATTAATATTAATAACTAATAAATAATAAATACTAATAAATAATGATAATTAAATAAAAATAATAGGCCTAAGACGCCACGTATAGGACTATACGTGGCGTCTAGGACCCCTTATATCAGCAGACGTCTGCTCAGCTACCAGACTTAGGCCTAAAATGCCACGTATAGGCCTATACGTGGCGTCTAGGACCCCATATTATCAGCAGACGCCTGCTCAGACGCCTACTTTCAAATTTCAAAACTCCCGCGCGAACGATTGAGCATCCACACACGAGCCTATATCGGACGGCGACCGGAATACCAAACGAGCAGACGAGATTTCACCCGACACCGACACCAACACGATATGGAAGTAATTTTTTAATATTATATTAGTGATGATGATTAGGTTAACATGATGATTAATATGTGTTGTTGATGATGTGATGATGTTGATTATGTTGTTTGGATGGATAAAACTGTCGAGCGGAGTCCGGCCGTCGGTTTACTTGGACTGTCAGACGCGGCGTATAGCTCTATACGTCGCGTCTGATATAATTTTTTTCTGTTTATTTTTAATAATAATAATATTATTATTAATATTAATATTATTATAAATATTATTATTAATATTATTATAAATTTTATTATCAATATTTATTACTAGTATTTATTATTATTATTAATATTTTTATTATAATAATAATTATTATAATAATTATTATTATTTGTTATAAATATTATTAATAATATTTATTATTAGTATTTATTGTTATTATTAATAATTTTATTATAATTATTATTATTTTTTATAAATATTATAAATAATATTTATTATTAGTATTTATTGTTATTATTAATATTTTTATTATAATAATAATTATTATTATTATAATTATTATTTGTTGTAAATATTATTATAAATATTATTATTAATATTTATTATTACTATTTATTGTTATTATTGAAATTGTTATTGTTTTAATTATTATTATTATTTTTTATTATTATAGTTTGTGGACAACGAGATTGAGCACGAGCTCGAGCAACTTGGGCAGGGCGAGGGGCAGGGCCGCGGGGCGAAGGGCCAGGGGCAGGGCCGCGGACCCCCCGAGGGCAACAACGTGTTGCTCACCTACCCTCTTGTGCAGTTCACTGAGGGTTCGGACGCCCAAACACGATACATTCGCCTACATCAGATACACCCGTATCCCAGCACGATTATTTCTTGGTCGTTTTTGGAGTCCTGTGACGCGCACCAGCGGGCAGCTGAGTACATTGGACAGGATACGCCCTGGAGCCGATGCCTCAGTATGCCACTATCAGCTCACCGGGAGTTGACACTGGAGGTTTACTCCACGATACGCGTTACGTAAGTTTACTCCACATTGTTATGTTTATATTATATTATATTATATTATATTATATTATATTATATTATATTATATTATTGCAGGCCCCGCACGCCTGGTACGCCAGAGATTGAGATGAGGGTGCCAGGCGCCGATACGACACAGTCGGAGGTTTACTTCCGCATGTTCGGGCATGACGTCTATCTCTCGATGGAGGAGTTCGCGGTTGCTCTAGGCTTATACACCGCGTAGGAGGTACGCAGCCCGATATACACGGAGAGCATCCACAAGATGTCGGAGGACGAGCTGCGGGTATGGTGGATAGGACCTTGGGCATCAGTTCCAAGGTCTCATCTATTAGGGACCCGCTGCACAAGTACGTTCTTAAATATAATATAATATAATATAATATAATATAATATAATATAATATAATATAATATAATATAATATAATATAATATAATATAATATAATATAATTGTTAATAAATTATATTATCTTATATTACACAGGTACCTTCACAGGCTGATTGCGATGTCCATTGCGGGTCGCAATTAGGGCGCGGATCACTGCAGCCTACGCGACCTGTTTTTAGGTGTCTGCTAACTCACAGGCACTACAACCTCGTTAGGGGGTTTGCAGACTATTTTGTCGTCTACCAGTTCAGGCAGGGACGAGGGTCCTTTATGGGTGGCGGGTACGTCACCCAGCTTGCGATATCTCTGGGCCATGGAGACCTGGTGGACGGCTTGCGTATCACTCAGACCCCTCCCTGCCCGCTGGACTGCCAGCGTTGCGGCGGCATGCACATTGTGCGTTCGTTCCCCGGGCCCCACGGCCCGCGGGACCGACTGGTGGCCGGGGCGGGGACACGTGCGCCTTACGCCTGGTGCCTTTAGTCGAGCCTCCCCCGATCGCGGCACCGGTGGTGGAGCTTGTACATGAGCCTGTCGACGCCGGGGACGGGGCCGGCCAGGATCCTGACGACGGTGGTGCCGAACGTGAGGATCCGGGCGCATCTAAGGTACGTTTTAATATATTATCGTTTTATCGTTTCTTTTAATTCGACTTCGTATTAAACGTATTTCTGTGGTTTTGTTGTTAGGGGCCGACGCGGCACGTTCCACGCACATATCGCGCGCTACGTCTGGGTCCCGCCACCGACGCTAGGTTGGAGGCCCTAGAGTTGGAGATGAGGCGGATGTCGCGCCAGACGGACTGGCGGATGAGCCAGATGTCGCGCCAGATCGACTGGCTTGTTGCTAGTCGGGTAGCGGAGCTGTCTGGACAGTAGTACACCGTGCCACCGCCACCACCCCCCAGTTTTGACCACGAGGCGAGCACGTCTGGCGTGAGAAGGGCGGACGGGGCGACGACGTGGATGCCCCGGACGGTTCGGGGCTGAGGCGCAGGGGAGAGGACGACGCCGACGTTGGCGACACGTTTGGGGGGCTCGTGGGCCACGACGACTACATGGGCATGGACATGGGGGACTTCACGTAGATTTTATGTTTTAGTTGTCGTATTTTCTTTTATTTGTACAGATTTAACAATGATTTTTGGTATATATATGAGTTAACTGTTTTTCACCGAAAGGATATTAAATAATAAATAAATAAATAATTAATATATAATTATAATAATAATAATAACAAAATAACAAAGAAAAAACATAATAAGACAAAATTGGTTGGATTTTCTAGGAACACCGGCCTATACGCCGCATATAGACCTATACGCGGCGTATAAGCCGGTGTTTTAGCAATTGGACGGTGTCCCTAGAAAATCCGTTTGAAAAATCAAACTTCACCCTTTGATTTTTGTTTTAAACCACCTCTCCAATGATTACTTAGTTTGAACCAAAGACAAAACTACTCATTGGAGATGGTCTTATTGATGCATGAAAGAAAGGAATGGGTTCTAAAGTAAAGTATACCAAAAATCATTTAATAATTAAGGAGTATGGCTTATGATATGCATAATTAATAATGGTTGGTGGCTGTCTTTCTTTTTCTTCGAAAAAAAGGTTTAGTCTTTTTATAGATAGATAGATATGTAAATGAGTTTTCAGCCAAGTTTTGTTAGCTCGACAATATAAAAGGAGATGCTGAAAAACTGAGAAAAAGTTGACAAGATCTAAAGGGTTAGATTGGTGCACAACTTATGAACAACGAGAGGAATTTGTGGGTGTGTGTTCTCCTCATTTCGAAGCCATTTTCTGCTGTTTCAATAAGAAATATAAGCTGTTTTGACAGCTTATATTCACCCCTGGTTTTGACGGAATGAATATAAGATAAGGGAAGGGAGATTGAGATGGTTTGGACGTGTGAAGAGAAGAGAGATGACGGCTCCTGTTTGATCCGTAGAAACTATTAATATATAGGGGTGGAGGATTAGAGGACGCCCCAAAATGACTTGGGCCAAGAGGATTAAGCATGATTTGCTAGATTTGCACCTTTCCGTTGACATGGTTAAGGATATGAATTCTTAAAGACGTAGGATTAAGGTTAAGGACTTTTAGGAGAAATGTAGAACTTTGACTAGAATTATCATAGAAGGCTTTTCTTTACCTGATTCCGAGTGATGAATGATATATTACTATAATATCCTATTCTCAAATTTGTATTTTATAACATATATTTTGTATTCATTACTAATATTACTATTTTTATCTATCTATTCCTATTACGACTACTTTAATTATTTTACTATCGCCAATTTATTTATCTAGTATGGATTTATGTTTTTCCTTTATGGCCTAAAGGTCTAGCATTGAACTTGGTGTTCCTTTTATTTGGTCTTATGCATATGGTTTTCGAGTCGGGGATCTCTCTGGAAACAACCTCTTTATTCTTTGGGATGGAGGTATGATTTGCCTATATCCTACCGTCCCCAGACCCTGCTAACAGATTGGCTGTTGGAGGGATTTCTACTTGGTATGGTTGTTGTTGTTGTTTTGACGAAATGATGGTAGAAAACATTTAAAAACTTGAAGCATGTTTATCAAATGAGTCAGGCATGTTATTGAAATCCTTTTTGTCTTTATACTTGCATATATTTATATATGAAACTAATGAAAATGTACATTGAGTTTCATATCATAATCTTGACGGGTTATGGAGTTGGAATGGCAAGCACCACTTGAAAAGAAAATGCTCGTTTCGGATACTTGTAAAGGGAAGCTCTCGATTCCTTCGTCTACAACAACCTGATCTACCACTACGCTACAAAGGTTGTAATTTATAAACCCTGTGTAGCTGTGAATGATTTCTTATGCTATTTGCAAATGGATCCTTGGTGGAAGAATAGAATTATGTTTTAAGTCATTGTATACGTTCACGCTTCTGTTAACTAAAAATTTTAAAAACTCGTATACAATTCCCAACACAACTCACTACCAGACGATTCAATCAACACACTTTGTTATTTGGTGGAGTCAATCATACTCATTAAACAATACAAAGCCTTTTATGAAAGCAGGCCGCCTCATTTATTCAAACCTAAACTAGGAATGAGCATATAGCAATAGCAAAAGAAAGTTTAAGGCGGTGAGGCAAGGCAAAGTAAATCAACAATAGGCTCTATCTAAAGACAAAAGGGGTCTAGTCTAAAACTGATCTTGCTTTAAACTCGCGTGTTGCGACTCGGTCGGTGTTAGTTCGTTTCGTTACGGTATTGGTTCGTACATGGCACTTGTATGTGTGACTTAATGGAAGTTAAGGATTATCATATTAAAAAGTTGTGGGATTAATTGTTTAATTAATAGAGCGTGAGGGCTACCTCATTAAAATTTTATAGGGTTAATTGTGTAAGTAATCGAAACTGGTGGGATACAATATGTAAATAGTTTGGCAAAGAATTTAAAACTTTCCTTTTTAAAATTAAATGCTATAATTTGATTGGAGTCTTGCTAGAGATCTAACATGTTATCTCAAAAGTATAGCAGCTTGTATAACGTACTACACGTATGGTATTATCTTTTTTGCCCTAACCGCCTAACGTATGGGACGTATGTTGTTATATGGACCGTAGGCGAAAAAGGTCATACGACCCATATGGTTTTATGAGTGATCAAATCAATTATTTTTTATTAGCTAAAAAATCATTAGCCCAATGTTTTACCAATTTGAGATCAATATATTAACTCGATCTTGAAGTTTCGATTATTTTGGTTCTCAATGTTTTACCAATTTGCAGTCAATATTTTACTTTGATCTTGAAGTTGCAATTATTTATCAATCTCAAATGTGGCCCTTATTCATGTTGATAATTTCATTTGTTTAGAGAGTCATTATTGACTCCAAGAACTTACTTGATTCTTTTATTAAAGTTTCGTTATTATTCTCGGACCCAATGCTTATCAACTTACGTGTTTACATTTTGTAGCTCAATGCTACGTTTACTTAACATGTTATTTTCAACTTTATTATTTTATGTTTATGATTTCAATTAATGTCATCTGTTATTCTGATTATTTCATACTACTCAAGAGTTTCACGCATTTTGTTTGGTAAACACCGTTTGTATCTTTAAAACTTCAATGATTTTATATTCTCACTTATCTTTGACCTTAAGGATTGGTTTCTATATTTTGCTAAATTTGATCTGTATAGTTCATCGTTCTTGAATTCTAAAGTTTTCACATACGGACTTATTATATTTTAAACCCACACAATGGGACGGATTATGTGGACCATCCGACGATAAAGGTAATTATGGGTCGACACGTAATTATCCAAGTCCTCGCATGGAAGACATAATAAGTACGTTGTGTGCAATAACTCGAAACCCGTAACAACCATCAATTTCATCTAATATACGCTCTCAAATCACGATTTGGTTCACCACGGTTCGTTTTCCGGCCGTCAAGGGTTCACCGCCATTCCATCAGCATTACGGGTAATGATTATATAGTTTTGAATCGTTTTTCAGTTAGTAACAAAACCCCTAACCTAATTACAACAAATATGGAACCAATTAAGAGGATCAGATTGCTAGGGTTTAAGTAGAAGAAGATAAACTTGATATGTTAGTTATATATTTCTATTACCATTTGTCAACTGAGTTGTTATCTAGATCAATTGGTTAGTGCTTATGGATGTGAGTAGGACCCGGGTTTGAAACCCGGGTCAGGATGTGTATCTTGTATGCTTTTTTTAAAAACAATTTTTATTAATTATTTTAACCAAATAAAATTACCTAAAATTCATAATAAATCAAATAAAACTTTTTTTTTACTAAATAAAATTCTTATAAAATAAATATAAAAATATATATATATATATATATATAAAAATTAAATTTCACCTTTTCCCATATAAAAACCAATCTTCCAAACTCGTTAACCGCTAAATTTAATCCGTTGATTATAATTCACTCGTAAACTTGAATTATTTAACTTTTATTTCATTAAACCACTAAACTTAGTTTTAACTCGTAAACAATAACTCGTGCCTTACAAATATCGTGTTTCTTATATTTCCGTTAAGTTATAAATTAAATAATATCAAATTTTAATCCGTTAAGAATTCTGTTAAAGTTAAATATAATATTTCCATAAAATACATTAAAATAATGCAAATTCCTTTAAACTAAAATTTTCTTTTTAACTTTAATAATCCCGTTAGTTAGTCTTTAAATATTCATATTTATTTGATTTATAGCTCGATAAGTTCAATCGTTTTGGGATTCTTTAAACGTACTTTCGGTAGCCTCGGTTTCATTATCGTACTTTCGGTTTCAATTGCAATGTTATCTTCAATTTCGAGGTGAGTTTCTCACACCCCTTTTTTTTACGTTTTCATATTTTGGGGGTAGTATATGTATCTTATCAAAACTTAATATTTACAATTTTGCTTACAAACTACAATTCACATCATGGACTTGTGTGCTTACTTGCTTATTTGTTATATATATGGATTTCAAGTGGTTGCCTTAATAAGTATGATCATACGCCCCCCTTTGCACTCAGGTCCATTTGTATCGAGTGGAAAAGGGACCTCATATCCGAGTACGTTGGTAGCCCCAATTGGAAAGGACCTTCATTTGTTCTTTACACTCAGGTCCATTGCATCGAGTCTAAAGAACCCTTATGTGCTCATTTCACAAGTTTCATGTAATAGTATGCTTTTACGTATTATATCAAACTGTGGGATTCTCACCAGCTATGTTCATAGCTGATGTAACATTTCGGATTTTCCAAACCCGTATTCGTTTACAAACGAAACATTTTTAGACCTTTATTATTATTGAAAATCAAGTGTTTATAAATAATTAAGTTTATAATGTTCACTTTAGGCCCCTTATACTTTATATGTTGTTCAAATCTTAAACTATGCATAAAAAGTTCGTTAAATGACCTAAATCCAAACTATAGGGACTAAAGTTGATAAATGATGATATTTTCCTCCTTTTGGCCGGAACACCACGTGGTGGGGTGGCCTAGGCCCACCACGCGGCGTTATGGGCTACCTGCACAGCTCATTTCGTTTATTATTGTTTCCTAGTTCGTTTTTGGCCCGAAATCGCTTATTTTAGGACATAATCGAGTGTTTTAAGACCTAAGAAGGCTAATATAGCTTAGATACATGTCCATACTCATTAATCCTTGATCAAGAACGAAATTTACTGGTTATAATGTTGATTTGATCATTAAAGGCCCATCTAGTTCTAAAACGAGTAAGTTACCATATTTAGTTCGATTTAGTGTATCCTATATAAACATATCATTATTTCTCTACCACAAATCATCCCTAAACCCTAATTCACAATTCCTAGCCGTCACCTACCTCCAACCTTCATCATCTTCTTCGGTTTTTGCATTATTGTTGAAGATACACTCATAAACGGTTGACTTTGCTTATACACCGACCTTTGACTTCCGTTTCTCATCGATCCTTTCACTTTCTGGGTAATTTGTAAACATAGGAAACATTCATATATATAACCTTCACTCAATTTTGGTGGTTGAAGGGTATTGACTGGTCAATTCGTTTAAAACTCGTTAAAAGGCAAAATAGTTAACAAGTTTGACTATACGTTTTCTCATACTTCTGGTCAGATTCAACGTTAGGTCCAGAAGACTTCTATTCTCGTAACTTAATTTTAAGGCTACTGCCCAAAACCCGACTTCCGATTCGCTGTTCGGATTCTGGTCAGTACATGCTCGCTTAAACGTTTAATTCAACATAACTAGAGTTCTACTCATCCGTTTGGATTGATTCCAGCGGCATTAAGTTTGTTTTTATTTATAGTTTCATATCAAAAGTTTCAGATTCTGATAAGTTATCTCGTTTGACGCGTATTGGACGACTCGCTTATTCTTAGTTATACTCACTTGCCTTTAATCTAAGGTGAGTTTTATCATTCCCCTATTTTACTCGATTTTCATAAACGTTTTGGGGACATATGCGTATATAATAATATATATACATATCTATATATACATACATATCAAAGTAGCAAACGTGTAATTGTGTGTGATTAATCACATCTACTTGTTATGTGCTTATGTGTTATTGTATTGATTCGCTTGACATATCCCCTTGGAGAGGGTTCTCATTCTCATTGACCATCTTCTGATTCGCTTGGCAACGGTCTTATTCTCATTATTTGCTCATAGTTGATTTACCGGCGCCCGATTCGCTTGGCAATGGTTTAACCGACAACTTACTTGTTTATGGTTTGATTTCATTACCGCACTTATTACGTTTTGCTTATTTATTATATTAACATTATTTTTGGTGTCAAAACTTGGTGGTAAACTCACTCAACATGTTTGTTGACAAAACTCCATTTTCTGCGCATATGTAGGTTGCCTGAAGATTGAAGTTGGAAACGTAGACAAGACCTTAGGATATAATCAAGATAATCGTTATATGAACTCATATTTGTGTATTTGAACTGTTTTGTATATTTGGATAATGTGTGTAATATTTGTAAATAATTAATTAGATATTGTCATTTATATTTATGATAGTATCTTCGAACTGTGAGCAATCGGATCACGCCCCGGCATTTCCGCCTACAGCTGACTTTATTTTATACATATGCTACATGTGTAAAGATACGAGGATGAAGGTTAGAAGACACATAGCATGCTTATAGGATATTCAAAGAACAACTTATCGTTTTTGTTTATTTATTTGTTTACAACTTGTATTATTTAACAAACTTGTGTTACATGACGATTTAAATGAAATAATATTATTATGGTCACCTAATAGTGTCACGTGTGTTTGAGCAATCTGTACGTCACACTCAGGCGTTTCCGCTTTAGCCGGGGTGTTACAATACTTGTAGAGGGAGGCTCTCGATTCCTTCTTCTACAACAACATGATCTACCACTACGCTACAAAGGTTGTAATTTCTAAACCCTCTGTAGCTGTGAATGATTACTTATGCTACTTGCAAATTGATCCTTGGTGGGAGAATAGAATTATGTTTTAAGTCGTTGTATATGTTCACGCGTCCGTTAACTAAAAATTTTAAAAACTCGTATACAACTCCCAACACAACTCACTACCAGACGATTCAATTAACACACTTTGTTATTTGGTGGAGTTAATCAAACTCATTAAACGATACAAAGCTTTTATGAAAGCAGGCTGCCTCATTTATTCAAACCTAAACTAGGAATGGGCATATAGCAATAGCAAAAGAAAGTTTAAGGCGGTGAGGCGAGGCAAAGTAAATCAACAATAGGCTCTATCTAAAAACAAAAGGGGTCTAGTCTGAAACTGGTCTTGTGCTAGATTCAACGCAACGGGCGAGAAGGCTGACATGAAGGCTTTCGTCGAAAGCAAAGTGGTGGGAATTCTCTTTCAAGGAGGCCCACACGACTCTTTATAAGTGAGGGCTTAGCCAGCGACACGTGCCTTTGGGGGATTGTTTGGCTAGAAAGAGAGTCTTTAGCTTAGCTCAACTGAAAGTAGAGGAAGCACCTAAAAGAAAGCTCTTATTAATCTTGATTATCGGTCGTAGTACTTACCCGCCTTTACACGCTTTTGAGTAAAGATAAATGGCCAGCACCTCTTCTTCTAGAAGAGTGGCTTCTTAGATCGGGATGAAGTGAACAACATAAAGTATCTTGCTACAAACAAAGATCTCAAACGCATAAATCGAATCAAGTTATCAAGTATCTCGAACAACAAAAGGACCTTCACGCCTAGCAGTGTTTGAAAGTCATGTTGATTGCAATGAGTACATAAACCCTAGATAAAAAACAAATACGCAAATTTGGGCAAATATACAAATTTGGTAAATTTAAAAGTTTAGTTAAAATAAGGGTAAAAATGTCCTTCAATAACTTTTATTAATAAAATAAATCAAAATAGGTAAATTCAATATTTTTTATTAAAGAAAAAAGTATATATACAAATTTGATTGTGAATTTGGTAAATAAGCAAAATGAAGTTTTTAAAATGGTTTCGCTTGAGAAGGCCGGTAGGCCCGGTATTAATTTTCTAATCATCGGTCCATTAGTAGCCAATCAAAGCCCACTTTCATAGTTTCATTTGCAGTAAAATGTCATAAATTGTTTAATTACGTAACTTTAAAATCATTTTTGAATTTATTATAAACGACTAATTCATTTTTCTAAAACTTGCAATTTTAGTAATTTTTTCTAACCCTATTTATTTTTGTCCGGTAAATCAGGGTAAAATTCGTTTTTTTCTTTATTTCTTCTTTTCTTTTAAACGCAAATCAGGGTAAAATTCGCTATTAGGCTCTTCACTATGGTGGGGCTTTAAAATCCCTCTACATCATCGCTACGTAAGAAACGAGGCATCGAAGCCCTCTCTATAACGCTCAAGGCCTCCCCCCCCCACACACATAGCGCCGGTCTTCATGAGGCCGTCCCCCCTGGACGCTCCTTTCTTAGCGCCCCTCGACGGTGTTCAAGCCCAAAGGTGCCCCAACGCCGCCCATAGCAAACGACCTTATAAACAAGTTTACCTATTTGATTTTCTTTTTATTATCGTCACGCCATTCCCATAAATTTGTTAACTTCAAAAATTGAAAATGCAGGGACAATATATAAATTTTAAAATAAATAATTTTATAATTTATCAGTAAATAATACAAGCCAATGACATGGTATTGTAAAAATATGAAATAAGGACCTGGGGAGAAACAGCGATGAAAAATGGTGATAAACTGACAACGGCATACTTAGTTTCTTTTGTTTACTTTTGGCATATTTTATTTTTCAACCTTTTCCCAAATTGGGTTTGGGTTTTTGGGTTGACCCTGCCAACAAGTGATAGATAGGCCTCTTAGTCCAAAACTTGTTCATTGGTTTGGAAAGACTCAGGGGCTGTTTGGCAATTGTTGAATCATTAAGTACTGAATCATAAAAAGGTCTGAATGGTTAAGAGGGTCTAAGCCAGTAAGATTTGAACAAGATAAAGTCTGTTTGGTTGAACATCTGAATAACTGTACAACATGACTATTTTACCCTCTGAACTATTTATACCGAATGAAATGTATCTGTTTGGTTAGAATTTTATATAGAGTTTAGATAGATAGTTAGGGTGCAACAACCCTTCCATTTATCAATGATTAAGATTAGGCCTATAAACAAACCGAACGTTTAGTGAATTTTTCATGAACCGTTCGACGGGTAGTTCTTTTATATTCTTGTTGCATCCTAACTTAATAAAAACAAAACTTGAGTTGCTAAGTAGAAAACATTTGGTCCTAGCCTTTTTAAATTTAAAAACAAAAATGAATAACATTAAATTAAACAACCTTTGGTTTCATTTAAACCTTTAAAAGAGTATAATTACACAATCTCGTTTGTAAAACCCGTTCACATAATCAAACTTATTTAACATATATTCTAAAAAGTATTTGCATGACTTCATAAAGATTGCCTTCTATTAACCCAATCTAGACCTGAGACCTTGAGCGCGAGCATTACTACCGCGAAGCCTTACCTACACACAATACACAACAATGCCATTAGTACAAAAGTGTGTCACGTAAAGGTTTAACTAAACAAACAAAACAACATTCAACAAAATAAAATGCATGGATTCCTCTCAAGTCGTTTAACATTTAAAATAACGTGATTAGATTTTTACACCCGAATTAACCATGCATTTTAAGATGTCAAATTCAATTAACCACTTAGATATACCCCCTATTTGTGAAATCCGCAAACTCATAATAATAGGCATACTTACATTACGAGTTGCCCATGATGAGCAACTTGCTTCTGAATGCTCCTACTCCCTTAGGATAATACAACATGTCAACCCGTGCATATTAGAGGAGTATACGCAAAGGGTTGAATACAAACTCCCCATGATTGTTAAATCCACATCCTAGATTAACATAAGACTTCTCAATTCTATTAAATCTCCCAATTTCATCATGTATATTTAACAATCCTAATATTTAACAAACTGTTGCAATAGAATCTAAAACATAATATCAAGCACAAAGTATTTACCACCTCACGATAAACCCACTATACAACTATAACGGGCTGAAACGACCCGTTCAACATAATTAAGTTAAATATTCAAAAACCTTTTTAAATGGTTGAAACAACCCGTTTTCTTAAGGTAAAGCTATACTTAGCGAAATTACTCTTTGATGAATCAAAACGACCCAGTTCCATAACTTGAAGTAATCCAAACTAAAACTCTGAAACTTGGATTTGCAATTAACAAACAAGTATATTTAGAATAATATTAATACTTTGAACGCATTTCAACAACTACATTGTTATATTGTGAATAAATATTCCAAGTTTAAACCAAAGGTACATGGCCATTCATCATTAATTAATATTCTATAAAACTTATTTTTGTGCAGCTTGTTTCTGCACAGCTGCTGTAATACGTTAATTTGACCCGCTTAAAGACCGTATTTCTCCTTGTTCTTAAATTATGTAGAAACTAGACACATAGAGCTTTCTAACTATATAAAGAACGTCCCAAATGGACTCTTGGTTGATTTTATATGATCTTTTAAAGTTTGATAAAAATCTATAAGAAACCTGTGGAAATCACTCTTAGGTTTCTTTCCACTTCGACCCGATAACATAAATATCCCATACAATGATTACAAGCTAAGATAGGTAAAAATACTATTAAAAGTACCAAAACTTTGGTCGAGGCATTTTATCATACACTTGGTGTGCACAATAGGGCATTAACATATTAACAAGTATAGATATGACCTATAATACCCCAATAACCAAGTAAACGAACATCCATCTCTGCTTTGATATTTTTAATTGCTTTGCCCTAAACAAACACACAATCGTATGCATACAAAATTCAATCACGAATTTACAAACCAAGAAACATTACCTCCTTTTGTTGTTGTGTTCAGCAAATCGAGAGGGAGAAGCAGTCGATGATTGACCAATACGAATTGCCGATTTTCAAAGTAGGGTTGTGAAAAAAATAGGAGATCGATGTAAATAACTTTTAATCCTGGAGATAAAACAAGGTTTTGCCTAGATCGACATTCTCTCTGGTTCATCTTCCTCACAAATTCCGTATGAAATTATTGTCTCAATTTAGAGTTTTATCCGATTATACTGTTTTAAAGACCCACCAAAATAACTTTTAATCTAAAAGTTATCACACGACTCTCTAAATAATCCAGGTTGCTATATTGAAATCCTCAACATCTATACACTTTAAATTTCAATATAATTTATTAACAAATACTATGTATAATATTTAAAAAAATGAAAATTTGTCTATTGAAAAGTAGTGAAAAAGTAATAAGTTGTATTATAATGTTGATCAACTAGTACACACTTAATGTGTAAAAGTTTTTCGCTACTTAAATATATTACAAAAAAAATTCTTACAAATAATAAATGGGCATATTAAAAATAAACGCTTAAAATTTATAACAAATACATGTAAAAACACATATTTGAAAAAAAAAAACACAAATTATAGATCCATTTTGGGCTTTTTCTTAAATTTGCATCGATAATATATATTTTTTTCATATTAAAAAAAACCAATGGGATGGTGCTTGATAGTCTATTAGCAAAAACAAAACCTTTAATCACTTTGGGTTAAAAGAGTTTGGAATGTCTTGGATTTAAGTCCTATATACAACAACGAAAGAAATTAGTTGTTAAAAAAATATATGATATATATGACCTGGTGCAATTAATTGACAATTAAGTAAGGTGACAGGTTGAGCAGGTGAAACTTGACTTGAGCATGGTAGCTTACTTGTTTGAACGGGTGGTTAATAATGGAGAAGTGAAGGTGTTGTTTGATTTACGAGGTTCAGGAGGGGTCACACTACACCAGGGCCATGGTACTAGTTATCAGCTATGGCCAGGCCAGGGAGAACGTGTTGTATAATTAAGGTCTAGAAATCTCTTGTTAAATAGTGAGAAATTGAATCTCCTCCTTTACCCGGGTTCATTTATGAAAAAAAAAATAAATAAAAAAAGTTTTCTCTTCTTATTTTTTATTTTGACATCTTCTTTTTTTTCTCCAATTTTCTTTCTTTCCAAATCTTTTCAATTTGAAAATATACAAATTTTCTTATTTTACTCATAATTTTCTCTTTCCTTCTCTTCCCTCATTTTTTTTCTTTTAATGTAACTAGGGAACACCCTTTTTAAATCTTCCTTTCTTTTAATGAAACTCGGCTAACACAACATATTTTTTCGATCCCTCATTTTTCTTCCATTTCTTTCTTTAAATGAAACTCGGGAATATAGTGTTAAATGTGTTTGATTTGATAGCTATGATCTTAAATGACGTCACTGATGGTTTTCGGTCTTCTGTTTTGTTTTATCAGTAACAATCTTATAATTCTTTGGCTAGATTAGTTCCTTGTATAATTTGAACTATTGCTTTAAACTCGTGCGTTGTGACTCGGTTGGTATCAGTTCGTTTCGTTACGATATTGGTTCGTATACGGCACTTGTATGTATGACTTAATGGAACTTAAGGGTTATCATATTAAAAAGTTGTGGGGTTAATTGGTGAGGGTTACCGTATTTAAATTTTATAGGGTTAATTGTGTAAGTAATCGAAACTGGTGGAATACAGTATTATGTAAATAGTTTGGCAAAGAATTCAAAACATGTCTTTAAATTTAATACTATAATTTGATAGGAGTCTTGCTAGTGATCTAACATGTTATCTCAAAAGTATAACAGCTTGTATAACGTACTACACATGTGGTATTATCTTTTTTGCCCTAACGTATGGGCCCTATGCTGTTATATGGACCGTAGGCGAAAAAGGTCATAAGACCCATATGGTTTTATGAGTGATCAAATCAATTATTTTTTATTAGCCAAAAAATCATACGGGTTGGCTCAAATGACAAACATGTTATATTTTTCCTGTATAATTTACGCTATAAAAAGTTTTATATTGCAATTAATATATATTGGCATGCTATGATGAAAGATGTAACTTAAAAAATGAAATACATGTTATGTTGGACTGTATATGATTGAAAGACGTGAATACAGCAATACTATGTTTGTCACCTCATTGCTAACCCTGCAACCTTTTCTGGACTCACTATTTTGATTATAACGCAAGAGTAAGGAGTTGGTGAATGATACAGTTGATATGCCATTGTATTTGTGTTACATTTGATTTATGATGTGGCCGGTTGCTTCAATATAAAAAAACAATACAAATCTTTTGGATATATAGAACAGTATAATCGCTCCACTCTAGCCTTATCCTTAATGAATATGTTTATTTGTACCCTTAAGACAACCTTAATTGCTTATCACATTTGAATACCTTAATATTTTTAAATAATGTTTCTGAAATAGCTAATATTTCAAAACAAGTTTACTGTTTAAAACATGTCTCTAGAAATTTTTGAATTATAAAAAAGTCAAGATTTTCTAAATAAGAAATACTTACACTTTCTTCTAAAAAATGTAAGAAGTAAATTTTACATATTTGTGTAAAATTTCATGTCTTCATCTTAAAAAACATCATGCCAAACTCATTTTTTCCTTTGAAAAGATCATGTTTTTGTTCTCGATTGCCGACAATTTGAAGGCTCCAAGTCATTCTTTACTTGAAATAAAAATATATTTTACGAACAAGCCATTGCCTTTGACTACTGAATGACCAATGAGTCCTCTACCCTCCTTACTATTTACCACCTTTATATGGTTTCGTTAATCAAAACACATTCAAGATGAGTGTTTAGGACCGAATTCTACATTGGAACTTGTAAGACTCATGATCGGGATGGTCACAAAGTTTATTTCATAAGAATCAAAATTTGTAAAGAGCAAGATGAGATCAACATGAACGGAAACATTGTCCCTATTGGCACTGCCTAAGGTCTCCCTCCCGAATTGCTTGTCTCGAAACCAATCCATGGAGCCTTATGTTTTAAGTATAAATTTAAGCAAAACAATTGTACAAACTAAACTGTTTTGTCAATCTTTATACACACATTCTTTAACTTTATTTTTAAATCTACATATTTATTTATTATAAAATTTGAAACCTCAATTAAATAAAAATATATATTTCATGCACATCTTTATAATAACAGGTCGCTTGCCCTTTATTTATATTGTCAATTTACATATAAAACCAGTACTATTTAATTTAAGAATAAAATTATCTATAAGAACAACCTAGTATATCCTTAACAAACAGATCCCTTTTGAGTTTGACAAGACCCTGTCCTTAAACAACAAAAGTGTACATGCGGAATATCATTAAAGAATCTCTAAACTCACTGTTTTTATTTGTTATCTTGGATTTTCCATACAGTGAAATTGTACTCCTTTAATCTCGTTTTTAACCAATCGGGGACAATTTTATTGTATAAATTTGTCCTATTTTCGTCTTCCCCTTATCAATATCAACCGTTCATGAAAGTTTTAAATCACAAATATTTAATTATAGGAAAAATAACCAAAATGCATGTCCATTTTATCAGTTAAAGACTCAAAGTAAATAAAATGCTTATTTTACCGGATTTTACCAAAATATCTACCTTAAATTCAATCGACTTACCTACTTAATAATCATCAATGATGAGATTTTCAATAAACAAGATGTTGTCACGAGCCAAAACAATGTCGACGAAAGCCAAAAAAATTTTGGAAGCCAAAATAATGCTCGTTGAGACACCTAATAAACTTGCCGGTTCCCTGTTTCTTTTTTCAAAAAGTCCGGCCATCTTGACAAGATATTGACATGTGGGATGGCCTGGTTGACTAATAAGCCAATCAAGTACGTAATGATTATTTAGTAGACAAGTGAACTGAATTTGAGGTAGATATTTTGGCACATGTTCAAATGGAAGAAATGTTTATTTTAATCGGCTAACTAAAGATTTTAATCAATTTCTCTTAATCAAATGCAACAAAGAAACAATATATATACTATACATAATATATAGCACCATTAACATACCTACGTAATTACATTGTTTTATTAACTACTTTCAAGCCCACTTCCACATCGTAACATCGCTACCATTATGATCAGTTTTCACTTGCATGAGTAATAAACTAATAATACAACTAGGGTACGTTCATCTTCTTCTTTATCTCCATTGGACCAGTAGTACTAAACAATTGGCCTGGCGACGTCACAACGTGACACTTATTGCTAGTGCTACATGACTTCTTCCTTTTTAACTTCAGGTGATGTATCGGTGGTAGACAATGGGAACACTGAGGGTATCTCAAAGTTGGTCCTGGCTTTTGACCCTCTTAGTCGCCTTGCCGCGGCGTCGTAAGCACGCGCTGCCTCCTCCGCCGTGTCAAACGTCCCTAGCCAATGTCGGCACCGCCCTATCCTGTCGCGTATCTCCGCCGACCACCTCCCCCATGGCCTCTTTCTGACCCCACGGTAATTCTTTTCCGCTCCGCAGTTATTCACCGACCTTTATAAGACAATGTAATTAGATAATCATTAAGAGTAAATATGAACCAAGTATATAAATCATTTTCTATACAAACTCTAACCATGTGCAGTCACACTGACCCACTCTTTCGGAAGCCCATAACTAATAAAAAATTATATATTTACATATATATACCTTTCACTTAAAAAAAAGTTAGGGTGAAATTGAGAGGGTAATTTTATAAGGGATTCATATTTTTTACTTGGGCCCCACCAGAATTCTAATTACAATCATCAGACCACATGCTGTGGTAGCTAAGCATAACCGGACGTTTTACGACACCTGACATCCCAGTTAGCAATAAATTAGTTTTGCAAAAAGTGGCGTAGTGATAAAATGCTCTGTAACTCCTTTCCAATTATTTCATAATTATTTATTTTTGTAATTTTTAATATAAATAAAAATATAAATTAAAAAACAAAAAGATATGATTGGCCAACCCTCCCCCACCCACGTTCTGTACACAACGAACCCTGCCCAAAACAAGACCAAAACGAGCCGGGACGCGGCGTGCCTGGTGTTTTGGCCTCGTTTCCATCTCAACAACATAGTCACTACTGTGGGAGTGTGGTCTCAATACAATTTACATAATTACACATTTGTTACAAACACTTAAAGAGTTGTATCTACCTTAACATTCTCGTTTCTTTAATGACATCACCAGCAGAATCTGTCTTTTTTCTGACCGTAGTTGATGAATCTCCAAACAACACTCGTTCTCCGACCACTGCGGCAATGCCTTCAAGACCCGAAACACGATCGTATTCCGAATATGACCAAGTTTCAGTTTCCGTTAAAGGGTACTCATGCACATGGTTGTTACTAAAGAATGGATCGTGTAAAGGAAAGGTGTTCATTGTTTTAAAGATTTGTCTTTATGTATGAAGTGTGTGCATAGGCATTGATGAGACCTACTATTTATATACACTTTCGACCCGACCCGTTTTGCAAGACTTACACTGAGTATAATACGTGAAGTAATTAATTACATGAATGGTCACCATCTTGTCAAAATTATGGAAATGATTCCTAGCTCGTTAATTAACAGGGCTTATTTTCAACTACAGTTCTTTGGCAAGCTAGAATTATGGGACTTAATTTACTGTTTTTTATTTTAGTATCATTAATTCAATATTATATAATCAATTTAATTAAACTAAACAGTTTAGTCATTTTATGATTTTAATTTAATAAGGAGTTATAAAGTTATGCGATATACTCCACTCTTGGTTATTCGTCACAACCACGTCACCTCATCCTTCATCCACATCATTCAACCTATGTTTTATTTTATTTTATTCTCTATCATTTAATTTATTTGTATTATTTAAATGACATTTGTGAATGTGCATGGTGACAAGTTATGTATGTATCATGAGACCTTGTGTATTGGAGTGATGTCCCAACAACCTCGCCATTAACTTATACACCAAAACATTACACGTTGGGTGCTAAGGGCAGGGAGCTACTTTAGGCACTACCTTGTTAACGAGTACAAGGACTTAAAGGATTTTGTTAACGAGTACAAGGACTTAAGGATTTGGGGCCAGCATTTTTTCCAACAATCAAATTCACCAACTCATGCTTTTATTGAAAAATAAAATATTAAATAACAATTATGTTTCTAGTTAAACTATAATTCGTTTAAACCTAAACAATGTCTGCATGACAGTAAGAGCTCAATATCTATATGATAATAACATGAAAGTTATCTTTTCATTTTTTAGTTAAACCTAATGAGGTGTTTGGCCTAGCTTTTTTTAACAAAGCTTATAGTTTTTTTAGCTTTTTTTTTTTTTTACAAAATAAGCTTAACTTGGTGTTTGGTTTAACTTTTTAAGCTTATACTTATTAGCTTATATAAGCTAATTTGAATAAGTTTATTTGAAGATGGTTTTTTAGCTTATTTGAATAAACTTATTTGTGTAAGGGTGTAAGTTACTCATTTGTCCTCTAATGGTGGTGGATTAATAATTGTTGAAACAACTTATTACTGTAACAAATTAAAGAATGGCGGATTTAACAACTTATTAAGACGCTAAATTCGGTAAAGCTATAAGCTAATCCAAACACTTAAAAGAAGTTTATCAAATAATAAAAAATAAGCTATAAGCTACTTTAAAATATAACCATAAGCTAAAAAATAAAAGCTATGCGAAACACCCCCTAAATATAATAACTTATACAAATGTATATACTTATTAAATGTTTTGGTTGATTGATATTGCCAACAAGGCCAGCCAAAACCAATTGTTAAAAGAGAAAAAGGTAGCAGACAAAAGCATATGGCATTTTATCATCTTACCATAAAAGTGAAAAATGTTTAAACACAAAAACAGGAATATAAAGTAAGATGCGGCTAAAGAAATGCAAGTTGAGGCGGAGAAATGAACAGTTTAACTTTAAACTTTAATAATGTTAGAAATTTCATTTCACAAGAAAAAAAAAGTGTGTGTGGGGGTGGGGTGGTTGGTGGTGGTGGTGGTGGTGGTGGTGGTGGTTAAACTAGGTTTCACATTTTTATTTTTCATATTTGTCTTATTTTCAATATTAGCATTCTATAGAAAAACAAATTATTATATAAATAGAAACATATTAAATTATTATAATTAGTTAATGATCAGTATATTAAAGTGGTGAGTAAAACCATTACACACTTAAATGAAAAAAAAGCCATTACACACCTAAATGAAAAAAGCCTCATGTAACAATGACAATGCTATTTTTTATTTTATCATAGAATAGTTACTAATGATCAGACTTTTTGTCGATTAGGGTAGAGTTGATCAAAAAAACCGGTTCCTGGAACCGAACCGGTGGACCCGAACCGGAAACGAACCGGTTCATACCCGTTTTTGGTAGGAACCGGACCCTATCTGATTCAACCCGATGATCCGTGACCGGTTCTTGCAATTCTGAGTGGGGGCGGGTAGGAACCGGAACCGAACCGGAACCGGTTAGGAACCGGTTCTATCCGGAACCGGTTAGGAACCGGTTCTAGCCGTTGGATCGATTAAGCCGTTGGAAATCGTTTTTTTGGCCGTTTTTTTGACCGTTGGGGTCAAAAATAGCCGTTTTTTTGGCTCCCCCAAGCACCCCACTACTAGTATAAATAGGTATTTGGTGTCATGGGTTCATCACAACACTCAAAACGCAAACCCGAACGCAAAAAAATACAAAAAAACGCTATTACAACGTTTTGAGTTCTCTAATCTCTTGTTTTCTCTTCTTCTATATTCATATTTGTTGTTATGGCTGCCTCACAATCATCGGTTGGTCAAGGTTCCAACGCCGAACCAAGTTTCGTTCGTATTGTACCTCATAATCGTAATCAAGAGATTTGGTGCAATTGGGATTTGGTTGAATTGAGTGACCATTCATTGAAGGCTCGGTGCAAGTTTTGTGGGGTTTATTTAAACCCACTTTCGAATTCAAATTTGAAGAAACACATCGAAAAACCGTATTGCAAGGCGTTGAAAAAGAACGTCGATTCGCAACAAACGCAAATGGATAGTAAAGGCGGAATATTTACATACCAAATTGATCGAGTTCAAGATCGTATGGCGAAGTTTGTGATTCAAGAAGCTTTGCCGTTTAGCCACTTCGACAACCCTCGCTTAACCGCCATGATTCGAGATACACTTCAACCACAATACACTCACGTAAGTCGTCATACTCTTAAACGTTATTGTTTAAAATTGTGGAAGAAGGCCAAAGAGGTACTAATTGCATATTTTGAAAATATAAATACGGGAATAAACTTAACTAGTAATGTTTGGTCGGCTCCACATGGTCTACCCGATCTTATCTTTGTGTCACCGCTCATTGGGTAGACCCGTCATCGTGGGAAATGATGAAACGCACCATTGCTTTCGAACTCTTTGAGTATCCACATACGGGAGATAATTTGTTTGAAATTTTAGATTATGTTATAAAAACTTATAAACTAGAAAATAAAATATTTTTAATGGCATTTGATAACGCGTCGAATAACACATCGGCGGTTGATAAATTAAAATTAAAATATACGCCGATTTGCAATGGTGTATTTTTTCACTCAAGGTGTGTTGCACATATCATTAATTTAATCGTGCAAGACGGACTTGCTTCGGATGAGGTTACATCGGTTATAAACGATTTTAGACTAGTGATACATGAAGCTTTTAAGAAAAGTAAAAAAAGACAAATGGATTATAGAAAATTTTGTAAAGATACGGGAAGAAAAGCTTTGGGAGCTAATTGGGATGTACCTCATCGATGGAATTCCACTTGCATAATGTTTCAAAGTGCTTTGGAACAAAGAGAAACTTTACAAATGTTTCATTCTAGTCTTGCCGAGAATGATTTGGCAATCCCCTTTTCAAATGAGAAATGGGAAATTATCAATGACTTATCGACTTTTCTTGAAGTTTTTAAAACATCAACTACGAAACTATCGGGAACGTATTATCCGACAAGTCCCTTTGTTCTTTCGGAGTTATTTTTAATGGTTAACAATCTTAAAGAATTTGAAAATAAAAGTCCAATGTTTTCAAACATCATATTACCAATGAAGTTTAAATTAAAAAAATACTTTCTTGAATTGCCACCGGTTTTTACTTGCGCCGCCGCTTTAAACCCAATGTTAAATGTTACGGGGGTTGAATGTGTGATAGACGAAATTTTTTCAGCCTTAGATATGAATGAAATTGACCCAAACTTTTCAACAGAGGCAAAAAATTATTTTAACTTGAATTTTAAATTTATGTATGACTTTTATTTAAATAAATATGGGTCAAACATACACATGCCTATGCCGGGGGGGTCTTCATCAAGTTCAAGTACTACTAGAGTACGAGATCCCATGATTAGCCTTATGAACACCATTCGCAACGTAACGGCTTAAAAACAAAGGGGTAACACCCCTTCAAGCGAACTAGGAAGGTATAGTGCAAATGATTACTCTACCGGTTTATCCGAAGAGGAATATGGCACTTTTGATGTTTTGGCTTGGTGGAAGGTAAAGGAAACCGAGTTTCCGATTCTTGCCACCATTGCCCGTGATTTACTAACCATCCAAGCTTCTACGGTAGCTTCGGAATCTGCTTTTTCTCTTAGTGGCAGGGTAATATCAGTGAGAAGAACAAGACTAAATTCGGAGTCGGTGGAGATGTGCATTTGCTTAAAGGATCACTTGGACTCAATCGATCGTATTCAACACGTAACCACTCTCGAAGATGAAACACCACTTGATGTTCGAGTGCACGACGAACAAGAAGGCATTTCTACAAGTAATTCCGAGGAAGAAGTCGCCGCTCAATAATTACGACGAACAAGAAAGCTTTTCTAGAAATAATATGTCACAACTTTATATTTATAAGTTTAATGTTTTGTTAGTTTGTTTTTGAAGATTTTAAAACATGTAACCTTTTTTTTGAACTTCTTAAAGTAAATAAAATGAATTTTATGTTAATTGTTTTGTTTATTTTTTATGCTATACAAATACGAATCGTAGTTTAGAATCCAAATCGCAAACGAAAAACGAAAAAAAAAAAAATTTTACACTGTAACCGGTTGGAACCGGTTACAGTGTAGGAACCGGTAAGAACCGGTTAGATAGGTTAGGGGTCCGAGGGTGGGAGAACCGGTTCGGTTCCCTAACCGGTTCGAGCCTGGAACCGGTTTAAAAGGGGGTTTTGAATATAAGAACCGGTTAGGAACCGGTTCCGGTTCCTAGCCCCAAACCGTTTCGAACAATCTCTATGGCTGATTCAGCTCAAAATCAAGTCTGAATGAGAAAAAAGACCTACTTACCCATACATGCCAACAGTTCATTCATTCCTTCTTCTCCGGCTCTTGGCGACCAACGCATACCGTCACCACAATCACTCGTTGATGCTTGATTTCTGCCCGATTCAAAGTATAACCAGGAACGATTTCTGCTCTTTTTGTTTCCCTACCCTCGATTTATGTTTCCGGACCTTAAGGTTCAGATATGGTTCGATGGCTACACTTAGAATCTAGGTTTTAGTTCAGTTTTATGTTAAATCTTATCAGGATTCATCAAATTACAAGATGTATTTGGTTATGTCTTGAATAATATGCTAATAATTCAGTTTATGCTAATCGATGTTTATCAAATTTGCAGAGTAATTAGTTTAATTAGGGTTAAAATTTGGTAAACTTTTGTGCTAGAAATCTGGTTCAAGTTTTGGGGTTATGTTGATTACTATTTAAAATTTTTGCTTCTACTGGATTTTTTGAGTTTGATGTTAGAAGTGATTACAAACTTAAAACCGAATAAAATAAATTGGACTTATTTGTTGTGTGACTTCTTAGCTTAGATGAGCTTCACAAGATTGACCTTTTTATATAAAAGAGTTGGGTTATAATAAGATGATAAACTTGTAGGACATGTCACCTGCTGGTTTATGAAAAAGTGCCATGTTTTTGGAACAAATACTTATAAAACGAGAGTTGTTGGATTTTAGTTTTGGTTATTAGGTAAGGTTCATTAGGGTGTTTACGGTCTGATTTTGACAGTTTTTATGTCAAAGCATGAACCGAACTGTTAATGATGTTTTTTTGTTATCAAAAACCAAAACGAACTGTGGAAAATCAAAACTAAACCAAACCATTACTAACGATTTGGTTACACGGTTTGGGTTTAACGGGCTTCTATGAAAGTACAACAATATAAAATGAAAAAAGGTGTCCATTGTACACAAAACAAGCTTTCCAAAATAAACGACCAAACTGAATTGCCATCTAAATTAAGTAGTTTGCAGTCTTCTGTTAATAAACCAATTTTCAGGCTCTGCTTTATTCTTTGAATAGATTCATTAGGTTAGAGAAAAGAAATAAGAACAATTGGGTTGTTAAATAGTTGCAGTCAAAATTATTAAATATTAGACAAAAAAAATCAGAGAGAGTAACAGACAGAGGGTAGAACGCCTGAACGATGGCGGAGCCCCAATATGATTTTTAAGGTTCACATTTAAAAGAAAAAAGGAATTTTGAATAAAACATCTAAGCAATCGGGCTCGAACCAGCAAACTAAAAATTGATAACCAACCAGCTTACCACTTGACCAGCTTACCACTTGTTTCATTTTCGTACTTTCATTTAATATAATAAATATTTTTGTTTTGTGATAAGATTAGAAAAGTAGTTAAAGGTGTTAAAAGATATCTTTTAACAACATAAACGGGTGTAAACGAACCCATTATCGAACACAATTGAACGGATATGGTCTATGAACGTGTTAAGAGATAATTTATGTTGACTTTGAGTAACCTTTTGACAGATTAGGGTTTTGTTTCCGTTTGTTACAGATTCATCAGGATGAGTCTCTTAAACAAAAGAAAGAAACCAGAATATAAACCAGGTGACAGTCTAGTTGAGGTCAACCGCAATGTACTCGAGCTGTCAAAAGCAGAAAAGAAATGGCGGTCTGGTCACGTGACTTGAAGTCGGAAATCAATTTACCAGATCAAGTTATCAACAAGTCTCTCAAAAACCTTCTAAACGCGCCACTAATAAAGGAAGTGGTTCATGTGCAACAAAAGGGTCGAAAGCATTACATTGGAGCGGACGAGCCAACTAATAATTGAGATTTTGAGGTCTTTGGTTTTGGATGTATATTTAGGTGTTTGGTGGTTTCTTGATCTTTAGTTTTGAGCCTTTATGCTGTTTGATTTCATCCATTAAGACTAGTGATCTTTTTGGAGTTATGTTACAAAACTTGGATGAACTTTTTGTGAAGTTAAATGATGCTTGATATAATAGTTTTAGTTTACTATTTCGTTTTTTTTCCATGCTATGTGATTGTTGTTTTCTTCTTTGAACCACCCAGTAGGGTTTTGTAGCTGAATTTTTTAAGTAGCTGCTCATTGAGGCTTTGTGCCCTGCTGCACTAGTTGCATTGGTGTAATGGTTATCATCATGATCATTACTTTGGTATTTTGAGGTATACAAACCATACGAACAGGAAACATATTAACACGAAAAAAAACTTTCATTTGCGTTTTATATTAAAGCAAACGCCATGGATTCAATTCTCACAATTAGTGTTCTTTTTTTTATAGAAAAAAATTTCATTTGCATTTTATATGAGTCATTTTAGTAACATATTTATTATTATTTGTTTGTTTTGGGTTTTTGTAAAACAACCTTATTGGTAAAATTGTCAAATTATCCATTACATAATTTAAAACGTGATTTTAGGGGCCCGTTTTTTTACTCGTCCTAGGCCCCAATGGTTCATCCTGCACAAAATAGGTCAAAGGGGTGAAATAGTCATTCTGCATGATCATTCAGAGGTCCAACTAAACGATACTTACTGATTCAGCACCTACTGGTTCAGAGCCTCTTAATCATTCAGATCTCTTAATGGTTCAACACTTAATGATTCAGCATTTGCCAAACAGCCCCTTAGTAATTTATATTACTCTTTCAAATGACATTTTTGAGAAAAAAATTTTATTTATAGTACGTAGCTACGGTTATCGTTAAATTTTTTGGTTCTTTTCATAGATTATGAATAAATGACTAATCAAGTTGTAACTAGTGAAGTTTGTTTTAACGTACACTTGCCATTGATCAACGCGTTTTGTACGTAATGTGATCACAATGAACATTTTTTTTTATTATTTTCTCTTGTACAACATTATATATATATATATATATAGGATTAGGTTAGAATAAAAACCCATTTGAGTTGTGAAAACTCTAGAAACTCATTTTCAACCACATGTTTTTAATTAAAGATTAAATCTTGTGGTCCACAATTAAAGTTAATAAAAAATGTTAACATAAATATAACTTTTTCTCTCTCCTAAAAACATATAAAAAAATTAGTAAAAAAATGTTAAAAAATAGCAAAACAATTTTCTTTAATGTTTCGATGTTTTGTATTAAATGTTATAACATATATTACATGTAACAAAAAAAAACAATATTATATAGGATTTTCCCGGGTTTTCACAACTCAAGTGAGTTTTTATTCTAACCTAACCATATATATATATATAGATAAGAGAGAATGTGAATATAAAAAGTTTGATAATGATGACGAGATGCAAGGAGTAAAAGGTAGTATGCAACAGTGACGAGAATAGTAAATTCCATGGGAGTACAAATTACAAATACATACAACAGTGATCAACAAGGTGCAAAGGCTACTCTCCAGCTCCTACCACACTCACTCCCACTCCTTGAACACTGTATTCAAAGGAAAAAGATCAAGTGGTTCGGTAAGTCAACAAAATTTGGTGCATTTCTAGACCTTAGGGTTAGGGTCGTCAAATAATCCATCAGCCAATCATCAGCCTTCGGTTGATATAACATGAAGATAAAAAGTTAAAATATTAAAGAAGAAGTAAAACTAAAAATAAGAAAGTATAAGAAAGATTTGTAAAGGGTCCTGCTAGGGACACTTTCATACCTCTTAATACGTTGTGTATAGGTGTATACGCGGTGTATAGTGTACGATCTGACATCTAGCCTGAACGACAGTCATAGGCTTGTCGTATCGTATATTCGTACTCTATACGCCGCGTATAGGTCTATACGCGGTGTATTGGGTTTGTATATTATTGGAGCCCAGCTCCCTCTCTCCCTCCCTCCCTCCCTGTCCATCCTTTTTTTTTTCTTTTTTTTCTACCTCACCCTCACCCTCTCCATTCAACCAACAACAACAACCATTTATTTCCGGAGTCGGACGAGGAGGAGCCGGGGTACGCCGCTAACGGTCATTCGGACTTAAACCAGGTTTCGTTTTATCTTTATTTAGTACATGTTAGGACGTAGTTGTACATGTTAGGACAGATATATGGTGACTTGTTTAATTTTGTTATGTGACTTTTGAAAAAGTAAACTATATTTTTAGCCACCGACCGTTATATTACACAATGCCTACTTACTATATAGACACCACGTATATGTTTTACGGTAACACTAGTTCGTCGGGCCGCTTAAACTAGGTTTCTCGTAATGTTACCATTATTGTTTAAATTTTTATTATATTATTTCTATTAAAATATTAATAATATTATTAAAATGTTATTGATATTAAAATTTTATTGTTAATAAAATAAAATATTATTATTGTATTTATTAAAATATTATTATTATGATTATTAAAATAGTATTATTCTAGACATATAATAATTATTATTAAAATAATAATTTTTATATTATTATTAGTATTAAAATATTCTTATTATTAGGTACCTCATGTACGCCAGAGATTCAGATGCGGGTGTCAGGCGCAGGCGCAAGACGTTCGGAGGTACATTCTTATAGTGTAATATAATATAATAATAACAAAATTTATATTATATTATATTATATTATATTATATTATATTATATCAAACAGGTGCGGGTTATGTTGGATGGGTGTTGGGTTTTCTAGAAAAGTCCACCAGTTTTGTTTTGTTATGGTTTTTTTTCTTTCTTTTGTATTGTTATTATTAATGTTATTTATGTTTATTATTATTAATATTATTTACTTATCAATAATATATTATTATTCGAAATTCGACAACGGTTGTTCAGTTGCATGGCTTATTTGGGAAAATTGATAGTGCGAAACAAACCTTTAATTTATTGGCTGGTTTCGTTATCAACATCTTGAAATTAGTTGTAGGGGCTTACTTAGGAAAACTGGCATTTCCAAACGAACTTTCAATTTCTTGCCTGCTTTCGTTATCGACATCTCAAATCTGGTTCTTCGATTTCTTCGAACTCCAACTGTCTTGACCGTCGGTCACCACTGACAACCGTAGTTGTGTTGACTCAAACACATATCATTCGTCACTAAGCTTAAGCTTAGGCTTTTTATTGCTTTAATGTTTAGTTGTGGGTATTGTAAGTTGATCATGTCACGTATGCTAAAAGAATTATCGGCTTATATATACACATACATATATATAGTAGACGTGCGGTATAAGAATTCATTGCTCGGACATAACCAGCACCAGATCGAGATATTAGTTTGATGAGTTTGGATCCGCGGTATCCGCTAACGGCAGCGATAACCGGAGCCCATACTTCGGACAGAGAAGTGGAATTCGGTCATTGCTCCAACAAAACGAGCAACGGATTGAGATATTAGTTAGGACTTACCTGAACAGGTTGGCACGTATGCTGGCGTGGGTTTAGGTTCGGTGTTGACGATGACATTAACACGTCTGCTTAAAGCTTTCGTTACCTCTGGCATAATACACAATGAAGGCACAAATTCAAACAACAATCCATACAATAGCATTGTTGTTGTATGGATTGTTGTTTGTGTTTGTGCTTTCATTGTGTATTATGTCGGCGATAACGAAAGTTGTAAGCAAACGTGTTAATGTCAGTGTCAACACAACACCGAACCTAAATCAACGTCATCATACTTGTAAACCGGTTCAGGTAAGTCTGGGATAATATCTCAATCCGTTGCTCGTTATGTTGGAGCAATGACCAAATTTCCACTTCTCTGTCCAAATTATGGGCTCCGGTTATCGCTGCCGTTAGCGGATACCGCGGATCCGAGAGATTCAAACTCATCAAACCAATATCTCGCACGTCTACTATATATATGTCTGTGTTTATATAAGCCGATAAATCTTTTAGCATACGCAAGATGATCAACTTACAATACCCACAACTAAACATTAAAGTAATAAGAAGCCTAAGCTTAAGCTTAGTGACGACTGATATGCGTTGAGTGAACACAACTACCGTTGTTGGTGGTGGCCGAAGGTCAAGACAGCTGGAGTTTGAAGACATCAAAGAGCCGGATTTGAGATGCTGATACCGAAAGCATCCAAGAAAGGGTTCGTTTGACACTGTTAGTTTTTTCCAAGGTAGTCGCTGTAACTTATCAAGTTGTCCATAACGGCATCAGCCAATAAATTGGAAGGTCGCCTTGCAATGTCAATTTTCCCAGATAAGTCCTGCTACAAAGCGCCCTTTGCCAAATTCCGAATTGTAATATGTTATTCATAAATAAAATAATATTAATAAAAATAATTATAAATAACAAAAAAAAGAAAAGAAAAAAAACAATAAACATAATAAGACAAAATGGTGGGTTTTTCTAGAAAAGCCCCTAATACGCCGCGTATAGACCTATACGCGGCGTATTTGTGCCCCTTATATTGTTATATTGCTGGCTGGCTGCTCAACTGCCACTTCATTTCAAATTTCAAAACTCCTGCCTGAGCAACCGAGCATCCGAGCATCCATACACGAGTCTATATTGGACCGACACCGACCGGAATACGACACGAGCCGAGGGGATTTGACCCGACACCGACATGACATGGAGGTAATTTTTTAATATTATGTTGATGATGATGATGATTATGTTAAGATGATGATGATGTATTGTTGATGATGTGATGATGATGATGTGTGGATGGATAAAACCGTCGGCCGGAGTCCGACTGCCGGTTTGCAGGGACTATCAGCGGCGGCGTATAGCCCCATACGCCGCCTCTGATATATAAATTTTTTTTATTAGTATTGTTAGTATTTATTTTTTATTATTATAAATATTATTATTATTATTATTGTTGTTGTTATTATTATTGTAATTGTTATTGTTATAAATATTATTATTATTATTTGTTATTATTATAGTTTGGGGATGAGATTGAGGAGGAGCTCGAGCAGGAGTACGAGCAGCAGATGGGGCGGGGCCGGGGCCGGGGTCGAGTTCGTGGCGGGGCCGCGGACCCCCACATGGTGACGACTTGTTGGTCACCTACCCTCATGTGCAGTTCACTAAGGGTTCTGACGCCCACACACGATACATTCGCTTACGCCAGATGCACCCGTTTCCCAGCACGATTATATCCTGGTCGTTTTTGGAGTCCTGTGACGCTCACCAGCGGGCGGCTGAGTACATCGGACAGGATACGCCCTGGAGTTGATGCTTCAGTATGCCACTATCAGCCCACCGGGAGCTGACATCGGAGGTTTACTCCACGATACGCGTTACGTAAGTTTACTCCACCTTGTTATGTTTTTAATATATTATATTATATTATTGTAGGCCCTGCGCGTCTGGTACGCCAGAGATTCAGATGAGGGTGCCAGGCGCCGATACGACACAGTCGGAGGTTTACTTCCGCATGTTCGGGCAGGACGTCCATCTATCCATGGAGGAGTTCGCGGTTGCTCTGGGCTTATAAACCGCGCAGGAGGTACGCAACCCGATATACACGAAGAGCATCCACCAGATGCCGGAGGACGACCTGCGGGTATGGTGGAGGGCCATCAGCGATCACGAATTCGGGGATAGGCCCTTGGACACCAAGTCCAAGGTCTCAGCTATTAGGGACCCGCTGTACAGGTACGTTATATTATATTATATTATATTTGTCACACCCTGCCATGGGGCCCTGGGAGTTTCATGGACAATTGGTACCAAATGTAAGCAGCGGAATATTATTGATAAAAAAAAGTTTACAAAGTTTGCACTATGTATTTATGACAAGGTGTAACTACACAACTATCTCTCCTCTGACACTGCTGCAATCCGTGCTGGGTTCTACTAATCTCCTTGGCATCTAATCTTCATTGTTCTTGTTCGGTATACGCCTCTATCCTTAGGCATACTCATTACAATGCTAATCCAAATCGCTATCTACAAGGTACGTAAATACATGCTAAAAGCGTCAACTAAAAAGTTGGTGAGTTCGTGAGTTTAGCTCACATACACATAAAAGAGTTAATTTATAATAGCGCGCAAGTTTGCGCGTATGTAAGTACAAAGCATGGTGCACATCAATCAAGTCCATAATCAATCCTGCATTCGATCATAAGCCTCCCCTCGACTTACAACCGAACGGCGCCCATCCCCGATTATTACTCTGCCAAGCAATAATCCAAACGTTAAGTCATATGCCGCAACAGTCCGCAGACCTCAGTGTGGTTTACCTGACATAGGGTTACTGTGCGTGGGGGTCTCCCAAATAGTACTACCCATACAAGCCATAGGCTCACTCCCTGAGTTAATGATTGCGTAATTTAAAGTGGGACAAAAATATGGCAGAAAACAAGTCTTGATAAACATCACACCATAAGTAAAACCAGCATGTATCCAGCCCAAAAAGTTTAAGTAAAAAGGGCAACACGAAACTCACATCAGTCCGTATGCAACATGTATATGAAAGATAAGCAGTGAGCTTGCACTATGCTAGAAATCACCAAGTACGCCTAGTATAGATATATATTAATCAACAATAAGTTATTGAAGAACAATGAAAAATTCGTGATTGGTATTGAGTTCTAGTAAATTTTATGTGTTGGCCCATGTGTTTCATTCCCCGTGAATAATGTTTCCTTTCATGGAAAGTTTACACTTAAATAATGTTATAATATGGTGTTTTGTGTTTTATGTATATATTTCAACCTCTGAGAGTTTTAGCTACCTTGGTTCATTTATCGGGTTTCAATAAAGTTTCTATTTTTGAAAGTTCAGGCTTTCGGTTAGGTTTCGGGTTACCATATGACCATAGAAGCTATATAATTTATTCATATCAGAAATTTAATGATTCTTGTTCAAGACAACCACGTCTTATGTTTACAAAAGTTAACAATGCCGGCTATCACTAGTGTTGTCAGTTTTAATTTTTAAAATAATAGTTTAAATAAAAAAATACTTTTGAAATCTAAACTTCACATTTTCCAGAATTATATATATCATAAAAATGAGTTATTTTCAGGTCTCATATTTCAGAATTTTTTGGGTTGCACGGTTTTAGTCCTTGCGCCTTCGTTTAACGTTTATTTTGGCAAAAACCGAGTTAAAGGCTTAGATAGTTTTGGTAAATAAGTAAACACTAAAATTATAATTTTATTTGCTCATACTTACTGTTAAAAATTAGAAACTTCATAACTTTATATTTTTCAAATGCTCGTTCGGGTTACGCCGGTTTTACCTTAACTCGCGTTTAAACGATTGTTCTTCACAAAAGAGGCGTTATATCTATCAAACATGTTTTATACCATTAATATAAAGTGTGTGTATATATATATATATATATATATATATATATATATATATATATATATATATATATATATTTTCTGAAAAATATCTATTTTATACTTTTGAAGCATTTAAATCTTTAAAATTCGGCTCGTTGTCGGTTTTAAACGAACCAATGAGTTTAAGCTTGCAAACGGACCCTTTTTCTAAATCCACTTATCCTCAAATGTTTTATAGATTATTTTGATACATTTTAACTCATGAGATTCTGTTTTAAAACATATTTTTGTATTTTCTCTGTTTGAGGAATAACCCCCATTTTCGTTTGTTCCAAAAATACCCTTATGTTGTAATTTTAGTAAAACTGTCTTTTGCTCATGAAACAAGTTAAGACCTGTTAGAATATATGAAAATAAGTTGTTTAAACATTCCACGGGTTTTTAAATGCTACGTGGGGCTGTTCTGACGAGTACCGGCCCGGTTTTGGCCCGTTCGGGATCTAGTTCGGCTTTAAAGCAATGCTTCACGAAAAAAAAAGTTTAGGATCAGATTATATTTAATAAAATTATTAAACTTATGGCTGCAAAAAGATATCATATTAGCACTTGGGTTGAATGGCTTGTTTCTTAGTTAAACGAGCCACTAAAGTGTCGGTTTGCATGGTTTTTATTAGTCGGTTTATTAAAACTAGTTGGCGCCTGTATTTCCCAGTTCTAAGAGCTTAAATAATGTGTTTAACTTCTGGAAATCACACTAATATTCCAGAAGTTAATACGGTCACTATTTGTTCAGTTAGCAAACTAGTTTACCCTTAAGCGAGTTACCAAATGACCATTATTTCGGTCACAGTTTTGGATCTGCTCATGATGTAACTTTTAGAGGTTCATGGTCAAAATTTTATGTTTAAAAACTTAATGTTTTTCTGTTCCAAATTTGTATGTCTAAACTCAGATTACTTTACTTCCGAAAATGCCCTTGCCCCTTTATATTGATTTAAAACTCACTTTTAGTTGTGAAACATATCGGGACCTGTTTTAATAGATAAGCATGACTCGTTTTAAAGTTTCATACTAATATTAGGGTGCTCGACACCTAAATAGTGGCTTCGGTTCGTTTGGGCCCGTTAACACCTCTTATTTGGTTAAAAATATTTGTATGTTACAGCAAGTTTTTGGATAGCTTGTAACCTTATATTATTACTAGTGAAGATAGTATTTTCATGACAAGAAACTGACATATAGGTGTCTTAGATTTTATGTTCGGGCTATTAAAATAAAGGTATTCGAGTAAAATAACGAAGGTGTTCACGCTATCATTTGACACTCGTACTTAGACATTTAGAGATTCAAACAAATGTGTCTTTACTTCTGGACAATACGAAAAATGTGCAGATGTTATATGGTCTCCGTTCGGTTCGTTTTTAGGTTGTTTTATGTAAATTTGGCAGCCATCATAGCTCGGGTTTGGTTTCAGATTCTGCGCAAATTTTAGGTTCCAAAAACATGTTATATTCCTGCTATATTTTGGTAAGTTTAATCAAGATTAATTGTTTCAGTTTACACCCTGTTTGGTTGGTTTAAAACTGAGTTTTCAGTTCAGATATTTCATTTGCAAAAATTAGTTTGTAGCTGGTAACAAATTAGGGTTCTGGAACGAGTTAATGGCCTGTGCATGAACATAGATTTCATGTATGGGTCTAGTCATTTAATAGGACAACATATGGGTCTTAAAACACTTTGGATTAAGCGAAAAGAATATAAACAAGAACTCGTGGTTACCTTGAACAAGTGATTAGGTTCCACGGGTTTGGAACCGCTGAGCAATCAGTGAGCAGAGAGAGATGGATTAAAGCTGTGCATTTTTTTTTTTTTTTTTATTTTTATCAGTTTTTTAGCAGAAAGATTACATTAGAATAGACTAGAGATTTAATGGGGTAATAACAATTTACCAAGGTTCTTGCTATTGCAGATTCAGATTCTTCAAGGAGAGAGTAGCGAACAATTCTTAGATGATTATAAGTATAATACAATTGTGGTTGCAGGAGGGTTATAATATAAGTGAGTGCAGAGGATGAAGGGGCATGCAAATGCAGGAACTCACTAGGCAGGTAGCGATTGTGAATGGGCAAGGGTGGTCAGCAGCTTTTAACTAGTCAGAGGGATTGATTTGGTTATTCTGAAGATCTAATAATATCTCATCTTATATTTATTGATTTGTTATTTTTATAAACTTAACTAACTATTGCATATAGGATTTAGATTGTGAAACATAGGCTATGGTAGTTTAGATAATATATAGGGTGTCACAGTTCTCATTTATCAATTCTCGTTTTGTTTAGTTCGATGGCAGGTGACTGATGGTAATATAAATGATCATTTGATGTTTGGGTTTTATATATTTTGTGTACTCGGTATATTTAAATAGTTATTGAACATTTTGTATAATTACTGGACTTATCAGGTTCGGGTTAAACGAGTCCTGGTTTGATTTAGTTACATTGGGTCGAGCCCATGTTTTTAAATAAATAATTATTGTAGGGCCTATCCGTAATTATGTCAAATTCTACAAAGACATTGAGTCGAGCTCATTAGATTATATCTTGAAGGTTCGAGCCAAGCCCATCGACGTATGATTCAATTCGTTATTTGACCAACATCACACTTGATAGGCTTTCTAAATTTTTTTTTGCCCTATTTTTGGGGTTGTTACAATATTATATTATATTACAATATAACATTATATTATTATTATTGTTAATAAATTATATTATCTTATATTACACAGGTACCTACACAGGCTGATTGCAATGTCCATCGCGGGTCGCAACCAGGGCGCGGAGCCCTACAGCCTGCACGACCTGTTTGTTTTTAGGTGTCTGCTGACTCACACGCACTACAACCTCGCTAGGGGGTTTGCAGACTATTTTGTCGGCTACCTGTTTAGGCAGGGACGAGGGACCTTGATGGGTGGCGGGTACGTCACCCAGCTTGCGATATCTCTGGGCCATGGAACCTGGTGGATGGCCTGCATATCGCTCCGACCCCTCCGAGCGAGTTGGACCGCATCCGTTGCGGCGGCATGCACATTGTGCGTTCGTTCCCCAGGCCCAATGGCCCGTACGACCGACTGGTGTTCGGGGCGGGGGCACGTGTGCCTTACGTCCCGGTGCCTTTAGTCGAGCCTCCCCTGGTCGCGGTACCGGAGGTGGAGCTTGTCCATGAGCCTGTCGACGCGAGGGAGGGGGCCGACGGGGATTCGGACGATGGTGATGACGGACGTGAGGATCCGGGCGCATCTCAGGTACGTATTAATATATTATCGTCTTATCGTTTCTTTTAATTCGTCTTCGTATTAAACGTATTTCTGTTGTTTTGTTGTTAGGGCTCGACGCAGCACGTTCCACGCACATATCGTGCGGTGCATCTGGGTCTCACCACCGACGCTAGGTTGTAGGCCCTTGAGTTGGGGATGAGGCAGATGTCGCGCCAGATCGACTGACTTGTTAGCAGTCGGGTAGCGGAGATGTCTAGACAGCGGTATACCGTGCCACCGCCACCCCTTCCCAGTTTTGACCATAAGGCGAGCACGTCTGGCGTGAGACGCGGACGGGGCGACGACGTGGATGCCGCAGACGGTTCAGGGGCGAGGCGCAGGGGAGAGGACGACGCTGACGTCGGCGACGCGTTCCGGTGCCTCAGGGGCCACGACGACGGCATGGGCATGAACATGGAGGACTTCCTGTAGATTTTTATGTTCTGTTGTTGTATTTTCTTTCATTTGTACAAATTATTAATATAACAATGATTTTTGGTATATATATGTGTTAACTGTTTTTCACCGAAATAATATTAAATATTAAATAAATAATTAATATAATAATAATAATAACAAAATAACAAAGAAAAAAAATAAAATAAAAAAAAACATAATAAGACAAAATTGGTGGTGTTTTCTAGAAACACCGAGTCATACGTCGCGTATAGGTCTATACGCGGCGTATAGGTCGGTGTTTTAGCAATTGGGGCGGTATCCTTAGAAAATCCGTTTGTAAATAATAATCAATCTCGTTGGGCCTAGCCTGGTTTGCACCCTCCCGGGAGTCTTCATCTCGAGTTCCTCATCTACTAACTCCTCCTTTTCCTCCTCAACTTTCTTTCTTCTCAAATCTGGGTCTAAGACTCTACTGCTACAAGCGGTGATCGCTTTTAATTGAGCGGTCGTATTGGACTGAGTGGAACCTGAAAATATTTGGACAATTTTTGACAAATAATAAAGTTAAGGGACTAAAAATATTCATGGTAAAAGTAATTTTTCTAAGAGAAAAATAAGATAAAGAAGGGAAGTAGTTTATATTAAGGGAATGAAGTAAGGATACTCCATCCCACATCGGAAGAAGAAAGAAATATTAAGCACTTTATAAGGGGAGAACATTCCATGATAATGTTCTTAAGTAGCCAATCACTCTCCCTGGTCCTAGCGGAGGGTGCGAAGCACCCGACGCTCACGGGCACGGGCGATGGGCGCAATGTGGCGCTTTGATGGCGCACGCTCGCATCGCCGCGAGCTGCTTAAGAATCGCCTTTGTATTTTTGGATGATGAGACGAATCAAGATATGACAAGTTACCAAAAGATCAGGGACCAAAAATGAACAGAATTGAAGTTTTGCATCTTCATGATACGCGAAGAATCTGGGTTGCATCTTCGCGTATCACGAAGATGCAGGACACGTGGCGATACCGTAGCGACACGTGGCAAGCCTACGCGGCGACTCAGCGAAGCTAGTGCATCTTTGCAATACGCGAAGCAGCTTCGCGCTACGCTAAGATGCAGGAAAATTTCTATAAATAGGCCGGCCATGGGGGTGGTCCTCACTCATCCAACACACTCCAAAAACACCTGCTTAACCTCGATAAGCATGCCACGACCCCGATATGGCGATATCCCGACAAGTCTTACCTCGAAATGCGTGCCATAACTCTACCTAGTTACTCTCTTGACCTCCCTCCAAGTAAAAGTGCGGTCCAAGTAGAGCATAGGCGTTTCGAGTTATAAGCTATTCAAGGTAGGGGTTCTGCCCGATTGTTATATTATAAATGGCTTAGACCCTAGTCAGGGATATAGCCTGTACCTTGATTTTATAAAGTGGAAATAAGATTCCATAAAATCGAGATTATAGATAAAATAATACTTCTTTATTATATATAAAGATTTTATTAAGTATTTCTTATAATAAAAGAAAGTCGAAATATATGTTTCTTCACGAAGAAGAAACAAAGGTTTATAAGTGCTTAACAAGAAAGGACTAGAGGTCCTTATATTTATAAAGAGATAAAATGTCAAGGTAAAGGTCATGTGACACGAGGTCGAAGACTCGCTCAAAAATAAACCAGTTACAACTAGTTAGCTAGTGGTAAATGGGTGTCGAACACGAAGAGTTTGTGGAATATGCGTTACTGAGTAGCTTACAATTAAACTAATATAAATGTAAATGACAGAAAGTAATTTTCTAGTTGGTTTGTTTTGATTTGATTTTAAGAACTAAATTAACTAAACAAAGGTTGTAAACAATTGATTAAATGAGCATTCCTCTTGGAGTTCGGTTATTACGCAACTTTTTTGTTTAAGTTCAATGAATAAATCATAATATCTTGATTTCGTGTAAGTGTAATTGTTTGTGATTAATCAAGAACTAAGTACTCGGATTCCTAGAACGCGAGGTCGTTACTTGGTTAATCAATCAATATAATCTTAACCCTAATTTCTTCTACTAAATCTCGATTGTCAACAACACCAAGAACGTATAGAACGAAATTAGGTTAAACAGTATGGACAAATTACAAACAGTAAAACAATCAACGTGATTATATTAATCTAAAAAGATTTGATAATCAATCCACATGCAAGAACAATAAACAAAAAGAGTATTGCAATAACCTTACAACCAAGAGAAATACTAAAAGTTTTAGCCACACATAATTGAAATCATCATACCAAGTTTAATCCAAAGCAATCCAAGATTATGATGTTAATCCTTGATTAGAAACACCCAAAATGTTGTTCCCAAGCACCAAAATCACCCCACAACAATGTCTAGATCGGAATAATGAAGAATGGAGCTCAAAAGCCAATTATAACATAATAAACGAGTTGTAACCGCCACAGTCATGCAGGCCCCACCGTAAGCTACGGTAGCCACCGTAGCTTACGGTGGCTTTGAAAATCACTACGCCTTGTTCTATCTGTTTACGCTAGGCTGCTACGTTGGAACCTTACCGTAGCTTACGGTGGCTACCATAAGCTACGATAGCCTCAGCTCCAAATTCTTTGTTCTTCTTTGACTTGTTGACTGCCATCACCAACTCTCGAGTTCTTTGCCCCTCTCCATCATAGTTCACTTGAATCGCCATTTTTAGCACCTGTACCTAACACGCACCATGTACGATAGTAACCTAAATCCTTGAAATAACACGTAAACGCTCATGTTTTGTTTAGAATTACTACAATTAAGGGTGGCTCTACAATCCACCTGTCATTATGCAATCGGACTAAAGGTCTAAAGCGAGATCGTTGATCTAGTACTTATAAAATGTTATTCTCGTACTATAGGTCCAAGGTAACAAGACAAATTGGTGAGAAACACCAACCAAGAAAAAAGGTGAATACGTCAATTTTTTTATAAAACAAGTATGTGAATGTTTGCATGGGATTATATCCCTAAAACTTTATAAACAAAAGTAATGCTGGCCCTCGGGCTATTGTATACGTTTGTCTGGATCCTTACATATGTGGGTAGACGGTGGGCACACCGCACCAAACTTGCTAATGCCTCCGCCACGTTGGGCCGGACCTAAGTAATGTCCGAGAGGGGATTATCTCGTGTATATTGATAGTTGCTAATACCTCGATGCTGCGGTATCGCTGAGAGGTTTCAAGTATAACTGGAGGGGTTTATAATAGTATATTTAACTTGGTTGTTTCCTAAGCCACGATGGGCCGGGTCATAAGATACCCGAGGGGATAACTAAGTAACTTAAATGTTTTGTGTCAGCGTGCTCACCAGCATGTGTTGCTGACGTATTTTTATAATTGTTTTACAGGTAATGGAGAATAGGTGTTTGGAGAAGAAGAGTAGTCGTTAGAAGATCTGATGGCTCAATGGATGTTTTATAAATAAAATAATGTGAAACATGGTTTTATAATCCAAACACTTATGTACAAATTAACAGTTGTTTTGAAATCCCGTCTTTTAAATATAATAATATTTTATTAAAGTCTTCCGCTTTACAACCATAAACTCTGATATATTTACAAAACAGGTACCAGCGTTGGGTGTCACGCACAGGCCCTGTAACATTTTGGATTTTTCGTTTACATATAAATCGACCCGAGAACTTATTTAGATCTTAATATTAATATATTAAGTATTTAAAATTTAGTATTTTCATTTTATACCCTTTACCTTTTCTAAGTTGTTTATGATTTGAATCAACTTTAGAAAGAATCAGGAAATAGCATCTTATTATAGTCTAGGGACCATTATTGCCAAAATCAAAACTCCACCCTTTGGAGGCTGAAGCGCCGCGCGGTGAGCCTCCCCATCACCGCCACGCGCCTCCATGGGGACACCGCACAGATTTGTAACTCGATTTCGTTTCCTAGTTCGTTTAAGGTATAAAATCGTTTATTTTAAGCATATTTGAGTGAAGTAAGGACCAAGTAAACATCCTACAACTAAAATATAATTACTACTTCGTTTTCCCTTGTCCAAGATCAGATCTTTATGAATCTTTCGGCGATTCTTTCCTTAAAACGTATTTACTTGCTTAAACGGGCCAAAAAGCCCATAATTAGTTCGGTTTATGTTTTTCTATATAAACAACACTTAGATATCTGCTGTAAACTTTAATCTAACCCTAACACACCTCCTGCAGCCGTCACCTACCTCTGGACATCCTCAAATCCTTCGGTTTTTGCACATTCGTTGAAGATACAAGACTTGCTCGTTAACTTTGCTTGCTTTAGGACCTTTGACTTCCGTTTCTCATCAATCCTTTCACTTTTCGGGTAAGTTGTAAACTGTAAAATCGTTCATACATATTCCCTAGTCAATAACCTTCAATCAATTTCGGTGATTGTGTGACATTCGTCAATTTCGGGTCTTGTTTGTATTCGTTTTTGTATTTGTTTATTATGTAAACCAACTCGATTTGTAAACCGAAGCTTATGTTATAATCAAAATGATGGATTTATGTTAAAATATTGTTTCACACTTGTTGGGTCTTGAAAACATCCTATTTTTATTTATTATTTTTTTTTTTGTTGTTTTGTGTTTTTGTCTTGATCCATTTTGCATGAAAACTCTTGTGTCTCACACCCATATTTGACCACCAACATTATCCTATATATACACCACCTTTCCTCTTCATTTTCCCTTGCTACAACTCCAAAAAAAAAAGAAAAAACTCTCTCAAACATCAAAGATTCAAGGTTGTCTTCTTAAGTGTTCTTGAAGGTTTTTAGTCTTTCATCTTAATTAGTTTATGTAGCCTTATTAATACTTGTTTATGGTTGTGCAACATATATATAATATACACCTCTTGTTTACCTTTGGTAGTTACTTCTCCGATTCCGGTCGGTGAGGTTTCGGACCTCATAAGGCAAGGCTTCATGGAGGACTTCGTGTCCTTGATATATATACATCTATATAACTTGTTCATACATATTAATCTTGCTTATTTTAGTTTGTTGGTCATGTTTACAAGTTCTATGGTTATAGGTTTTTAAGAGTCTATGCTTCGGTTTAACCATAAATAGCTCTAAACCGTAAAACAAACTTTGTTACTAGTTTTGTTAAATAATTGTTTAAACATACTTATTGTTAGATCTAAGTTTCTAAAATCATTTTTACAAATTCTATGGTTATGGGTTTGTAGAATCTTACCTCGGTCTTAACCCGAAACACGATCCGAACCGAAAACCGAACTTTTGTTTAAAGACTTTATTGCTAACTTTTGGTTGTAAAACTTAGAGTATTTTTTTTATTTGTAATTTATTGCTTAACGTGCGTTGTTAGTTCTGAAACAATGGAACTACATACTTGGTTAAGTCTTATTAAATTTTATTGAGTTATCTCATAACATTCAATATTTTGGAAAGTTGACTTTGGGTTTGACCAATTATCAAGACCCGAACCGACGACCCGAACACTCCATAAAAAAAAACCGTTTTAGTATCTTTATTCCTGAGGGATTTGCATTCTTGCATTTTAACCACCTTAATACTTAACATAGGTTGAGTAAATATTAAGGTTAGATACTTTAACCCGGTTTCGAGCAAACTTACATTTTTAAAGGGTTATTATTATAAATTCTTAAATAGTTACATTTTAAAACCTTGAACTTTAATTATTTACATTTCTCAACATTTATTTTGTTTAAAGACCTTCAACACAACCTTTCTACATTCAAGACTTCTTTTCTTTTTAGGCATTGTGCGTTAAACTCGTCGTTCCGACAAATCTCCTAATTATCATCCTTCAAGTTTACTACTTGAAGGTGAGTACTTCATACCCCATTTTCCATCTTTTATTTTGGGGGTGACATTTCATACTTATTCAACAAAATGCTTTATATTTGAATCTTAAACCACAAACGTAGTTGTATACTTTATCTAAATAATTGCTCGATTTGGTGTTCTATGCTTATATGCCTATGTGTTTATCGCTTTTGGTTGGTGGAACTATAAAATCCTAGACTATTTGGCATCCCCTTATAGCAAGGTGTCGTTAACGTAATGCAATTAACGATAACTATAAAATCCTAGACTATTTGGCATCCCCTTATAGCTAGGTGTCGCTAATGTGTTTAGCGATATCTATTTATCCAAATTACCACTTTTATTTATCGTTTCGTATGCAAGTTTTTGTGGCTATCTTTATTATATACTAATATGATTAAACTTATGAATTGCTCACCAACCTTTGTGTTGCCAAACTTTATTTTATGAAATGTTGCAGGTTTGCATCTTGGTTAATTTATGATTGTGAAGAAAACGACATCAAAGACCTTAGGATATTAGTAAAAATGAACAATATCAAATTTGCCATATTTTGTGATATCTTGTTTATGGTTATTTTATGGATAATTGTTATTTGACATTTTCGATGTTGTGAAATGAAATGAGTTTATTAAATACTGTCACTTTAATTAGTGTCATGTGCTTATGGACAATCGTTACATCTCGGCATGTTCCGCCGCCTTTGGTCGGGGTGTGACATTTTCACTACTGGAGAGAATATTTCATTGAAATCTATTCCCTCTTTCTATTGAAAACCCTTGACTACTAATCTTTCTTTGTACCGTTTGGTACCATCATGAGTACCTTTATGGTGGTCTAGTGACTCTAGACGACCTCCTTGGTTGATTTTGAGGTGTTTCTGGAGTTTGAGGAGCAACTACTTTTTCCTCAGAATCATTACTAGAATCATTCCCTAAGCTCCCACTGTTGCTTGACTCATTCCCATTTTCTGGAATGTCGACTGAAGCTTCTTTTCTTTTTTCACCACTTTCAAACTCAACACTTTCTTTCTGAACTTCTTGTATCTTGGTTTTTCTGTCTTTGTACAATTCGTTTTCATTGAAGACGACATTCTTGCTTCTGATTAATTTTCTGCCTTCATTATCTCAAAGTCTGTAACCCATTTCTTCTGACCCATAGCCAATGAATGTACACTTCTTGGCCTTTGAGTCCAGCTTATCTCTGTCACAGCTTTCCAACAAGTCATAAGCACTACAACCAAAGACTTTAAGATGTTTAAGACTTACTTTCTTCCCTTGCCACATTTCTTCTGGCAGTTTGAAATCTAAGGGAATAGATGGGGAACGGTTAATCAAGTAGGCTGCAGTGTCAACCGCATCTGCCCAGAATGTCTTAGGCATCCCGGCATTCAACCTCATGCTTCTAGCCCTCTCATTTAAAGTTCTATTCATTCTCTCAGCAACACCATTCTGCTGAGGAGTTCCCGGAACTGTCTTGATCATCTTTATCCCTTCCCTGGCACAATAATCTACTAATATGATTAAACTTATGAATTGCTCACCAACCTTTGTGTTGACAAATTTTATTTTATGAAATGTTGCAGGTTTGCATCTTGGTTGATTTATGATTGTGAAGAAAACGACATCAAAGACCTTAGGATATTAGTAAAAATGAACAATATCAAATTTTCCATATTTTGTGATATCTTGTTTATGGTTATTTTATGGATAATTGTTATGTGACATTTTCGATGTTGTGAAATGAAATGAGTTTATTAAATACCGTCACTTTAATTAGTGTCATGTGCTTATGGACAATCGTTACACCTTGGCATGTTCCGCCGCCTTTGGTCGGGGTGTGACAAATTGAAGGGTGTTGACTGGTGAATTCGTTTAAAACTCGTTAAAGGGCAAAACAGTCAACAAGTTTGACTATCCGTTTTCTCACACTTCTGGTCGGATTCAACGTTCGGCCCAGAAGACTTTTATTCTCGTAACGAAATTTTAAGGCTACTTCCCAAAACCCGACTTCCGACTCGCTGTTCGGATTCTGGTCAGTACCAGCTCGCTTAAACGTTTAATTCAACATAACTAGAGTTCTACTCATCCGTTTGGATTGATTCCAGTGGCATTAAGTTAGTTTTTATTTATAGTTTCATATCACAAAGTTTCAGTTTCTGATTAGTTATCTCGTTTGACGCGTATTCAAGGTTGAAAAAGTCGCTAGGTGGTCGACTGGGAAGTTGGGTGTACTTGGAGTACACGGGGAGTACTCGGACATGGTAAATATGAAGAAAATTAATTTTTGGATATTATATATGTCAAATATCATTATTTTACTAATATTTATAACAAAATATGTAAATATCAATATAAATAGAAGAAATACACAATAAGCTATTCTAATAATTACTAATCATTAATTAAAAAAATGATATTTGTTCTTTAATATTATAGAAATAAGAATTATGTTTTATTTTTTAAGTCAAAATCGGCTCAAGTCCACCGAATAAATGTGATTCTGGCTGAGGTTAACCATCTTTGATCGATTCTTTGTAACTAGGCGGAGTTAAAGAAACTCCCCTCGGCGACGTACCTTGTAGCTAGTACTCGGGGAGTAATCGGCCTTATAAAACTACTTTTACAACATTGCGCGTATCGGACGACTCGATTATCCGTTGACTCGTTTATTCTTATAATATTCACTTGCCTTCCATCTAAGGTGAGTTTATCATTCCCCTATTTTACTCAATTTTCTAAATGTTTTGGGGACATATGCGTACGTATCCGTATTTCATAATATATATATATATATATATATATTCAAACAAATGCATACGTGTTATTGTGAGTGATTTAATCAAAGATACGTGCTACTTGCTTACTTGTGTTACCATTCAATCAATCGTATATTAGGATTACTATTCAATCAATCATATAGCGGGTGTTCCTGCTGGTGACCAACGTCCGATTTGCTTGGCAACGGTCTACATACTTGTTTGCCTTTTGATTATATTTACCGCACTTTTCACGTCATGCTTATTTATATTGTTGTGTCAAAACTGGTGATATTCTCACTCAACTTTATGTTGACAAAACTCCATTTTATACGCATAAGCAGGTTGCTTGTATTGAAGATTGAAGTTTGGACATGTAGACAAGACCTTAGGATATAATCAAGTTGACCTTTATTTGAGCTTATATTTGTATATTTAAATTGTTTATTGTATTTGGATATTGTGTGTATAATTGAAATAAAATAATTAATTAGATATTGTCTGTAACACCCCGACCAAAGGCGGATTATACATCGGGGCGCCACATATTGTTTCATTACTCGTGACACTATTGGGTGTCAATATTTAATAAATACATTCATTCGCGCACGCGCAAAGTAGACATAAGATGACATAAATCATCATAAATCAATATATTATAAATCATTATATTCGAACAGCAATAACTTGTCTTGATACATTTTAATCTAGGTCCAAAATAAAGAAAACTTCCTACGTGTCCTCGAGCTCCAAAACAGCTACTGCAAACCTGAACATGTGTTAAAATAAACGTCAAACACTTGCGTGTTGGTGAGAAATCAAGTTTAATACAATACATAGATAACAATAAATCTGCGCGCAACATGTGTATGTCTGGTTTTCAACAAGGGTGTAATCCGATCGGGACCAACTCTAAGATTCATACTCATAGACTGCCAGTGCTCACAATTGAGCTCACAAACAAGAAAGACTGTGCAAGTGTAAACAAAAGAGAAAATCATAAACGATAGTTCTCCCGTGTTCATCTAATGGTACCATGAGAACTGCGGAATAGACCGACAAGACGGTTAATGATCCACACATACAAATAAACAGCCAAGTCTACGTCCTCAACACATGGGATACTGCGCGACTAAAGTTCATAAACAGTTTAAGACTCTAAGTTTGTATGAACACATGAACATCCCAAAACATTAAAAGCAAAAAGGGATTAGGTACGAGATTACTCACTTAATAATCGGTGTGAAGAAAGACAAAGCAAGAACCAAACTCTTAGCAAGCAAAGTTAACCTATATTTAAATATTATTGTTTTAATGATTTGTTTTAAGTCTTGATTACAAGTTAGCATAATTAGTAAGTAAATTATTATATATATATATATATTACCGGAAAAGCAGGACAGAACAGGGAGGAAGACGGAGGCAGAGAGGAAGACGGCAGAGAGAGCAAGGAGGAGGTTAAATTAAGTGTTTGTGTGTGATGTGTTAGGAAAAATAATATTATTATTTATAGAGAAACCCTAGGGAACACAATCCCTAGAAAAGAGGAAAAGATCTCCAAAAAGTAAAAGATTCCAAAAGCAAAAGATATCAAAAGATATGGCAGCTGCAGGGGACAAGAGAAAGCTGACAGGAAACAGTAAACAGGCATGGGAGGGTCAGATAACGGTATTGGTCAAAGCATGGAAAAGCAGATCTCAAAAGATAATGTCAGTCACTTTTTCTGCCAACCAATGGGGTTGGTGCGCATGCTGCGCCGAAAGTAACTCTTCAGACATAAAGCAGATTAGGTCAACAGTACAGAAGATAAGATATCGCAAAAAGGTAAACGGCAGGATAAAACAGGAGAAAAGACTCAAGACATAGTGCGAGAAAGCTTGAGCGCGAAGGCAGACACAGAAGGTCAAGAGTGCGCGAGCGCGAAGGCAGACAGAACCAACCTTAACGCGTCGCGGGAAGAACTACATTTCTAAGCGCGCCGCGGGAAGAACTTCAATTCTAAGCGCGTCGCGAGAAGAACTATATTCCTTAGCGCGTCGCGGGAAGAACGGTATCCATAGCACGCCGCGGGAAGAACTAAAATCCTTAGCGCGATGCGGGGACAGTTCGTCTCGCGTATCGCAGTAACAGGTGGTCTTCACGCAGGCTTCCTTGTAAGGATTCTGGCGCGTGGAGCTGCGCAGACAACCTTAGGCGGAAAGGAACAAAGGACGGGTTCAAGGCTTAAGGGCGGGATGGCGACAAGAGGGAAAAGAAGGCGGAAAGAGAGAAGAAGAGGGACGGGACGGCGGAAAGAAAGAGAGAGAAAGAGGCGGGAAGGAAAATATATTATTATTATCAAAAGTAAAATATAAGTATAAATAAATATTAAATCATAAAAGAAAGAGATCGGGTCAGAGAAACGGGTACCTGGGTCGGGTCGGATCGGGGCAGATGTCACAGTCTCCCCTACTTTAAGAAATTTCGTCCCGAAATTTATCTCGAAGTAGGTTGCGCAGAGAACAGGTGCGGGTACTTGATCTTCATCTGATCTTACCTTTCCCATGTAAACTCGGCTCCGCGCTTGGACTCCCAGCGAACTTTCACGATAGGGATGCGACTGCGCTTGGTTTGCTTAACCTCGCGATCCATAATCTCAACAGGCTTCTCAACGAAATGCATAGATTCATCAACTTGAACTTCATCAAGTGGAATGTGAAGGTTCTCGTCAGCTAAACACTTCTTGAGATTGGATACATGGAACGTTGGATGCACATTACTGAGCGCGGGCGGCAGGTCAAGTCTGTAGGCAACTTTTCCTACACGCGCGAGAATCTTAAATGGTCCAACATATCGAGGAGCAAGCTTACCTTTCTTCCCAAAGCGGACAACACCCTTCCAGGGCGACACTTTGAGGAGAACAAGATCACCAACTTGAAATTCGAGAGGCTTCCGCCTACGATCTGCGTAACTCTTCTGTCGGCTTCTGGCAGTCAGCAGATGATCACGGATCTTGGCGATTTTATCGGTTGTCTCTTGAACAAGTTCGGGTCCTGTGATTTGAGCTTCTCCCACTTCGCTCCAACAAATCGGGGAGCGGCACTTACGACCGTAAAGTGCTTCAAATGGGGCCATACCGATACTGGAATGATAGCTGTTATTATAAGAGAACTCAATCAAAGGCAGGTGTGAATCCCAATAACCTCCAAAATCAAGAACACAAGATCGGAGCATATCCTCAAGAGTTTGAATAGTTCGCTCAGACTGACCGTCAGTCTGAGGATGATATGCCGTACTCATGTCCAAGCGAGTTCCTAGCGCAGATTGGAGAGATTTCCAAAAGCGAGATATAAACCGGCCATCGCGATCGGATACGATGCTCAAAGGAGTACCATGGCGGCAGACAATTTCCTTGACATAAAGCTGCGCGAGTTGCTCAACACGGTAGTTTTCACGAATGGGCAGGAAGTGAGCAGACTTAGTCAATCGATCCACTATTACCCAAATGCTATCATGTTTGCTTGTTGTCAAAGGTAACTTGGTAATGAAGTCCATCGCTATACTTTCCCATTTCCATGTAGGAATTTCTGGTTGTTCGAGCAAACCAGATGGGCGTTGGTGTTCAGCTTTTACCTTAGAACAAGTCAGGCATTTAGCTACGAACACAGCAATATCCTTTTTCATACCGGGCCACCAATAAGTAATGCGCAAATCCTTGTACATCTTATCAGCGCCGGGATGAATAGAATATCGAGATTTATGCGCTTCACTCAGGATATCAGCGCGAAGATTCTCATCAAAGGGAATCCAGATGCGATTGAGATAGCAGAGAATCCCACTCAGATTGGGCACAAAATGTGCTTCCGCGCCACACGCTAACTCGGCGCGAAGGTTACCATTACTGATGGATGCGCGCTGCGCGTCACGAATACGCGATTCAAGGTTGCTTTGAATCTGCGCGAAGTGAAGCTGCGTGCGCGACAAGATACAGTTAAGCTGGCAGGGTTTTCGGCTGAGCGCATCGGCTACCACATTAGCCTTACCAGGATGATACCGGATCTCACAATCGTAATCGCTGATGAGTTCGTTCCATCGGCGTTGCCTCATGTTAAGTTCCTTCTGATCAAAGATATGCTGAAGGCTTTTATGGTCAGTGTAGAGGATACACTTAGTACCATAAAGGTAGTGTCTCCAGATCTTCAAGGCAAAAACAACTGCGCCTAGTTCGAGATCGTGAGTTGTATAATTCTTCTCGTGAACCTTGAGTTGCCTCGATGCGTAAGCGATAACCTTGCCTCGTTGCATAAGAACACAACCGAGACCTTGGTTGGAGGCATCGCAGTACACGACAAAATCATCATTACCCTCAGGTAGCGCAAGGACAGGAGCTTCACACAACAAACGCTTGAGCGTTAGAAAGGCTTCTTCTTGCTTCGAGCCCCAAATATACGGTTTACCTTTGTGCGTTAGAGCTGTTAAAGGCAAAGCGAGCTTCGAGAAGTTCGAAATAAATCGCCGGTAGTAACCAGCTAAGCCCAAAAAGGAACGGATCTCAGAAGGAGTGGTCGGCGTAATCCAGTTCTTGATTGCTTCAATTTTGGATGGGTCGACATGAATACCCATCTTGTTCACAACATGGCCAAGAAACTGTACTTCATCAGACCAGAATTCACACTTGGAGAGCTTGGCAAAGAGCTGCTCGGTTCGAAGCTTTTGCAATACCAATCGAAGATGTTGCTCATGCTCGGCCTTGGTCTTAGAATAAATCAGAACGTCATCGATAAACACAATCACGAATTTATCCAAGAAAGGCCTACACACCCGATTCATTAGATCCATGAAAACGGCGGGTGCGTTGGTTAAACCGAAGGACATGACCAAGAATTCCAGATGGCCATAACGAGTTCGAAAAGCAGTCTTCGGAACATCTTCATCGCGGATGCGCAACTGGTGATAACCAAAACGGAGATCGATCTTGGAGAAACAAGAGGCACCTTGGAGTTGATCAAAGAGGTCGTCAATACGCGGTAAGGGATACCGGTTCTTAATGGTGAGTTTGTTTAACTCGCGGTAATCAATACACATGCGAAACGAACCATCTTTCTTTTTAACGAACAACACCGGAGCACCCCAGGGCGAAGAGCTAGGGCGAATGAATCCTTTAGCAGTCAACTCTTGAAGTTGGCTTGCCAATTCTTGCATCTCAGCGGGTGCAAGACGGTAAGGAGATTTAGCTACGGGGGAAGCACCAGGGACAAGATCAATACGGAACTCGACTTCACGAGCGGGAGGGATACCAGGAAGATCATCAGGAAAAACTTCAGGGAAATCACGCACAACAGGGATATCGCGAAGCTTCTTTTCTTCAGCAGGTTTAACCACATGGGCTAAGAATGCAATACACCTTTTCCGCATGAGCCTTCGGGCTTCGGCGTAAGACATAAGTTTAAGACCGCGGGAGGGTTTCTCGCCGTAGATATGAAGATCACCATTTTCTCGAGGTATGCGAATCATCTTCTTGGCGCAAATAACTTCGGCGCGATTATGCGTAAGCCAGTCCATACCAATGATAACATCAAAGCTTCCAAGAGGCATGGGGATGAGGTCGATCAGAAAATCGTTTTCGTTAAGGTTAAGCGTGCAATCTTTAATCACTGAGTTAATTAAAACAGTTTCACCATTAGCCAATTCAACTGAAAAGTTTTCACTTAAGTTAATGCGCGGTCGCGCAAGCTTCTGCTCAAAAGCGCGAGAGATAAAACTTCTATCGGCGCCAGTATCAAAAAGTATAGATGCATATTGTCCGTTAAGTAAAAATGTACCATTAACTACGTCATTATTCGCTTGCGCTTGGTGCGCGGTTATGTTAAAAGCTCGTCCGCGTGTCACTTGGTTCGAAATCTGGTTCACCGGATTCGCTTGCGTAATCTGAACTTGTAGCCTCGGGCATGCGTTCCGGAAATGACTGGGATCACCGCAGTTGAAGCACGATCTGGGTCGTGGGTTTTAGTAGGTTGGTTGTGGGTTCTGCGGGTAGACTGGTGGTGTTGGCGCAATTGGATTGGCGGGAAGGACTCTACAGTTTTCTGCAAGGTGACCAGCGCGGCCACATCGGTTACAAAGTCGACATGGGACTTGAGGTGGGTGGTGGAGTCTACAGGTTGGGCAAAAGGGGTGGTTTCCTGTGTAGGGTTTCTTAGTTGGTGGGGCAGGGAGTGCGGGATTGGTTAGGGCATAGTTGTGGACTACAGGGGGAGTTGGGTAGGCTGACAGGGGTTGAGGGGCGTATACTAGAGGTTGGTAGGCGGGTTGCTGGACTATGGGCGGGCTGGTAAGCGCGTAGACTTGTCTGCGCCTACGTTTCTGGTTATGGTTTGAGGGTTCTGGTTTGGTTTCTGCGGGTTCATGGACAGTTTTGGTGAGTTTGGTCTTCTCAGTTCCCCGCAGGAACAGGGTTCCTGCTCTGACATGGTTGTCGCTGAGCACAGCGGCCAATTCGATGGCGTCAGAGAGGGTTACTGGGTTTCTGGCCCATACAGAATCTTGAATTTCCATGGGGAGACCCCCAAGGAATTTCTCGATGGCTCGGCGGGAAGGGGTAACAAGGTGAGGGACAAGCAGGCTTAGTTCATGGAATCGCGTCGCGTACTCGCGCGCTTCACCGCTGTATTGCTTAAGATTCCAAAATTCCTCCTCCAGGCGCTTAACTTCGTTGGGAGGGCAGAATTCTCTCGTCAAGAGATCCTTAAATTCCTCCCAGAGCATGCTGGAAGCAGCTTCTGCGCCACGCGCATGAGCTACTCCATTCCACCATGTAAGCGCCCTTGCTTCCAGGACACTGGAGGCATATAGGGTTCGTCTGTCTGAGGGGCATTGGGTGTGGAGGAAAGTGTTTTCTATTTTCTCAAGCCACTGGAGCATCACGGTGGCTCCTTCAAGACCTGCGAACTTTGGAGGGTTACCCGCGTTAAAGGATTTAATATTGTAACCGGAGGTGTTGGTATTGTTTTGGCTCAAAGCTTGGGCTATTGCGGCGGCCATTTCCTGAGAACGTTGCTGCCTGCGTCTGCGCGAGGCTTCTCTCCTCTGATGGCGGCGAGATAGCGGAGGCATTCTATAAAAGTTTTAAATTTTAGTTAATATCTTGGTTTTAGCGCAAAGTATAACCTCGAAAAGCTTGGTTTCGCGGAGTCAGTTACTGTCAAAAGTTAAAGTAAAATAAATGACCCTAAATGCAGACTTAATAAAGGTAACAAATTCGAATCAAGAATCGACAATTCATGTATCACCATGACTTTCCGAATTCCCAATTTAAAATATACGAGCAAACGAGTATTGGGGATTGACGATTCATGTATCACCATGACTTTTCAATCCTCAATATAAAATATACAAGAAAATGAGTATTGGAGGTTGACAATTCATGTATCACCATGACTTTTCAAGTCTCCAACCTCAGAACATAATCGTAAATGGAAATTGAAAATCAACTATTCATGTATCACCATGACTTTTCGGATTTTCAAATCCAACAAACGAATATGTAGGTAAAATCAATAAAAATCGAAATTCAACAAAAATCGAAATATCGCGGAATAAAACATAAAATCATATACTGCGTAGGCGCGAGCATATTCATAAATAACGAGCAATTAACAATAAGCGCGCAAACATGAGATTTCTCTTATGCGCGAGAAGGGACTCTTAGGTATTCTAGGCCGTTACGTCTAACCACCTATCCTAAAGTCAACCTGGCTCTGATACCAATCTGTAACACCCCGACCAAAGGCGGATTATACATCGGGGCGCCACATATTGTTTCATTACTCGTGACACTATTGGGTGTCAATATTTAATAAATACATTCATTCGCGCACGCGCAAAGTAGACATAAGATGACATAAATCATCATAAATCAATATATTATAAATCATTATATTCGAACAGCAATAACTTGTCTTGATACATTTTAATCTAGGTCCAAAATAAAGAAAACTTCCTACGTGTCCTCGAGCTCCAAAACAGCTACTGCAAACCTGAACATGTGTTAAAATAAACGTCAAACACTTGCGTGTTGGTGAGAAATCAAGTTTAATACAATACATAGATAACAATAAATCTGCGCGCAACATGTGTATGTCTGGTTTTCAACAAGGGTGTAATCCGATCGGGACCAACTCTAAGATTCATACTCATAGACTGCCAGTGCTCACAATTGAGCTCACAAACAAGAAAGACTGTGCAAGTGTAAACAAAAGAGAAAATCATAAACGATAGTTCTCCCGTGTTCATCTAATGGTACCATGAGAACTGCGGAATAGACCGACAAGACGGTTAATGATCCACACATACAAATAAACAGCCAAGTCTACGTCCTCAACACATGGGATACTGCGCGACTAAAGTTCATAAACAGTTTAAGACTCTAAGTTTGTATGAACACATGAACATCCCAAAACATTAAAAGCAAAAAGGGATTAGGTACGAGATTACTCACTTGATAATCGGTGTGAAGAAAGACAAAGCAAGAACCAAACTCTTAGCAAGCAAAGTTAACCTATATTTAAATATTATTGTTTTAATGATTTGTTTTAAGTCTTGATTACAAGTTAGCATAATTAGTAAGTAAATTATTATATATAATATATATTACCGGAAAAGCAGGACAGAACAGGGAGGAAGACGGAGGCAGAGAGGAAGACGGCAGAGAGAGCAAGGAGGAGGTTAAATTAAGTGTTTGTGTGTGATGTGTTAGGAAAAATAATATTATTATTTATAGAGAAACCCTAGGGAACACAATCCCTAGAAAAGAGGAAAAGATCTCCAAAAAGTAAAAGATTCCAAAAGCAAAAGATATCAAAAGATATGGCAGCTGCAGGGGACAAGAGAAAGCTGACAGGAAACAGTAAACAGGCATGGGAGGGTCAGATAACGGTATTGGTCAAAGCATGGAAAAGCAGATCTCAAAAGATAATGTCAGTCACTTTTTCTGCCAACCAATGGGGTTGGTGCGCATGCTGCGCCGAAAGTAACTCTTCAGACATAAAGCAGATTAGGTCAACAGTACAGAAGATAAGATATCGCAAAAAGGTAAACGGCAGGATAAAACAGGAGAAAAGACTCAAGACATAGTGCGAGAAAGCTTGAGCGCGAAGGCAGACACAGAAGGTCAAGAGTGCGCGAGCGCGAAGGCAGACAGAACCAACCTTAACGCGTCGCGGGAAGAACTACATTTCTAAGCGCGCCGCGGGAAGAACTTCAATTCTAAGCGCGTCGCGAGAAGAACTATATTCCTTAGCGCGTCGCGGGAAGAACGGTATCCATAGCGCGCCGCGGGAAGAACTAAAATCCTTAGCGCGATGCGGGGACAGTTCGTCTCGCGTATCGCAGTAACAGGTGGTCTTCACGCAGGCTTCCTTGTAAGGAGTCTGGCGCGTGGAGCTGCGCAGACAACCTTAGGCGGAAAGGAACAAAGGACGGGTTCAAGGCTTAAGGGCGGGACGGCGACAAGAGGGAAAAGAAGGCGGAAAGAGAGAAGAAGAGGGACGGGACGGCGGAAAGAAAGAGAGAGAAAGAGGCGGGAAGGAAAATATATTATTATTATCAAAAGTAAAATATAAGTATAAATAAATATTAAATCATAAAAGAAAGAGATCGGGTCAGAGAAACGGGTACCTGGGTCGGGTCGGATCGGGGCAGATGTCACATTGTCACATTTATATTATGATAGTATCTTCAAGCTATGAGCAATCGGATCACGCCCCGACATTTCCGCTTTAGGTTGGGGTGTGACAGATTGGTATCAGAGCTGAAGGTTATAAAATAGGTCGTTAGAAATGGTCCTAGACATATGTTAGGAACCCTATACTTGCTTATCTGAACTGCCTTATATGTTATTAAAAATTGTTTACCGCTTGCTTAGATTAATTATTTTATTGTATTTATTTTATTTATGTATTGCACACACACACAAATTCCGAGGCTATGCCTCACATTCAAAATATTTTTCTAAGTCTTTTATTTTGATAAATTATCTTTTATTGTGAGAAATTCCTTAAGAATTCCCGTGTTTTGTTTGCTCCTTCACCTTGAAGAATGGGGGTATGACAAATGTCGTACAACCATAACTTTAAGTGGTGCCAGTAATCGGCTAAACGGTTGCGTGGTAAACATAACCGGCTAAACGGTTATACTTCCAAAATTATGTTTTTAAATTATTTAAAATGCTTAATTGGGTGAAAAATCCATGTGAATCCATCGGCACTCTAACTATCCATTTCTTAAACCATTTTCGATTTGATTTTTTTTTGGGTTGGAACGTATCTGTCCGGGGTGGTTCCCGAGATACACCAACTACTTATATTTGATTCGTTGATTCGATATTTAGTTGGGTCGGTTAAATGCCATGTAATGCTCATGGTCCGACCAACTCCATTGATTTGATAATTCGTTAATTAGTTGGGTCAGTTAAAAGTCATGTACACGCTCATGGGCTGACCAACTCAATTGTTATCTACTCGTTATTTGAATTAGGCTAACAAATTGTCATGGAACGCTCATGGGATGCCAATTCACAAACTTTATGTTGCTTTATTTAGTTGGGCCGTTCAAATTGCCATGGAAAGCTCATGGGAGGTCAACTAGTTTGATATGCTTGATTATTTTATTCTTGGAAAAATCTTATAAACATTGTTCATTTACTTAAATGCTTCAAACTCATACATATTATTTTAAATCCCGACTCGTACTCGAGTCTTCACTAGCACTAATTTATATATATACATATACGGACGCGTCCCTATTATCTCACATCAACTCATTTCCACAACTTACCCATCATCTTATACAATTTCGTTGTTGGTTCATATAGAATGTCTTTCCTAGGAATCAATCATCATAATCAACGTCGTTCACTTGCTTCTCGTGATTTCCGTTCGACTACTAGAATCGACAAGGAGTTTGCCGATGTATTTCGTTAACCAAAACGACCGCCAATCTCGACAAAATAAAATACACCGAACAAGAAATCTTACACTAACTCATATCCGTTAAAATATTATTTAAATCATCTTTTCTTATTTATTTCAATATTCTCAAACTATAAATTAATAAGTATATTTCAATTATTACCCTCAATTTTAAACTATAAATATTTTATTATCTTTTGTTTTTCCTCATATTACTTTTCATAACTTAGTTTTCATTTTATAAGTCTTTATTATTAAAAATTCAAATATTGTAAATTTCATTGATATTAAACTACATTTTTCATTAATCAAATTTAATTTTCATTATTAAATTAAATCTTCTATTAATTAAATTTTTAACATTAAAATTGATTTTTTGATAAATCTTTATTAAAACTCATCATTCACTTTATTTATTGATTAAGTTCGTTATTTGAAACTAAATGTTGGTTAGTAAATATTTCAACTCCCTACTTTGACTTCTGATACATCTTGAAAAATTTAAAACGTTTTAATGATAAATTCGTAGTGTTAGAATAGTCATGATGGTTCATGCATTTCTAGCCTCGTGATTATTTTATTATAATACTTCATATCTCATTCTCATCTCCACTATTAATTTGATATTCATTATTTATTTAAATTTTCCATAATAAATCATCGATAATTCAATTTACTTAATTCCTACTATTTATAAAGATTTTGTGAAAAAGAAAGAATTCACGAATTCACAATTTAATTTAATTTAATATCTTCAATTTCCTACCTTATATTTTATATAATTTTAAAGGTTTAGTTAGAATAGGACTATCTCGGTGATTCGGTAATATCCGCTTCTCAATTTAATCTATTAACAGTTTATTCAAATACGCATATTTTCGCATTTTCATTAATAATTAAATTATTATTTACTAAACTCACATCTCAAAAAAATCAAAACTTGAAAAGCTATAACTTTAAATTAGATTCTCCTTAATCTCATAAGTTCTCAAATTAACCAAACTCGAATCATAAAAAAAATTTCGTTAATTATGTTTAACTTATACTCTCGATCTCAAGAATACGATCCTTAAGGATTCTGCATGTTATTAACTATCTTAAAAATTGTTATAAATTAAACTTTTGCGCATATCATCTCATGAATTAAGTTCCTTTATCTATCAAGGTTAACTTCATATAATATTCCACTCTTAGCTTATTATCGATCATCATAATTCATTTCAAATGTTTGCTTCAAGAAATCCATTTCAATCTCCAAAATTTGTAATGTAAGGCCCCGAACCCGGTAGCCCTACTTTAGTGTCGGATTTACTCATAAACACAGTCCTTCAGTTCAGAGTTTATTAAAACTTTCGCGAAATATAAAACATCAATCATTTGTTACAAAACATTAAATCTTTTCTTTGATACCATAACACAAACTTTATATTTAAAACATCTTTACTTCTTTCTTCAGATGCCAGCCGTTCAATCCATGCCATGCGTCATCCTCTTGCTAGCTCTGTAATCGGCTCACCTGCGTGCATACTAAAAGTCAGCTACGCTGAGTGAGTTCTAGTTAATCAGGCAACATACAATCTATTCCCATATATTACTTCCCGTATCCGAAGACACATATTACTACCTTAACCTTGTATAAATATCCATAGGAGGATCGTCACGTAATATCTATTAAAAGAACCATTACCATTACCCTACCATATATAATTTCCATAGGAGGAACACTATACTATCCATAGAAGGAACACTTTACTATCCATAAAAGGAACACTATACCTTCCATAAAAGGAACACTATACTTTATTATTTAATATCCATGTAAGGAGCTAGTCACTTCCCTTGACGAAACGTGCAATATCCGAAGATCGTTCACGTACCGTCAAGCAATCAATCGTATCGATCACATATACCATACACGGCATACACATAAAATTATATCATTTCGTTCATACTTTCTTACTTTCTTTTGTATTATCTTACTTTCATATCTTACGTTATAAAGAACATTACGCCCTACATTCCTCGAGTATTACTAGGGCTCGGTACCCTCTTCGTAACCATACAACCATACGTTATCATTTCTTTCTTCTATTATCTCTATCATGTTCATACACATAAACATACATAACATACTTACCTTATTCTTAGCGCTGCAACCTGACAGTACGTGCAATATCCGAAGATCGTTCACGTACCATCAAGCAATCATTCATATATTTCACATTATCCATATAAGGCATACACTTATCTTTTAGGATAAGTGTATTAACAAACATATTGAGTATGCACACAGCCCCGAAAACGTAACACATAAATGGGGCTAGAAACTCACCTGAATTCTGCTTCTTTTTCTGATAGCTGTAAATCCCTTCTCTATCTGAGCTCGGCTGACTGTACAAGTTACACGTATCAATACTCGCCTAATCTAATCTGGTGGCCTAGTAGTAGCTTACTTAACTTATCGCTTTTTAATTTATTTTCTAATCAAACTTAGCTCTAGGCGAAGTTAACCTTAGGTGAACTTAGCTGTAGGCGAAGTTACCAGCTAGGCGAACTTAGCTTTACAGCGAAGTTGCTATCAGGCGAACTTGGCTTCAGGCGAAGTTGCCAGTTAGGCGAACTTAACTTTACAGCGAAGTTGCCATTAGGCGAACTTAGCTTGCAGGCGAAGTTCATCAGGCGAACTTAGCTTGCAGGCGAAGTTCATCGCGTTGAAGGCGAAGTTGCCCAGATGCAGGCGAAGTTACCCAGACAGCCGCTGTTCGGTTTCTTTCCAGCATTTTGAGCGTTTTTAACACCCTTGCTATGGTTCAATATCACCCACTACGCTTCCCGACCATCTTCGGTCGCTTATACACTAAAAAGCTTGGATCTTTAAACCTTAAAGGTCAAGAATCATACCTTTTTGAGCTTGTTTGGATCTTGTTTAACTTGTTACACAACTAATCGCTCTCTCTCGGACCTGCCCGATTCTTCCCTTGCTCAGCCGGTTCCGGCGAAGTTAGTGGGTATGTGTGTGTTAGGGAGTTTGGTGAAATATGAAAGATATTTTGGGGTTTAGGGGATATTTATATCCCTGAAATCCCATGGACCTAAGGCCCATTCTCATTTAACCCATATCTATATTAATCCAAATCCATAACCCACGTCCATTACCCAACGCTAGCCTGACCCATACCAACTCCTATTCTATTATTTATTTCCAGATAACCCGAGTAAACTTTCCCTCTATTATTAAGTAATATAATTAATATTATCTTGAAATTTCGGGATGTTACATGTAACTTTCCTAATCAAAAAATATAATAGAAATTACCTGGTTTTATTAATCAAACTCAAACATTTATTATCTCTTGAATCTATATTTAATGTTAGCAAAACGTTTGTTCTTTCAAAATGATGGTTTAAATGTTTTATAACCCCCATGATGAAACGAATTATACGGACCATCCGGCGATAAGAGTAATTATGGTCACGAACATAATTATCCGAGTCCTCGCATGGAAATCATAATACGTACAATTATGAGTCATGATTTCGAACCTAAAGTAGCTTGGGTAACGGTACGACTGATGAGATGATAAGGACATGGTGGATATGCCGCTGGTACATCCTATATATAAGTGCCCTTATCGGATTGTAATTTGAAGTGTTTCTTCGGTTATTAAAAGTTCTATGTCATGATATTTTCCTTAAAAATTTAATTATTTTCAAAACGATTATGTTTTAGTTTCCCTTAATTTCGGGACGAAATTCCCTAAAGTAGAGGAGACTGTAACATTTCGGATTTTCCGTTTACATATAAACCGACCCGAGAACTTATTTAGATCTTAATATTAATATATTAAGTATTTAAAAGTATTTAAAATTTAGTATTTTTATTTTATACCCTTCACCTTTTCTAAGTTGTTTATGATTTGAATTAACTTTAGAAATAATCAGGAAATAGCATCTTATTATAGTCTAGGGACCATTATTGCCAAATTCCAAACTCCACCCTTAAGAGGCTGGAGCGCTGCGCGGTGAGCCTCCCTATCACCGCCACGCGCCGCCATGGGGACACGGTACAGATTTGTAACTCGATTTCGTTTCCTAGTTCGTTTAAGGTATAAAATCGTTTATTTTAAGCATATTTGAGTGAAGTAAGGACCAAGTAAACATCCTACAACTAAAATATAATTCCTACTTCGTTTTCCCTTTTCCAAGATCAGATCTTTATGAATCTTTCGGCGATTCTTTCCTTAAAACGTATTTACTTGCTTAAACGGGCCAAAAAGCCCATAATTAGTTCGGTTTATGTTTTTCTATATAAACAACAGTTAGATATCTGCTGTAAACTTTAATCTAACCCTAACACACCTCCTCCAGCCGTCACCTACCTCTGGACATTCTCAAATCCTTCGGTTTTTGCATATTCGTTGAAGATACAAGACTTGCTCGTTGATTTTGCTTGCTTTAGGACCTTTGACTTCCGTTTCTCATCAATCCTTTCACTTTCCGGGTAAGTTGTAAACTGTAAAATTGTTCATACATATTCCCTTGTCAATAACCTTCAATCAATTTCGGTGATTGAAGGGTGTTGACTGGTCAATTCGTTTAAAACCCGTTAAAGGGCAAAACAGTCAATAAGTTTGACTATCCGTTTTCTCACACTTCTGGTTGGATTCAATATTCGGCCCAGAAGACTTTTATTCTCGTAACGAAATTTTAAGGCTACTGCCCAAAACCTGACTTCCGACTCGCTGTTCGGATTCTGGTCAGTACCAGCTCGCTTAAACGTTTAATTCAACATAACTAGAGTTCTACTCATCCGTTTGGATTGATTCCAGCGGCATTAAGTTCCTTTTTATTTATAGTTTCATATCACAAAGTTTCAGGTTCTGATTAGTTATCTCGTTTGACACGTATTAGACGACTCGCTTATCCGTTGACTCGTTTATTCTTATTATATTCACTTGCCTTCCATCTAAGGTGAGTTTATCATTCCCCTATTTTACTCAATTTTCTTAATGTTTTGGGGACATATGCTTACGTATCCGTATTTCATAATATATATATATATATATATATATATAGGGGAGGGTTCCATTGAGAACCATAGTTTTCTTGAAAACCAGTATAACTCATCATGACCCTTGATCTTAGTTATTCAATGGTGGATATTAAACATGGCATTTTTGTAATTAAAGCAAAGATTATGAGTTTTTATAAGGAAATAAGGGTAAAATGGGAACTGATTTGGAAACTACTCTAGTTAACTAATCCCTAAAATTTCACCTCCCTTTCTTTATCTCAATTGTTAATACGGAACATGTTAATGAACACAACAATGAGTAATTCACTTATTTGTAATTAAAATTAAAGAAACTATATATTTTACATTATAAATAACCAAAATATTTATTGTTGTTATTGTAAATTCAACGATACATATATGTATTTAATGGGCTACATATATGTATCTTACGAGGATACATATATGTATTTTACCAACATACATATATATGTTGCTCATATGCTTTCGGATCCATAAAAAATGGAAATAAAAACAATTGAATCTCGCTATTCGTACATATTACTAAAATACACATGTACCCCACTTGATATGTAGAAATTTTACTGATTTTCTTCATTTACAACTCGCTATTCGAATTCACTAAATAGATTAAATAATACTTACCTTTCTTGACTATTGCTTCCCAATGCAAAATATTAAACTATCCACCAATTAATTAACCAACGACTATTAATATGCAGTGAACCTAAAACCAACAATTGAGAACAATGAAGATGTGTCGGGCATAATTGCTTGCGAATCCAGAGTTGTTCCAGCCCAAAAAAATAACTCACAAATCTTGATTTTTCTTAGGAAACCAAATCGCATTACATATTTTAATATTTAAGATTAGAGATAAATCATAGTTTTAAGCTTAAAAAAAGAAAAGAAAAGACAAAGAACGTAGACTAAAATCAAGTTCCAGTTTTGAAGAATTTAATGGATTGAAAAATTGAATAAACTAAAATTCAGATTACAAGGAGATAAATTGGGATTTAGTCAAAAGTATTTAAATATCATAAATTATTTGTGTACAAATGTATGAAACCACCCTTTGAATTAAATTAATAAAAAAAAGTGTGTAAATTATGTGATTGATTAAAGGTGGTTTTTATAGTTTTTAAATTAGGGAGTGGTTTTCATTTAAACCATCCCCTATGTATATATATATATATATATATATATATATATATATATATATATATATATATATATATATATATATATATATTCAAACAAATGCATACGTGTTATTGTGAGTGATTTAATCAAACATACGTGCTACTTGCTTACTTGTGTTACCATTCAATCAATCGTATATTGGAATTACTATTCAATCAATCATATAGCGGGTGTTCCTGTTGGTGACCAACGGCCTATTCGCTTGGCAACGGTCTACATACTTGTTTATGTTTTGATTATATTTACCGCACTTATCGCGTCATGCTTATTTATATTGTTGTGTCAAAACTGGTGATATTCTCACTCAACTTTATGTTGACAAAACTCCATTTTATACGCATATGCAGGTTGCTTGTATTGAAGATTGAAGTTTGGACATGTAGACAAGACCTTAGGATATAATCAAGTTAACCTTTATTTGAGCTTATATTTATATTTTTAAATTGTTTATTGTATTTGGATATTGTGTGTATAATTGAAATAAAATAATTAATCAGATATTGGCACATTTATATTATGATAGCATCTTCGAGCTGTGAGCAATCGGATCACGCCCCGACATTTCCGCCTTAGGTTGGGGTGTGATAGGCCCTGAGCCGGGGTGTGACAGAACCTGAAAACTGGCCTTGAGATCTCTCGTCTAAACATTGGGCTATGTCACTAACGGAACTTTGAAGATTAAGGAGTGAAGACTGATGATTTTTCAAAAGTAGATCATGATCGAATAAGGTTTTCTAGGTAGTTTGATCCTTAACAACTAGTTGTGACAACAACTCCTCTATTCTCTAGCCCACTACTCGAACCCTGCCCGCTACTCGAACTCTGACCACTTTGATTCGCACTAAAGAACTGACCTTACCCTCGGTTAGAATTGAAATTTAACTGGAAACCAGGGAGTGCACAGGAAGAACGCCAATTAGAGTTATTATTATAATTTTTATAGTTGTTCTAATTAGAATTATTATTACTATAAATGCATTTGGAACCCTATTCTGACCTCCTATGAACTCTACCTGCTCATGACTCATTAACGAACACTCTAAAGTACCATGCCCCCCTCTACACAACTCACACTTATCTACCTAAGCTTTAAGCTCCTTCATCTCTCAGGTTAGGTTTCTAGAGCAGCTGTCACACTAGTATCCAGTGTGACCTGGGCACACCTCGAACAGATGAGGGTGTACTAGTGACAGGATTAGAATTCCTACTGACTAGACTTTGCGCATACTCAATCTGGGCAAAGCTTTCGAAGAGATCATTACACTCAGCAACATTTTTCTTCCCCATAAGACGACCTCCTGTTAACTGATGTATATAAAAATATATATCTTTTAAGCATCAATTAATCTCCAAAATATCATCTTTTATTATATTATCTAGTTCAAATAGCTACTTATTATGTTAATTTATATTTTCAAGCTTATTCCAGCCTCAAACGAAGAAACGAGTGGATACACGAAGAAAAATAAATAGTGTGTCAGCCAAATCAACACATCCCCGTGTCTCACCTAGGACACCCCCGTGGTCACATTTCCAAGAAAAGACAAAATCGATGAAGCCAACACGGGGCCGTGTCTCACCTAGCGCGGGGCCGTGGTCACCTTTAAGAGAAAAAGACATAAACTGATGAAGCTAACACGGGGCCGTGCCCCATCCAACACGCCCTCGTGGTCACCTTCCCAATAAAAGACAAAAATATAAGAATGTGGCATCCAAAATACGCCCTCGTGTCTCACTCAACATGCCCTCGTGCTAATGTATCATATGTACGATCTAACAAGCAATTAATGCACCTGGACAGCTGGACCTAGGGGGGAGCAGTCACCCAGACAGTCTATAAATAGATTGCATGTTCCATTGCAATGGGTGTGCTTGGAGAGGATTAAGACGAGTTTCACTCTTATAAACACTCACTTTACATTTGAATTGAAAATCCTCTGGAGAGTTTGAAGACTTGGAGGCATCCATCATCATCATCATCATCATCACCATTGAAGAAAGAGATTAATCCCTAATTTGGTTATATTATCGTGGTTTAATCACCATGTATTTGTTATCTTCTTCTTCTTTTGATGTTCATTATCATGCTCATTATGAGCTAAAAACTTCATTCACCATCTAAATCTATAAAGATGTGGTTTAGTTTTTGTGAAGTACATGTTTATCATGTGATTTAGCTTTTTGTGAGGTACATCTAAATCTTTGATGTTAACTAGGTTATTGACCCGTGTACGACACGGGTGGAAATATAGAGATCGTCAAGTAAACGCATATATAATTTCAAACGAAAAATTATTTTTAAATATATTTTTTGAGACAACATAATTTTTAATTGCAATTCATATTCTACGCAAACAAAGTACGTAAATACATAAGCTTATAAAAAATGACTTTACATAGTAAAATGTTCACGAAGAAAATTTAAAACTTTAAAACATAAACTTCATAAGTTTTAAAAAATAATATTAATAGAAAACAAACAAACTTTACTAACATTAGTTTAGAAAGCAAACAAATCAGAAAATAGCATCCATGAAAGATTCCCGAGAAGCATCAAAGAATGATTCGGGATTTTTACCATCTTCAAGCTTCTTTTCTTCCAGGATAAGGAACAAAGTTGATGACATAAGCATCCATACGCCAATCTAACAAACATAATGACTGACCGACTACGAAAACTATTTTTACATTTCATGTTCTTACACCCAAATAAACTGAAGCACATCCAAAACACATTTAAGAACCATAACTAAATCGAAACATTTTTAAAATGACATATGTTGACCAGAACCAAATCGATACGTTTTGAGAATGACCCATTCAACCCGAACCAAATCAATATCTTCTAAAATTGGCCAGGTATGACCCGAACCAAATCGATACGATTTTAAAAAGATCCGTTGAAACCCAAACTAAGTCGATACCTTTTTATATTGACTCGTTGACCAGAACTAATCTGATACCCTTTTAAAATAATCTGTTTTGACCTGAGCCAAAGCAAATCGAAACATTTCTAAAATGACCAATTTTCATTTATAACACACTTGCAGATTAAGAAGAAAAATGAAGGGTAACACAAACAACGTTTTTAGCTTTTGAGATCATTTCTACCAAATGCAAATTCATTATTATTGGATGTGAAGATCCATAAAAGATATAAAGCTTCAATGAGTTTAACACACTTGAAAGTTGAAATTCATGTGAACATTTCACTTAATTTGCGAACCCTGCATATTATTTCATTTTTCAATAGACATTTAAACCAAACAAACTAAATACAAATTGAAACGAAACTAAATTGAAAAAAGCTAAAACAAAATCAAAACCGAAAACCTAAATATAACCAAATACCAATAAAACTAAAACAAAATCGATACGTTTTGAGAATGACCCATTCAACCCGAACCAAATCAATATCTTCTAAAATTGGCCAGGTATGACCCGAACCAAATCGATACGATTTTAAAAAGATCCGTTGAAACCCAAACTAAGTCGATACCTTTTTATATTGACTCGTTGACCAGAACTAATCTGATACCCTTTTAAAATAATCTGTTTTGACCTGAGCCAAAGTAAATCGAAACATTTCTAAAATGACCAATTTTCATTTATAACACACTTGCAGATTAAGAAGAAAAATGAAGGGTAACACAAACAACGTTTTTAGCTTTTGAGATCATTTCTACCAAATGCAAATTCATTATTATTGGATGTGAAGATCCATAAAAGATATAAAGCTTCAATGAGTTTAACACACTTGAAAGTTGAAATTCATGTGAACATTTCACTTAATTTGCGAACCCTGCATATTATTTCATTTTTCAATAGACATTAAAACCAAACAAACTAAATACAAATTGAAACGAAACTAAATTGAAAAAAGCTAAAACAAAATCAAAACCGAAAACCTAAATATAACCAAATACCAATAAAACTAAAACAAAACTAAAAACAGAAATTAAACTGAAAAACTAAAACCGATAATCTGAAACCAAACCAAAAACAAAAATTGTAAAAAGCGGAAAAAAACTGTTAAAGTTAAACCCATCTAAAACAAAACAAAAAAAAAACAAAATTGAACCGAAATGAAACTGAAACGAAAAAAATTTATAAAAACTAAACCGAACAAAAACAAAAAACTGAAATGAAACCAAAATAAAAAATAACTAGCATGAAACTTTAAAAAGAAAAACCCGAATCCATTAAGGAACACGTGTAATAATAGTTTAGTATATTATAATATGTTGAATGTAATTAAGGTGAATGTAATTTAATTGATTTTGAATTATTTTATTGACAAAAAATTATAATAATACATGTTATTTATGGAAATAGTTATTGTTTTAATAGTATAGTAGATTATCATGCTCATTATGTGATTTATTTTTGTGAAGTATATGATTATTTTGCAATTATCTTTTGATGAGATATGCTTTGTTATCATAATTGATTAATTCAAGATTGATGATTAACACTCATTCATAATTTTCAAAAAAAATAAAAAAAAACACTCATTCATGATTCACTCATGTTTTTGGAAACTAGAAATGGTAAAAAAAATATCTTGAAATTTTATCCAAAACATATTTCCTTGTGTTATACTTACAAATGATGAGATACAAACTATAATCAGTTTCTCTAGTTTTGGTAATTTTGAAATAAAATTGGTAACACGATTGATTAGGTTGCTATGCTAGTAAAAGAAATCATATATTAAAGGATTATGTATTTATAATCTACTTAGATCAACAAAGGGGAGGTTATGTGACTAAACTATAATCACCAGAAGTTGTTAGAATTGGTATTTGAGAAATCGAAGTCAATCCTAATCCTTATACTTTACTAAAACTACTTGTTTACTTAAATTGACATTCTCGTGGTAGATATGAAGTTATGCATTCTACTTTCTTTTATATCATAGGGTAATTCACTTAGGAATGAGAGGTTATTCTATCATATATTCTTAAAACAAGTCAATCACATATTCACTGCATTAATCATCAAAGAAGAGTTGAGTGGATTCTTGATTTAGATGGCAACCTTCATTTATTGATTTTCTCATCTAAAATCCTCTGTTTGTTCACTTATTTTACATTATTATAATTATTCTAAAAACAACCTTTAAATGATAATTACTTCCGGTTTATTTAGAACAAAGATTTATTATTAGAAATCAGTCATGTCCATGGATTGATACTTGGTTTTCACCAATGCAATTGTACATATGCGATAGATACACTTGCCTATATGTGTGTGGTTTATTCTTAGTAAAAATTGTTTTTATAAATTTAAAACACGGTCTTGTGTGAAAATAAATCAACATTTTATATACACCACTCACACTACACACCAAGTTTTTGACGTCATTGCCGGGGACACAGTAGAAATTTCTAAGAACAATCCAAGTTTTATTTTAACCATTGTCCATAATTGTAAAAAGTTTAATCTTCACCCTTATTTTTTATTTTTAGCTTATATTTTAGTTTAGTTTTTCTTTCATCTATTTTCCCTATGTCATGAATGTCCTCTACACCCGCATCTAATCTTGTTTCACCAGTTTCCGGCCCCGAACTACTTTTTCATCGAAGAATACCCGACCGGGCGAGAGAAGTACAACTTATGATCAAAGTCACGCTAAGTGGATAATAAGAAAATTCAAAACATGGATGAGCTTTAATGAGCGATATTTGATGGTAAAGAAAATTAAAGATGATCAAGGTGATAAAGAAGAAGAATTGCGTCAAATACTATCTATCAAGAATGCAAGACTTAAAACAACTTCTTGAAGAGAAAAAGATGATTGGTATCAACTACAATAGAACGATCAAGGAATAGTCTACAATCGGTGATGGGTCCACCAGGAACAAGCTCGGAGAAAAATATTCGCAGCAAAGTCAAGTTTAGCCTGACGAAGAAGTGGTAAGTGTAATTTATGATTCTTTAGATTTAAATAATAATAATAATAATAATAATAATAATAATAATAATAATAATAATAATAATAATAAGTGCCAGCTTGATAATTGTATACCTAGATAAGGTGGTTGTTGGCAAAAAGAAGTGTAATGCGTATAGCATGGATAAATCTTTATGTTTTAACTTAATGATTATGCTCCTCACTTATCTGCCACCATCACCCCCGCATTACCACCATCTCTGTCACCGCCTCGTTGAAGTTATCACGGCTGCCACCACCACCTCAATGTAGCCATAAGCCACTAACCATCATAGAAAATGAGTGGTTGAACGTATTTCAATCTTTTTTTTTCATGACTTATTTTAACTCGAATACATTTTGGCCCGACTTCATTTATATTTTATACCTAAACCAAATTAATATGTTCTTGTTTTAAAACTGGCCATGTTAACCTGAACTCATAAACTATTTATGAACCATATATTAAAACACCCTACGACGCCTTGACACACCTTACGTTTGATTTGATTCAGTTCAAGATATTTAATGGTTCAGATTCATACCAATTGGTTCCTTTGTAACTGGATTGGATTGAATCTATTCATCCAATAGATCATTTGTTGTAACTTGTAATGTATTCTCCATTCATGTCTTAAAACATAAACACGTAACATATTAACTTTCATGAATTGTGGAAGTTACATAAAAGAAAAATAAATTATATCCCAACAATTAAGAACCGAGTAATAAATGCACAAAAACACCTAAAAAGTTCATAAAATTCTGCGCTATAATGCTTAGTTACCTTCATAGATTTATATTAAGTAGCAACTTTCCAAACTAATTTGGAAGCGTTTCCAGCTCAAATCCAATCCGATGTTAGAACTTATTTTGTCTAGTTCTATCTGTAAATATACGAGGTTTATTCTACGTTCTTAGTAACTCACAATTATATCCTCCCCAAATGGAAGATTTAGATCAGGAAGGACCGTTTTGTCTTTTCGCACATCTAACACTTCAAAATGGCCATGTGCCTCTACTTGTATATCCATCTAGAGTATAATAGTAGAGTATGTTAGTGCTTTTAGTAATTAAATTCTTTAAATTTATAAGTTACGTAGACATTATTAAACATGTTTTACCTTAATCTTCTTAAGTTTCTCATTCTCTTTTCTTTGTTTTTCACAATTAGCCTGTAGGAACGCAATTTTCTGCGTTAAAAGGTTAAAAAAAATCAGCATAAAAGTAAAGGTAAATATGTTAGTGACCAATAAGAACGACGACTTAACATACCTTTTTTAAATCATTTTGTTCCTCAGTTAATACAATCTCCTCTTCTTTAAGTGCAGCCAAAGTCTAGAATTATGTCATTAGTTGATAGATAAATTAAAATGATGTTGATTATGTAACTACTTTAATAAAAATTGTTTAAAAAAACTAACTTTCATCTTTCTTGGCCTCTTGGTTGGAGTGGTTTCACCATGTTGCAAAACCTGCAACCCAAACACTCCATCAAATCATGAAATTTAGAATATGCATATGCTGATTTAATTTTTAGTAAAGCACAAAAGCTACAAGAAGTGAAGAGCCCAACATCTATGCATAAAGACAGATGCTTTTTACATAGTTTATTTATATAGAAAGGTGACACTTCCATTAATATATTATATATCATATGCAAACTCATATTTAAGTGGCATGTGACACACTAAACCTGCCTTGATTTGTTAATTATTTATAACCAAAGTCACCTAAAACTTAAGATTCCAAAGAATCCAGTATGCAACTGACTAATGTTTTTTTTCTTATTTTGAAGCCAAAATGACATTAAAAATTCATTATATAAATCCATACAAGTCTAGATGCACTTGGCATATATATAGCATATAATCAACTTAGTTAAACATTTTAATAATAAATATTTACCAAACCATCTCAAATTAATGTTAAGTACATAATTACTAGTAAAGAAAAATCAATGGTTTATATTTGCTTTCCCAAAAACAAAAAAAGGAAAAAGATTCCCTGCAAAGCATACAACTTTATTGTCTCAAAAATCAAAAGTCAAAATAAAAATCTTTCAAAAAATAAACATGAACCCCAAATTAATAGTGACCAATCGTTGATTGTGTCCACTCAAAAAAGAATTTTTAGTTATGAACAAAAATAAATATAAAATAAGGACTGCTTCCATTTGACCAAAATTTGTAATAGTGGGACCAGCCCTGATAAAGATCAAAAACTCTAAAAGGCTAATGTTACCTACAGATTTAATTTTCGTACTTTCAACTTATATAAATAACATAAGGAGATGTATTACAATTACATAAAAGATTCATTCTAAACACTAAAACCATTGTAGAGTGGTTTAGCTTTTGACTTTGTCAAACAAGACTTTCTTGAATCTTGAAAAAGACTTAGGACGCGTTTGTTTCACGGACTTTTTTTAAAGGATTTGGAATTGGAAGTAGAATTGGAATGGAATGTTTGAGAAACCCTATCATGTGTTTGGTTGGTTAATATGTATTGAAATTGGAATCTTCTTCATTCCCGGTGGTCTTTTTTTTTTTTAAGAACGAGGACAAAGGAGGAAACGTTTTACTTTTTTTACATTTTTGGTTTTTGATTTATTTTTTGAGTTATGATTTTTTTATTAATTTTTTTGAATTTTTTTTTAGGGGTTTTATTAAATTCCTCCAAAAAAAATTCAAAAAATTAAAAAAAAATCATAACTCAAAAAATAAATCAAAAACCAAAAATGTAAAAAAACTAAAACGTTTCTGTCTTTGCCCTCGTTCTTCAAAAAAAAAAAAAAGCCGACCGGAAACCCGTTTTGACCCATTCTGACCCGAACCTTTTGACCCTAACCTGTTCCGACCGAACCAAAACAACCCTTTTTTTAGTTGACTCATTCCGACCCTAACCCGTTCCGACCAATGACCGGTTTCGACCCAACCCATTTGCCACCCCTAGTACTGATTAGAGTTAATAAAACAATCCTTCATTTTTCATAACAATCCTTATAAAATAGGTGGGATTTTAAAATCTCATGAAATGGGGATTTTATGGGATTTAGTTTCCATTCCCATTCTTTCATTTAATGAAACGAACATATCAATTCATGGGATTTAAAATCCTATTTCTTAGAATTCCTTCCAAATCCTTGAAACGAACAGGACCTTAAGATTTATCATTTTATAACCAATCCAATCCATTTTAATTGTCTTTTAATAGCAAAATACTGATACATATCACAACATTTAAATACTTGCATTTAATTTAAAAAACTGGATGACAAAAAATAGTTAAAAATATCACAAAAGTAGCATGACTAAAAGGACAATTAGAAGCACACATGACACACCCAAAGTGCACAACACTCACACCAAACTCAAACACAGACACATCACTTACTTGCCACGCAAACACGTCACTGAAATGACGATAATGCCCTTTAAAATTAACAATATTTACTAATGTGTTTTGAGTGGCATCCACAGGGAGACGGATATGACTAGGACATATTGTTTTATGTATGATTTGTATGCGTGTCACCGGTTTATTATGCCAACGAAATGACATAAATACCCTTTATGAGGATGGCTAGTTTTGGTTGGGGGTGGGCCCGAGGAAATGGTGGCAAGAAAACGTAGAAAGTCTAGCAAACTTCTGACTCCATGCGTTCAACATAAGTCACCCCAAATAATAATCAAAATCACATAATATATCTTAAACTATATAAACTAATTGTATAAAACTAAACAAAACGAATCGGTCAAGGGAGGTCCGGCGAGATTTGTGTTTGTATTTAAGACCAATGTTTTAAAAACTGATTGGATAAAAAGTTCATCCAGGTTGAATATTTTTATTCCTTATAAACACAACTTTAACTAAAAAAAAATAACCCAAAAATAACAATGATTGAGTTTGTATTTTGTATACAAAATTAATCAATCATAAAAGTGTAAAGAAACCAACCTTAGATTTGCAGGATACAAAATTGGTTGATTAACGAATCATTTACTGTGTTTACTAGTTTCAATTTTATCCGTTAGGTTAAAAGTCATTTTTAAAAATATTAAATATCAACTCTCTCTTGGTTTAAAACCGGGACTTTAAAAAACCCCACGCGATGTTTTAGCAAACCGTCCAAAAATATTGGGCTCCAACTAACTATTGTCCTAACAAAATCCGGTAATTCAAGGATACATACTAGTTTTCAAACATTATTTGGGATAAAGAGGGGGTAGAATGGTAAATTTGTGGTTTTCTAGAGGGTGTTAATTATGGTACCGATGGGGACACCACACCGTCACACCACCATGATAGCATCCGCAACTAATTTAAACGGATTATAACACCCTTTCAATATCCCGTCACGTATTTATAATATATAATATAACAACCAGAGACAGGTTACATACCTTGGAAGTGTTACCAATCCACGGTAAAGGAGTGGTAGGACTAGCTCTGGGTGTATCCGATTTGTTAGACGTGGGCGCTAGTGGTTGTTGTGTTCTAGACCGGCGTTGATGAAGAGTCCACTTTTGTGGTGGTAGGGTGGGTAGTCGGAGTTTAAGCAGGAGTTCTGCAACGACGTCGTCGTCTGCCATAGCCGCGGTGAGCCAGTGGTCTTCTTGAGTCATGGTGGGAGAGTGAAGGACGTGAAAGAGTGAAAAGTTGAGAATGGTGTGATGGGTGAAGTTGTAGTTAACTATAGGAATGAATGAATGGATTGGAGTTGGGTGGGCCCCACACTCAGTTTGAACCCACTCTCTGTTTTTATTTTTATTTTTATTGGTTTTCATAATATAATATATAATACCTTTTTTTCATGGCTTTTTAGTGTGGCGTAGCGGTAGAAATAGGAATAACAATAGGTTGGGTTTAAGTCTGGTTTAGCCGTTTTCAAACCCATACCCAATTATGAAAGCTTGTCTCAAACCTGTCGGGTTTTAATCGGGTAATTATCCGTCGGGTTTTGGGTTTTTTCATCGGGTTTCCAATAGGGTTTTGTCAAAATACCCATCGGGTATACCTCGGCCCAAAACCCATCGGGTTTCTATCGAATTTTGACAAAATATAACTAATTGATTACAAATAATGATTACCATAAAATAAAATATCTCAAATAATTGCTATAACAAGTTTCAAAAATAATATATTTAAAATATTTAAAGTGCACTATATATATATATATATATATATATATATAAAGTTATGTCAGGTACATCGGGTATGTAATCGGGTAAATAGGTTAATGTTATCGGGTAATCGGGTATATTGCAAATACCAAACCCTAATGGGTCGGGTATTACCCGCCCCATTTATGTCGGGTTTCGGGTTTTCCCATCGGGTTCTGGTTTCATTGCCATCCCTAGGTAGAAATCATGTGTTCTTCAGTTGAGACCAGGATTCGATCCCCACAGACAACACCTTGAAGTGGGCATGGATGGCTCGATGAAAAAAAAACCGGGATCTTTGTGATTTCCAGTTCGATCCTAATGACGTCCCACGTCCGGGTTTAGCCACCAATGGGCCTTCGAGGGGGTGAGTTTTCCCCAAAACTGGATATAAATTGGAGACGCTTAACGGCTTCATACCGCTATGTTGATCCAACTTGAGGTGGCCTGTCATTGGGTCATCACGTACGGGGTATTTGGTCGTTAAAAAAAACTTCTTTTCATCTAGTTTATACTATTTTAACTTTTACCCTTTGATGACTGCTATTTTTGTAAATGGTTTATACTAGCTGGTAATACCAGTTAAATCGGATGCTAGAAAAGTGGCAGGTACGTCTTAGCCCGGTAAACTAGGAGAAAGATTTGTAATTTTAACTGTCGGTACCTATTTACCCATAATATTGGTTTATACCTTCAAGGTAAATTTTGTTGTTTAAATTTTAGACAAAAGATTTTTAGCGGCCAATATTTACTTTCGATTAAAAGCTTTAACCTAGTGGTGTTTCCTATGCCATCGAATCGATCAATTTTAACCTAGTGGTCTTTTTTATACCATAAAGTCTTATACTTTTATATTATTTTTTTTAATTGAAGTTGTATATTTGTAGAATTATAAAGTTAAGTAGTCAAACCTAATTAAACAATTTTATAGCCTAACCCTAAAAGGTTCAAAAATCAGACTTTAAAACATTGGTTTCTAATCTATGTCGTATAGGAAAGGCGACTAGCCTAGCTGTAATATGTAATTTACATAGGGGGTGTTTGAGATTCCTTGTTTTTGTCTTCTTATAACTTATTGAAAAGTTAAAAAGATGTTTGGAATTGCTTAATGTGTGAGTAAAAAAAGTTTTATAAGTCACAAAGTTATGACTTACAACTTTTGAATAAGTCATAAGGAGGGTAAAAATAAGAAATCCCAAGCACCCCTATATTGGATTGGGAGGGGCCTGTTTGGTATATTACCATAAATATACACCTACCAATTTAATGATATCTTTTCTAATATTTTGTAATAAGATAGTCGCCTGTTGTGGACAAAACATATCTAAGGTACGAGTGAGTCACCCCCCCCCCCACCCCCCCAGAGGCGGATCTATGAAGGGCTGAGGGGTAGCCCGGGTTTCCCCTCAACCTTGTCGACAAGGTGCATAATTAGTGTAAGTTTTATTGTTTTCTTCTATGTTTTACGTATGGGTTACCCCTGAGAGGCTGAAACAAAGAGAAAGTGAATTGTAAAGTTTGTATTACCGGATTTCTTTTTCGGTCGCGAAATTGCAGGTTGCAGGAGCAGCAAGATATTCATGGAAATGCATATTGTTGGAGAAGAAGAAGAAGAAAGTAACAAAGAAAAGTCTTTATTTTAATTTTAATGGAGAAAGTAAATTTATTAGAACTATAAAAGTTTAAAATGGCAGCAGTAGACTTAGTAGTTGGTAGTACACTTTATTTAATATTTATTATATTTAGTTATTCTTTATAAGTAATAAAAGTGATTGACCATTAAGAATAAAGAGTTTATTATTTTAGTAACGTATCATTTTATTGATTTTTAATTAGTTCATTTTTTTTCTAATTTTGGTGGCATTTTTATTTACTTACAAATTTTTCAACTATTTTATGAAAAAAAAAACATAATAGTAAGTATTTAACATATTTTTAATACCAATAATAATTACCCAGAAAGGTAATAGAGGTTTAATTGTTAGAAATGTTTGTTATTAACGTGTATCAATTATTAACAATGAATATACAAAAAAGTAAGCATTTAATAAAATGTTTTTGGCATACACATGTGAATGTAAAAGTATTGCTAAGAAAACTCATATACTAGTGTTTTATTTGAAAGTTAGATGGCTTTTATCTTTTCATTATGTAATCCGAACTAGTTCGATTTTCTTTTTTTTAACATTTAAGGATAAATTGATAACTCAACCCCCCCCCCCCAAACAAATCAACGTCTCTACGTCTAAATTTGTTTTTTTGAGTTACCCTTGAAGTATTCTTCTAGATACGTCACTGACCCCACCAAATTTCAATGTTTCATATTCATGTTCCTATCATTCTTGGTATCAAACAAAACAATAACAGGGTGTGGCTAATAGTATACTTCTTGTACTAAATATAATCCATGTGAGAGGGATTTTAAATTTTCATAATGGAGAAGGCCCACAAAGTATGAGCGGGCGGGCACTTTTAATAGCACACTATGCCATCGCATGTTCATTCGGTGGTCTGGGGTTTTTTAGATGAGGCTTTTCTTTTGGAGGGACTCAGGTTCAAATCCAACAAGTGTATGTCTGGGGAGAACAATATTATTTTAGGATCGAACTTAGGTAAAAAGAGATTGCTAAGTGCTATAACCATTTGGGGGAGACATCATTGCCACCAAGCTAACGTCGTTAAAAAAATAGCATACACGCTAATATAATTTTGTCATAGTTTTTTTTTTTTTTTCCAAATGAACATATTAACAGCATGACAAATTACCTTTCTAGCTTTCATTTAAGTTGTACATAATAATCCCATGTTGACAAAATAAAAGTAACCACATGTACCCATAATTCGTATTTATGTTATTTCATAACAATTTTCAATATTTTGATTGAGTTACAAATCAATAAATTGTGTTCAATAGACGTATATGGAATTATATTTTCTATTAGACTGGAATTGCATTTGACAATGAAAGTAAAAATTATAAGCATCTCAGTCACATTGCTAGTATTAATTATATTACTAATTAATATATTATAATTTAAATTATTAAAAAGTAACGTGTGTCCAACTTAGGTGTAAATTTATTTTCTATTAGACTGGAATTGCATTTGACAATGAAAGTAAAAATTATAAAAATCTCGGTCACATTGCTAGTAATATTACTGATTAATATATTATAATTTAAATTATTAAAAAGTAATGTGTGTCCAACTTAGGTGTAAATTTATTTTTATGTGTAAACAAAATATATTGTATTTGTTGCATATATTAATGAACTTGTTAACATGAAAATATGGAACAATAGATGATAAATTATTTATAAAGATTGTAAATATAACATACTATATGCATTATCATCATGTTTTATTTAACGTCAATTCTCATACAGCGAAAAGGTTTTTGTCATTGACTCGTCGTGCATCAGAAACCCTCATGCCACGTCTTCCTTCCTTTCACCTACTTTTAAAAATCCACTTTAGTTCTTGGTTCTTGAAGAAATAGACTTCGGCCTAAGGGTATCGAAGAGTGTTAGATAAAGTTTTGCATTTACAAAGGGTAGGGATTCGATTCAATCTCACATCTCACGTATTTCCTTGTTTTCTTTACTGGGCCGTTTGCAGCCAACTAGATGAATTTGAAAGCCCATGTTCACCTCCTTGGTTTAACCACCCACTTCAATTATGTTGGTCCATATCGTTTATATTCTTAATCTAATATAATCCAATCTAACTTTACTAATAAAAGAAAATAATGAGGATGACGTGGTAATCCCGCATTCATTCTTAGTCTATTCTCTCTTCTTATTTATTCTATCTATCTATGGGTTATGGGCAAAACAATTTTGTTAAATGGGTTATAATTTTCTTTATAATCTTTCATCTCATCCATCTTATCTATCCATGGGCTATGGGTCAAAATAATGTTGGCAAAAGGGTTATAATTTATTTTATAATTCTCTAATTCCTCATCTTATTTATCCTACATATCCATGGGTTATGGGTTAAAACAATTTTGACAAATGGGTTATAATTTCCATTCTAATTTTCTAATATCTCATTCCATTCATTATAGTTATCCATGGGTAATGAGTCAAAATAATTTTAACAAATGTTGTATATTGTTGTAAACTTGTAATGTTAATCTCATTCTAATTTCTAAATTTAAGATTATAGACTTCTTATTATTTATAGTATATATTTTATTTTATTCTTACCTTTAATTTTGTTCATTTCTTTCAAAAAAACATACTTTATTTATTTTTATTATTAAACAAATCCCGTGTGATACACGGGTTCAAAAGCTAGTATCGTATAAACAAGAATTAATAAAATAAAATTTTAGATATATATTTTTTTTTTAAAAATCATATACAAATCCGATAATAAACAAAAAATTAAATTATTTTTTTAATCTTTGTAATACCAAAATGTAGGCGCAATTGGCTTTTCATTCTATCAAAGCTTTATTTTTTAAAAATAAAAGCATAGGCACGTGTATTTCTAAAGCAAATTTTTATAAATTTTTTTTTGAAAAATTATGTTTTAGTTACTTATAGTTATTACTATTTTTTTTTAAAGAAAATCAAGAACATAAAATATCGTCATGTTTGGCCCAAGGGTTTTAGATTTTTTTGCCATATTGCCAAAAGTCAAAGGTGATTTAGTGAAAGAAAAATGAAGCTGAAGTTTATATGGTCAAATGGTTGTTATGGTGATTTTTAAGAGCATTTTCAGTTCATTCTTTAAGTATATAAGAGTAAAATTTGTAAATTGTATGGTATGGTTATGAATGATTGTGAGTAGATGAGAGTAAATGCTATATGAAAAAGCTAAATTTTGGGTTGCACTGTTCACACCGTATAATTTTTTAATATTTTCTAAAAGTGGTTGTAAATGGAGGAGAAAGAAAAAAGATAATGATAAATTTATAAAACTATTATTTAATTGAAAATATGAGAGATAAAATGTAGCAAATTTTAGTGTAATTGTATAATATATATGGATATATGGTGGGAATGGGCTAGGAATGCTTCAGGGCTGTCAATTCCTGACACGACTTGAAACCCGACACAGAAAAATATAGGTTTTGGTCAACCTGAACCCGGGCCGTCTAAAAATCGGGTCAACCCAAACCTGACCCGTTAAAAAATATGTTGACCTGTTAATCCGTTTAAAAATTTTAGAGAAGTTAAGATTTTGATTTTATTGATAAGAAGTGTTAACTTTTAAAAGGTAAATACTTTGATTTATAATTTTCATGTATCTATTAACTTTTAAAAGTTAAACTCATTACTTTTTAAAACATTTTTATCCACTCTTCAATTTCAAATTTTTTATTTTATTAGACCTAATCGTCTATTCTCTTATCATTTTCATTCGATTGTTCTTATATTGAGCAATATATGTGAACCTAAGTTTGTTAATTAGGATGACAGATTAATAAATAAAAACAATTAGATCTATCACAAATTATAAAAAAATTATATAAATAAGAGTAATTGATTTTTTAGTTTATTATTATGACACAGTGTATTGCTTATATTCATAAATGAACGTAGTATGGGTTAACTTGAAACACAACACAAATTTAAATGGGTTGACACAATACAAACAAATATACGGGTTGGGTTAGAGTTGAAGAATCTCAGCACGCCAACCCGCCAACCTATTAACCCGCCTACCCGACATGCTCTAATATACTTAAATTTGATGATCACATTTTCATTAAACTGTTAGGCTAAACGTAGTGGACGCTATACCCACCCAAAAAGCCTCCATAGCGCCCGGGCATACGGCCCCCGAGGCGCTTTGGACTATACCCATCCGAAGGGACTTCATCCACTTCACAATTTTGTTGTTAAAATCCCCCATAGTGACTTGATGCCACATGACGCAAAACACCCTCATAAAGACTCCATCCCCTACATATGGTCTTAATAATAAAATACAAATCATCAGTTTACATGTTCGGGTGGAGGGAGTCGTGGTCGAGTAGTGGCTCACGGGTAGTATTTACTGGGATGAACACCACCGCAGCCCCCTTGATTATTCTGGTGAGTTTTGAGGGGTTGTAGAACCCGTTGTTTCTTGGTTGACCGAAGCATTTCTTTTTATTCGGGTTTATTGTTAACTAAATGTATAATTAAATTTTAGTTAAGTTTTTATTTATTTATGTTTAATTTTGTTAAGTTACTTTTAAATAAAAGTTATAATTAAAATTGTTTGTCTGACCCGTTGTTGGATTTTATTCTTGACCACAAACGTTAAATTGCGAAACTATACGGGTTGCCTTGTGATTTTTAGATTTAGCTTTCTTATATTTATTTTTCTCTCTTTAGTTTGAATTATGAATTATGTAATTTTTTATGTGTAAGTTTTTATTTATTTGTATTTAAAATTATAAAAATAAAATAAAATTCGTTATGATAGTTTGAGTACACCATAATCAGCCCTTACTATAGTTGTGAGTAAAAATCTATATCTATATCTATATCTATATCTATATCTATATCTACGTTATAAAACAGACAGGGCAACCTTCCACGTTCACTCTATCTCATTCAGATGCCGTAATATTAATCGCCCTAACCTCATGCTTCAGACTCCGGCTTCCAATTCCCACACAAACCATCCCTGCCGGCCACTTCAATCCAACCGTCGACCTCTTTTTCTCTCTCTATACGTTACAGCCTCAAACCGACCCCATTCCATTATTACGCAATTAGGCTTTACAAGGCTTGAATGCTGATCGTTTACTATTCCTATCTCTTCTCTATTTAAATGTAATCCTAGTTGGTGGTTGTAGGGTGGGTTCAATTTATGAACCCTAGGCAGCGCTCTAGTGTGGGGAATTCACCGTCATCTTCGATTGCTGCTGGGGTGGTATTTTGGTGGTGGAACTTTCTGAGGGCGATTGTCGCATCATTGTTCGAAATGGGTTATCGTGTTCATGAATTTGGTTAGTAACAGTTTCAATTTTGTAATTTTATTTATAAACTCATATTAAGGTTTGCCATTTGATGATTTATGCAAAGCATGTGACCCAATTCAATACATAAAATATGGGGTTTATCGTATTCCACAAGTAATTGTACGTTTCATTCCAACCTGAGCCTGCTGCTACCTAAATGCTACACTTGTCCAGGTATGTTTTGTATATTATTCCAAATTTCTGTTGATTGTAATTGTTCATGTTCATGCTTTATGTTAGTTAGCTATAATGTTGTGTATAGAGTGTAGGCTGCTAGATTTGAAGTTCGATTTGGGTTGGTCCTTTGGATGGATTAATGATACATATAGATTTGATGCTTTTGGTCTGTCTAATATCTTCACCCTTCATGTTTGTTTTAATAGAATTCTAACTTTAATTTTTTATTTTATTATTGTTTTAAGTTTGCAATTAGAAATAATCTCTGTGATTTCTCAATTTGCTTTTAGCTAATCAAATACTCTACTTTGTTAGGGTGAGAACTTCATCCAAAATTGCATAATTCAAGTGCTTAATTCTTTTCATAACTCATGATGACAAAGATGCTATAATCAATTTGTCAATATGTATTGATTTCATTTTTTGTTATTTTATAAATACTCTATTTTGGAGGAAAAGATTATTATTTTTTATCATACCGACAATTGCAGTTATTGTTATACTGAATATATAATCAAATAATACTCAACGGGCCATGTTCGATTGCTTCTAGGGGTATGCTTGAAATGCAAATCGTCATGGGTTGAATTCATCTTTATGTTGTAAGGATCATGGTCAATTTTTCCCTGTTTCAAGGTTAGTTCACTAACATCTGTTTGGTTAAATAATGTTTCCCTTCTCATTGTTGTTGACATTTAGATGGGAAGATCGGGCTTTGGGCCGAAATTAGTTAAGTGTAGTACATGTTTGTCGCTGGATCTCAATTTAAGGTCACACATAGATATCAACCCTTTTTTACCCAAAGCAAATTAATAGCTTTTGTGTGTGTGTGTGTGTGTGTGTGTTTTATATGAGAGCATCCTTAGTTGTTCAGTTTAGTTCCTTTTTTTTTATCATATATTATTGCTGATGTGAATGCTTTTATTGACTATTGATTTGCCAGAAGCTGCAATGTTTGTTGGAAATCAGAAATCAGAATTGTGCATTTCTTGAACCTTCAGATGATTTTTTGAAGTTTAGTAGCAATAAGCTCCCATAGCTGTTCTGTTAAAAATGTATGCACACATATTTGCTATGGAAATATATATGAAAAAACAGGCTGCAGGCCATATGTTTACCCTCTTTGAGATGTTCTGAAAACTAAAATTTGCTTATGTGATTTTTTATTTTATTTTTTTTAGTGATTAAACCTTTTTATGTTTCAATTTTCTCATTTTTTTAGTTTAGAAAAAGTTAGTAGAAAACTTTTTGGGTGATGCATATTGAGTATTGAGATACTAATTGACATATCACATATGCCTTAATATTAAGTAATGAGCTTATAGATATTGGATGATCAAAAGCTCTACATAATGGTTTGGGTGACATGTTATTTTGATAGGCAATAGTGCCACCGGGGTCATCACTAGATGAGTTGGTGCTGGTGTCGCGACTTCTCTTTGCGGGTGGTGACGTTATAAACAGTAGGTTCATTTATTTGATGTATTCGGTTAGTACACCGCCACTTGATTTTTAATTTGCTAGAGGTGACATTTAATGGGCTGAATCAGTTGAACGGGTCAAACAGGTCAAAATGATTTCGATAATTATCATAACCCTATTAGTTTAGTGTAATTACTAATACTTCATTAATTATTTATAAAAACAGACAACAGTGTTTGTAAGCCCAGCCCGTGAACCCGACCAGGTTCGTTTTGACCCGTTACCTCACTCATTCATCCCACCCATCTTGCCACCTCTAGCATTTACCGCCACAACAAGGAAGCAAGGCTTATATTTTACTCGTGATTTTAATAGGAGATTCAAATCATCTAAAAAAAGGTATTTTTTTCAACTAATATAATGATAGAAACCGGAAATCTAAAGTACTGAAACTAACATAACTAGCGACATTCGAGATGGTAATTCTCCAAATACAAGGTTAAAGAAACCCAAATTTTATAATAATAGCATCGACATCTCACAACTGAATGCAAACTCTAATTTAATATTGCTACAAACGGTTATTTGCCACAACCGCCCCTGAACTACCGGGAACGTATCATATATGCTTACATCTAACAAGTCCAATGGATTAAGATGACAGTTTAGAAGTCAGTATGACGTGTACTAAGATGCAACGGCTTCTTGATACCATTGATCCAAAGTCGTATTGGCATTTCAGTGGAAAGGTACCATCTTTACTTGATTATGATTATAATTTTGAATTATATTTGATGAAACTTTTGTAATTAGATTAAATCATGATAGTATGTGGTTTGCAGGCTCTTCAGGTTGCTGTATTTGATGAATGAGCAGCTGCTGACGAGGCTAGAATTGCACCAACATTACTGGAATACCTGATGGAAGTTAATTACCAATAGAGAAACACAAAAACTATGAGTGATTTAGTTGAACATTTAAGAAACTTGGTTACAATAATATTTTTTTAAACAATATGCATACTGCACTCTCTTTCAAGGTATGCATGTGCAAACTTAAGCTTTCATGTATGACTACCATGACTCTTATAATGACACAGGTCATTCTTTTTTGTTCTATTATGCTACTTAAATTCTTTACAACATTAAAAAGTTCCCGGCAATAATCATGGACGTAAGCAAGTTGTTGAACAACTTAATACGACCTTAATCGTTCATTTACTATGTTTTGTTACTGTTTGTCTGTTTTCACGTTAAGTTTGTTTTCAGTAGTTTTTAATTCTGGCTTCTATTGTTTATTTTTTCTTTTGAAGCATCAGGTTTCAACAAATGCATTTGGGCTTAAACCACAGTCAGGATTCAACAAAAGATACCAAATTTGGAAGAGAGAACAAATATCCAGATCTTTTTTCTTGAAGCATCTGGTAACTCATCAACATCAGGTGAAGATAAATCGGTTAAGGATGAAGTGACACTTGTCAATTTAAAAAGCAATGGCATAGCTGTCTTGCAACGTCAAATTTCAAAACTACAACAAAGTATCGTTTTTTCCCCTCCTGTTGTTTTTCTGGTATGTTTACCTTGTGGTAATCAATTTCTTTGGCATAATATGTATAGATGATTTTTGTTTACATTTATAACCAAATAATTGTTTTCTGGTATGTTTCATTTGGCACATGGTGTATGGTAATTTTAAATATATGTTCTATATCTGCATTACCTTAAGTTAGGATAATGTAAATGGATCCTTAAAAGAAATGTAACTTAGAAAGTAATCGGAAAAAAATGTGAAAAAATTGTATTCGGCGCATGCCCGTTGGAATGAAAATTGTTACGATCTTGATGAATCGGGTGCTGTTTGCATAATTTCTTTATGTTGCTTTTATGACACAAAATGATTGTTGATTGGTCTAAAAGTTTCAAGTTTGACCACCAAAGTCAAGCATTGACCCTCATCTTTTACATTGATGTAATCTGAAGTATGATATTAGAAATAAAAATTGGCATTCTTTTATGTTTTTGTTTCATTATATCTATTTTTTTTTGTCCTTTATGCTTCTATTATGCACTAGATATGTTCTTTATACCAAACTTTGAAACTTAAAATTTTACTTATTTATCCATTATCATCACTACAAAGAAACAGTGTGATTGATTTTGTTACTGAACACCCCAAGTGTTATTTATAATTGTTAACTATTATTTAACTCCAGCAGGAAGATATAACTAAGTAAACAAATTATTTAACTTTGAAAAATGGATAATGTAATTAAATATGGATATTATTTATTAACAGGATATTATAGCCAAATAATACAAATATTAATATGGAATTAACTATTCATCTAAATTCTGAAATGGGTTCATATGATATTTTTTACATTCATTTTAATTTTATTGGGTTCGATGAAGCTCATATTCGCGTAAACGATTTGAGCCGAGTTGGATAATAATTCGTTTGGTGCTGCGACTATTTGTAGGTATGACCATCATCTTATTCTTTTTGATCAAATTCCAAATGTTCGGGTCGGTTTGGTTTTTAAGTAATTTTGTCACACCCCGACCAAAGGCGGCGGAACATGCCGAGGTGTAACGATTGTCCATAAGCACATGACACTAATTAAAGTGACAGTATTTAATAAACTCATTTCATTTCACATCATCGAAAATGTCACATAACAATTATCTATAAAATAACCATAAACAAGATATCACAAAATATGGCAAATTTGATATTGTTCATTTTTACTAATATCCTAAGGTCTTTGATGTCGTTTTCTTCACAATTATAAATCAACCAAGATGCAAACCTGCAACATTTCATAAAATAAAGTTTGTCAACACAAAGGTTGGTGAGCAATTCATTAGTTTAATCATATTAGTATATAATAAAGATAGCCACAAAATTTGCATACGAAAAACAATAAATAAAAGTGGTAATTTGGATAAATAGATATCGCTAAACACATTAGCAACACCTAGCTATAAGGGGATGCCAAATAGTCTAGGATTTTGTAGTTCCACCAACTAAAAGCGATAAACACATAGGCATATAAGCATAGAACACCAAATCGAGCAATTATTTAGGTAAAGTATACAACTACGTTTGTGGTTTAAGATTCAAATATAAAGCATTTTGTTGAATAAGTATGAAATGTCACCCCCAAAATAAAAGATGGAAAATGGGGTATGAAGTACTCACCTTCAAGTAGTAAACTTGAAAGATGTTAATTTGGAGATTTGTCGGAACGACGAGTTTAACGCATAATGCCTAAAAAGAAAAGAAGTCTTGAATTTAGAAAGGTAGTCTTAAAGGTCTTTAAACAAAATAAATGTTGAGAAATGTAAATAATTAAAGTTCAAGGTTTAAAATGTAACTATTTAAGAATTTATAATAATAACCCTTTAAAAATGTAAGTTTGCTCGAAACCGGGTTAAAGTATCTAACCTTAATATTTACTCAACCTATGTTAAATAATAAGGTGGGTAAAATGCAAGAACGCAAATCCCTTTGGAATAAATATACTAAAACGGTTTTTTTTATCGAGTGTTCAGGTTGTCGGTTCGGGTCTTGATAATTGGTCAAACCCAAAGTCAACTTTCCAAAATATTGAATGTTATGAGATAACTCTATAAAATTTAATAAGACTTAACCAAGTATGTAGTTCCATTGTTTTAGAACTAACAACGCACGTTAAGCGAGTGTTCGGTTTTGTCGGTCCAAACTTTGTTATGAGATCAAGTTGGATCCAACATTTTCAAGTACTTAAGAAAATATTTAAAAATCAATTTGTAACTATTTTTAAAGAAATATACAAGTCTTGATGGCTAAAAAAAAACACACTTGTGTGTCTTAAGCGAGTAAGAATCGGTTTGGTTCGGTTTCCATCTCACAATAAGTTCATAGATGGTTTCCACATGTTCAAACCCTAAAGAACTTGTATAATAATGTACAAATAAAAAAAATACTTTAAGTTTTACAACCAAAAGTTAACAATAAAGTCTTTAAACAAAAGTTCGGTTTTCGGTTCGGATCGTGTTTCGGGTTAAGACCGAGTTAAGATTCTACAAACCCATAACCATAGAATTTGTAAAAATGATTTTAGAAACTTAGATCTAACAATAAGTATGTTTAAACAATTATTTAACAAAACTAGTAACAAAGTTCGGTTTACGGTTTAGAGCTATTTACGGTTAAACTGAAGCATAGACTCTGAAAAACCTATAACCATGGAACTTGTAAACATGACCAACAAACTAAAATAAGCAAGATTAATATGTATGAACAAGTTATATAGATGTATATATATCAAGGACACGAAGTCCTCCATGAAGCCTTGCCTTATGAGGTCCGAAACCTCACCGACCGGAATCGGAGAAGTAACTACCAAAGGTAAACAAAGGGTGTATATTATATATATGTTGCACAACCATAAACAAGTATTAATAAGGCTACATAAACTAATTAAGATGAAAGACTAAAAACCTTCAAGAACACTTAAGAAGATAACCTTGAATCTTTGATGTTTGAGAGAGTTTTTTTTTTTTTTTTTTTTTTTTTTTGGAGTTGTAGCAAGGGAGAATGAAGAGGAAAGGTGGTGTATATATAGGGTAATGTTGGGTGTGAGACACAAGAGTTTTCATGCAAAATGGATTAAGACAAAAACACGAAACAACAAAAAAAATAAATAAATAAATAAAAATAAAGATAGGATGTTTTCAAGACCCAACAAGTGTGAAACAATATTGTAACATAAATCCATCATTTTGTTTATAACATAAGTTTCGGTTTACAAATCGGGTCGGTTTACATAATAAACAAATACAAAAACGAATACAAACAAGACCCGAAATTGACGAATGTCACAGTATCCCCTACTTTAGGAAATTTCGTCCCGAAATTAAGACGAAGACGATGCTGCGAACAAATGTGGATACTTCTCTTTCATTTTGTCTTCTCGTTCCCAAGTGAATTCCGCGCCGCACCGTGATTCCCATCGAACTTTGACTAACCGAATACGGCCACGCTTGGTTCTCTTCTTGTTGCGATCCATGGTCTCAACGGGTCGTTCAACCAAGACCATCAACTCATAGACATGTACTTCGTCGAGAGGTATATGGAGATTACCCTCGGCTAAGCACTTTTTAAGATTTGAAACTTGAAATGTCGGATGAACACCGGTAAGTTCTTCCGGTAGTTCGAGTCGATAAGCTACTTTTCCAACACGCTCAAGGATTTTAAAAGGACCAACGAAACGAGGAGCTAGTTTACCCTTCTTTCCGAAACGGGCTACCCCCTTCCAAGGAGATACTTTTAGAAGGACAAGATCGCCAACATTAAATTCGATCGGTTTTCGCCGTTTGTCAGCGTAACTCTTTTGACGACTTCTAGCGGCTAGGAGGTTCTTACGGATTCGATCAATAACGTCGGTGGCTTCTTGAACCATTTCGGGTCCCGTGATTTGAGCTTCATCGACTTCGTTCCAACTAATCGAAGAACGACATTTACGACCTTAAAGAGCTTCGAAAGGAGCCATCTCAATGCTCGAATGGTAGCTATTGTTATAAGAAAACTCAATGAACGGAATGTGAGAATCCCAATTCCCACCAAAATCAAGAACACATGCTCGTAGCATATCCTCGAGAGTTTGTATTGTACGTTCGGATTGACCGTCCGTTTGAGGATGATAAGCGGTGCTAAGATCGAGACGTGTTCCCAAAGCTTCTTGAAGTGAACGCGAAAAATGAGAGGTATAATGAGCATCACGGTCAGAGATAATAGTCAATGGTAAACCGTGTCGGCACACGATTTCTCGAACATAGATTTGAGCAAGCTGCTCGACAGAATACTTCTCACGGATTGGAATGAAATGAGCAGATTTGATCAAACGATCGATGATCACCCAAATGCTATCGTTGCCCTTTTGGGTGTTGGGTAATTTAGTGATAAAGTCCATAGCAATGTCTTCCCATTTCCAAACGGGAATCGGTGGTTGCTCGAGTAGACCAAAAGGTCTTTGATGTTCGGCTTTAACTTTTGAGCAAGTAAGATATTTAGATACGAATAACGCTACGTCATTTTTCATACCCGGCCACCAAAAGGTAGCACGAAGATCGAAATACATCTTATCCGCACCGGGATGAACGAAATACCACGAATTGTGAGCTTCGTCGAGTATACAAGTACGAAGGTCATCGCGATTTGGAACCCACAAACGATTGAGAAAGTACAAAAGACCATCGGGTTTGGTTTCGAGTTGAAGTTCGGCTCCACATGACATTTCGTCGTACATGTTACCTTCTTCAACGGAGGTACGTTGAGCTTGGAAGATTCGAATTTGAAGATCGGTTTGAACGACAACACTTAGAAGCAGAACGGATTTAACATTAACCTTTCGACTTAGGGTGTCGACGACAACATTCGCTTTACCAGGATGGTAACGAATTTCTCAATCGTAATCACTAAGTAATTCGGCCCATCGTCGTTGTCTCATATTGAGATCTTTTTGGTCAAAAATGTGTTGAAGGCTTTTATGATCGCTAAAAACCACACATTTCGTACCATAGAGGTAATGTCTCCAGATTTTGAGAGCGAAAACAACGGCACCAAGTTCGAGATCATGAGTCGTGTAGTTTTTCTCGTTGACCTTAAGTTGCTTTGATGCGTAAGCGATGACTTAACCTGTTGCATGAGGACACAACCAAGACCTTGATGAGAGGCATCGCAAAATACCACGAAATCGTCGTTTCCATCGGGAAGAGTTAAAATGGGAGCGTTGCAAAGCATGTCCTTGAGAGTACAAAAGGCTTTTTCTTTCTTCGAACCCCAATCAAATGGTTTTCCTTTATGAGTGAGGGAGGTAAGAGGCAAAGAGATCTTGGAAAAGTTTCGAATGAAACGTTGATAATATCCGGCTAAACCGAGGAAGGATCGAATTTCCGTGGGAGTCGTTGGATTTTCCAATCCTTAACGGCCTTAATTTTAGCGGGATCAACATGAATACCTTTGTTGTTTACGATATGTCCCAAAAATTGAACTTGCTCGAGCCAAAATTCGCATTTGGAGAACTTGGCATAAAGTCGTTCGTTTCTAAGAAGTTCGAGAATGGAACGCAAATGATGCTCATGTTCGAATTTGGATTTGGAAAAGATGAGAATGTCATCAATAAAGACAATAACGAATTTATCGATGAATGGTTTGCAAACGCGGTTCATGAGGTCCATAAACACCGCGGGTGCATTTGTTAACCCGAAGGGCATAACCAAAAATTCGAAATGTCCATATCGAGTATGGAAAGCAGTTTTTGGAATGTCTTCTTCGCGAACACGCAATTGATGATAACCTGATCGAAGATCGATTTTGGAGAAGCAAGTTGCGCCTTGAAGTTGGTCGAATAGGTCGTTGATTCGTGGCAAGGGATAACGATTTTTAATGGTGAGTTTGTTAAGTTCCCTATAATCGATGCACATACGAAACGAACCATCCTTCTTTTTCACGAAGAGAACAGGAGCGCCCCAAGGAGAAGAGCTAGGACGAATGAAACCTTTATTGGAAAGTTCTTCGAGTTGGTTCGATAATTCTTGCATTTCTGCCGGGGCTAAACGGTAAGGAGCCTTGGCCACGGGCATCGCACCGGGCACAAGATCGATTCAAAATTCAATCGGACGAACGGGTGGAAGACCGGTGATATCGTCGGGAAAGACATCGAGGAAATCACGAACAATAGAAATATCTTGGATTTTCCTTTCCTTTTTGTCTTTTTTCGCCAAGAGAGCTAGGAGCGGAGCATACTTTCGGCGTAAGTATTTTTGCGATTGAGAGCACGACATGAGATTAAGCCTTCTCGAAGTAGCTTTTCCGAAGACCTTAAGGATTTTACCGTTGACAAGTGGAATGTGAATGAATTTATCGAAGCAAACAACTTCGGCACGGTGCAAAGATAACCAATCCATGCCTACTATGACATCGAAACTTCCCATTTGCATCGAGATGAAATCAATGGAGAATTTATGGTTAGTGTGACATCTGCCCCATCCGACCCGACCCAGGTACCCGTTTTCTGATCCGATTCTTTTTATGATTTAAAATTTAATTATTTTCTTTTAAAACTTGACATTTATAATATATATTACTAATAATAATTTCCTTCCTTCCCGCCTCCTTGTCTCTCTTGTCGCCGTCCCGCCCCTCTGCTTAACCCTTAAGCCTTGAACCCCTCTTTTTCTCTTAACTCTTCGTCCTTGTTTCTTCCCGCCTAAGGATGTCTGCGCAGCTCCACGCGCCAGACTCCTTACAAGGAAGCCTGCGTGAAGACCGTCTGTTGCTGCGATACGCGAGGCGAACTGTCCCCGCAGCGCGCTAAGGATTATAGTTCTTCCCGCGACGCGCTTAGAATTGAAGTTCTTCCCGCGGCGCGCTTAGAATTGTAGTTCTTCCCGCGGCGCGCTAAGGTTGGTTCTGTCTGCCTTCGCGCTCGCGCACTCTTGACCTTCTGTGTCTGCCTTCGCGCTCGCGCGCTCGAGCCTTCTCGCGCTAAACCCTTTGAGTCTTTCTTCTGTTTAATCCAGCCGTTTACTTTTGTGATGTCTTATCTTCTGTGCTGTTGACCTGACCTATCTTATGTCTGAAAAGCCACTTTCGGCGCAGCATGCGCACCAACCCCATTGGTTGACAGAAAAAGTGACTGACATTATCTTTTGAGATCTGCTTTTCCATGCTTTGACCAGTACCTTTATCTGACCCTCCCATGCTTTTTACTGTTACCTGTCAGCTTTTCCCTTGTCCCCTGCAGCTGCCATATCTTTTGTTATCTTTTGCTTTTGGAATCTTTTACTTTTTGGAGATCTTTTCCCCTTTTCTAGGGATTGTGTTCCCTAGGGTTTCCCTATAAATAATAATGCTATTTTCTTAACACTACACACACAAACACTTATTATCTTTCTTTGCTCTCTGCCGTTGTCCTCAGCCGCCTCCTCTCTTTGCCTCCGTTTTCTCCTCTCTTCTGCCCAGATTTCCGGTAATATATAATATATAATATATAATAATTTACTTATTAATTATGCTAACTTATAATCAAGACTTAAAACAAATCATTAAAACGATAATCTTTAATTATAGGATAACTTTGCTTGTTAAGAGTTGGTTCTTGCTTTATCTTACACCGCACCGTTTATCAAGTGAGTAATCTCTTACCTAATCCCTTTTTATCTTTAATGTTTTGGGATGTTCATGTGTTCATACAAACTTAGAGTCTTAAACTTGTTTATGAACTTTAGTCGCGCAGTATCCCATGTGTTGAGGACGTTTACTTGGCTGTTTATTTGTATGTGTGAATCATTAACCGCTTTGTTCGGCCTATTCCGAAGTTTTCATGGATCCATTAGATGAACACGGGAGACCTATCGTTTACGGTTTTCTTTTGTTTACACGTGCACAGATGATTTCTTGTTTTTGTGCTCAATTGGGAGCACGGATTGAACTATGAGCTATGATCTATTTAGGCTTGATCACAATCTGATTACACCCTTGTTAAACACCAGACATACACGTGTTGCGCGCAGTGATTATTGTTATCTATTATTATCTATTAAACTTGATTTCTCACCGACACGCAAGTGTTGACGTTTTATTTTAACACATGTTCAGGTTCGCAGTAGCTGCATTCGGAGCTTGAGGACACATAGGATGTTTGCTTTTATTTTGGACCTACATTAAAATGTAACGAGACAAGTTTATGTTAATTGAATATTTTGAATTTTAATATATTGATTTATGTTATCTTGTGATTGCGTTGCGCGTGCGCGATAAATGTGTATTAATAAATATTGACACCAAATAGTGTCACGAGTAATGAAACAATATGTGGCGCCCCGATGTATAATCCGCCATCGGTCGGGGTGTTACAGATTGGTATCAGAGCTCGTTGACTTTAGGATAGGTGGTTAGACGTAACGGCCTAGAATACCTAAGAGTCCCTTCTCGCGCATGAGAGAAATCTCATGTTTGCGCGCTTATTGTTAATTACTCGTTATTTATAAATATGCTTGCGCAGACGCAGCGTATGGTTTTATGTTTTATTTCGCGATATTTCGCTGAATTTCGATTTTTATTGGTTTTTACTTACATATTCGTTTGTTGGGATTGAAAATCCGAAAAGTCATGGTGATACATGAATAGTTGATTTTCAAATTCCATTTACGATTATGTTCTGAGGTTGGAGACTTGAAAAGTCATGGTGATACATGAATTGTCAACCTCCAATACTCATTTTCTTGTAAATTTTATATTGAGGATTGAAAAGTCATGGTGATACATGAATCGTCAATCTCCAATACTCGTTTACTCGTTATTTTAAATTGAGAATTCGGAAAGTCATGGTGATACATGAATTGTCGATTCTCGATTCGAATTTGTTACCTGTGTTAAGTTTGCATTCAAATTCATGTTTTACTTTAACTGTTGATGGTATCTAACCCCGCGAAACCAAGCTTTATAAGATTATACTTTGCGCTAAGGTATTAACAAAACTAAAACTTTTATAGAATGCCTCCGCTATCTCGCCGCCATCAGAGGAGAGAAGCCTCGCGCAGACGTAGGCAGCAACGTTCCCAGGAAATGGCAGCCGCAATAGCCCAAGCCTTAAACCAAAATAATCCCAACCCCTCCGGATACAATATTAAATCCTTCAATGCGGGTAACCCTCCGAAATTCACAGGACTTGAAGGAGCCACCGTAATGCTCCAGTGGCTCGAGAAAATTGAAAACACTTTCCTCCATACCCAATGCCCTCCAGACCGACGAACCTTATATGCCTCTAGTGTCCTGGAATCAATGGCGCTTACTTGGTGGAACGGAGTGGCTCATGCGCGTGGCGCAGAAGCTGCTTCTAGCATGCTCTGGGAGGAATTTAAGGATCTCCTGACGCGAGAATTCTGCCCTCCCAACGAAGTAAAGCGCCTGGAGGAAGAATTTTGGAATCTTAAACAGTACAGTGGTGAAGCGCGCGAGTACGCGACGCGCTTCCATGAATTAAGCTTGCTTGTCCCACACCTAGTTACCCCTTCCCGCCGAGCCATCGAGAAGTTCCTTGGGGGTCTCCCCATGGAAATTCAAGATTCTGTATGGGCCAGGAACCCAGCAACCCTCTCTGACGCCATCGAGTTGGCCGCTGTGCTCAGCGACAACCATGTCAGAGCAGGAACCCTGTTCCTGCGGGGATCTGAGAAGACCAAACCCACCAAGACTGTCCCAGAACCAACAGAAACCAAACCAGAACCCTCAAACCGTAACAACCTCAAGCGCAGGCGCAAAGCCTATGCGCTTACCAACCCGCCCATTGTCCAGCAACCCGCCTACCAACCTCCAGTATACGCTCCTAACCCATTGCCAACCTACCCAACACCTGTAGTCCATAACTATGCCTTAACCAATCCCGCACTCCCTGCCCCGCCAACTAAGAAACCCTACACAGGAAACCAACCCTTTTGCCCAACCTGTAGACTTCACCATCCAACCCAAGTCCCGTGTCGACAATGTAACCGATGTGGCCGCGTTGGCCACTCTGCTGAGTACTGTAGAGTCCCTTCCGCCAACCCAACTGCGCAAACACCACCAGCCTACCTGCAGAACCCACAACCAACATACCCTAATCCACGACCCAGGTCGTGCTATAACTGCGGTGATCCCAGTCATTTCCGGAACGCGTGCCCGAGACTGCAAGTTCAGATTACGCAAGCGAACCCAGTTAACCAAATTTCGAACCAAGTGGTGCGCGGACGAGCTTTTAACATAACCGCGCACCAAGCGCAAGCGAATAACGACGTGGTTAATGGTACATTTTTACTTAACGGACAATATGCATCTATACTCTTCGACACTGGCGCCGATAGAAGTTTTATTTCTCGCGCATTTGAGCAGAAACTTGCGCGACCGCGCATAAACTTAAGCGAAAACTTTTGAGTTGAATTGGCTAATGGTGAAACTATTTTAATAAACTCCGTGATTAAAGATTGCACGCTTAACCTTAACGAAAACGATTTTCTGATCGACCTCATCCCCATGCCTCTTGGAAGTTTTGATGTTATTATTGGTATGGATTGGCTCTCGCAAAACCGCGCTGAAGTTAATTGCGCCAAGAAGTTGATTCGCATCCCTCGAGAAAATGGTGATCTTCATATCTACGGCGAGAAACCGTCTAACGGTCTTAAACTTATGTCTTGCGCTGAAACCCGAAGACTCTTGCGGAAGAAATGTATCGCATTCTTAGCCCACGTGGTCAAACCCGATGAAGGAAAGAAGAAACTTCGCGAAATCCCTATTGTGCGTGACTTCCCTGAAGTTTTTCCCGATGATCTTCCTGGTATCCCTCCCGCTCGTGAAATCGAGTTTCGTGTTGATCTTGTCCCTGGTGCTTCCCCCGTAGCCAAATCTCCTTATCGTCTTGCACCCGCTGAAATGCAAGAATTGGCAAGCCAACTTCAAGAGTTGACCGATAAAGGATTCATTCGCCCTAGCTCTTCGCCCTGGGGTGCTCCGGTGTTGTTCGTTAAAAAGAAAGATGGTACGTTTCACATATGTATCGATTACCGCGAGCTGAACAAGCTCACCATTAAGAACCGGTATCCCTTACCGCGTATTGACGACCTCTTTGATCAACTCCAAGGTGCCTCTTGTTTCTCCAAGATCGATCTCCGTTCTGGTTATCACCAGTTGCGTATCCGCGAAGAGGATATTCCCAAGACTGCTTTTCGAACTCGTTATGGCCATTTTGAATTCTTGGTCATGTCCTTCGGTTTAACCAACGCACCCGCCGTTTTCATGGATCTAATGAATCGGGTGTGTAGGCCTTTCTTGGATAAATTCGTGATTGTGTTTATCGATGACGTTCTGATTTATTCTAAAACCAAGGCCGAGCATGAGCAACATCTTCAGTTGGTGTTGCAAAAGCTTCGAACTGAGCAACTCTATGCTAAGCTCTCCAAGTGTGAATTTTGGTCGGACGAAGTACAGTTTCTTGGTCATGTTGTAAACAAGATGGGTATCCATGTCGACCCATCCAAGATTGAAGCAATCAAGAACTGGATTACGCCATCCACTCCTACCGAAATCCGTTCCTTTTTGGGCTTAGCTGGTTACTACCGGCGATTTATTTCGAACTTCTCAAAGATCGCGTTGCCTTTAACAGCATTAACGCACAAAGGCAAACCGTATATTTGGGGCTCGAAGCAAGAAGAAGCCTTTCTAACGCTCAAGCGATTGTTGTGTGAAGCTCCTGTTCTTGCGCTACCTGAGGGTAATGATGATTTTGTCGTGTACTGCGATGCCTCCAATCAAGGTCTCGGTTGTGTTCTTATGCAACGAGGCAAGGTTATCGCTTACGCGTCAAGGCAACTTAAGATTCACGAAAAGAATTATACGACTCACGATCTCGAACTTGGTGCAGTTGTATTTGCCTTGAAGATCTGGAGACACTACCTTTATGGTACTAAGTGTATCCTTTACACCGACCATAAAAGCCTTCAGCACATTTTTGATCAAAAGGAACTTAACATGAGACAACGCCGATGGAACGAACTCATCAGCGATTACGATTGTGAGATCCGATATCACCCTGGGAAGGCTAATGTGGTAGCCGATGCGCTCAGCCGCAAACCCTGCCAGCTTAACTGTATCTTGCCGCGCACACAGCTTCTTTTTGCGCCGATTCAGAGCAATCTTGAATCACGCATTCGCGACGCGCAGCGCGCATCCATCAGCAATGGCAACCTTCGCGCCGAGTTAGCGTGTGGCGCGGAAGCGCATTTTGTCCCTAATCTGAGAGGAATTCTCTGCTATCTCAATCGTATCTGGATTCCTTGTGATGAGAATCTTCGTGCTGTCCTACTGAGTGAAGCGCACAAAACTCGGTATTCCATTCATCCTGGCGCTGATAAGATGTACAAGGATTTGCGCATTACTTATTGGTGGCCCGGCATGAAAAAGGTTATTGCTATGTTCGTAGCTAAATGCCTGACTTGTTCTAAGGTAAAAGCTGAACATCAACGCCCATCTGGTTTGCTCGAACAACCAGAAATTCCTACGTGGAAATGGGAAAGTATAGCGATGGACTTTATCACCAAGTTACCTTTGACAGCAAGCAAACATGATAGCATTTGGGTAATAGTGGATCGTTTGACTAAGTCTGCTCACTTTCTGCCCATTCGTGAAAACTACCGTGTTGAGCAACTTGCGCAGCTTTATGTCAAGGAAATTGTCTGCCGCCATGGTACTCCTTTGAGCATCATATCCGATCGCGATGGCCGTTTTATATCCCGCTTTTGGAAATCTCTCCAAACTGCGTTAGGAACTCGTTTGGACATGAGTACTGCATATCATCCTCAGACTGACGGACAGTCTGAGCGAACCATCCAAACACTTGAGGATATGCTTCGATCTTGTGTTCTTGATTTTGGAGGTAATTGGGATTCGCACCTACCTCTGATCGAGTTCTCTTATAATAACAGCTATCATTCCAGCATCGGTATGGCCCCATTTGAAGCACTTTACGGTCGAAAGTGCCGCTCACCGATTTGTTGGAGCGAAGTGGGTGAAGTACAAATCACAGGACCCGAACTAGTTCAAGAGACAACCGATAAAATCGCCAAGATCCGTGATCATTTGCTGACTGCCAGAAGCCGACAAAAAAGTTACGCAGATCGCAGGCGAAAGCCTCTCGAATTTCAAGTTGGTGATCTTGTTCTCCTCAAAGTGTCGCCCTGGAAGGGTGTTGTCCGCTTTGGGAAGAAAGGTAAGCTTGCACCTCGTTATGTTGGTCCGTTCAAGATTCTCGCGCGCGTAGGAAAAGGTGCCTACAAACTTGACCTGCCGCCCGCGCTCAGCAATGTGCATCCAAAGTTCCATGTTTCCAATCTCAAGAAATGTTTAGCTGACGAGAACCTTCACATACCACTTGATGAAGTTCAAGTTGATGAATCCATGCATTTCGTTGAGAAGCCTGTTGAGATTATGGATCGCGAGGTTAAGCAAACCAAGCGCAGTCGCATCCCTATCGTGAAAGTTCGCTGGGAGTCCAAGCGCGGAGCCGAGTTTACATGGGAAAGGGAAGATCAAATGAAGATCAAGTACCCGCACCTGTTCTCTGCGCAGCCTACTTCGAGATAAATTTCGGGACGAAATTTCTTAAAGTAGGGGAGACTGTGACATCTGCCCCATCCGACCCGACCCAGGTACCCGTTTTCTGATCCGATTCTTTTTATGATTTAAAATTTAATTATTTTCTTTTAAAACTTGACATTTAAAATATATATTACTAATAATAATTTCCTTCCTTCCCGCCTCCTTGTCTCTCTTGTCGCCGTCCCGCCCCTCTGCTTAACCCTTAAGCCTTGAACCCCTCTTTTTCTCTTAACTCTTCGTCCTTGTTTCTTCCCGCCTAAGGATGTCTGCGCAGCTCCACGCGCCAGACTCCTTACAAGGAAGCCTGCGTGAAGACCGTCTGTTGCTGCGATACGCGAGGCGAACTGTCCCCGCAGCGCGCTAAGGATTATAGTTCTTCCCGCGACGCGCTTAGAATTGAAGTTCTTCCCGCGGCGCGCTTAGAATTGTAGTTCTTCCCGCGGCGCGCTAAGGTTGGTTCTGTCTGCCTTCGCGCTCGCGCACTCTTGACCTTCTGTGTCTGCCTTCGCGCTCGCGCGCTCGAGCCTTCTCGCGCTAAACCCTTTGAGTCTTTCTTCTGTTTAATCCAGCCGTTTACTTTTGTGATGTCTTATCTTCTGTGCTGTTGACCTGACTTATCTTATGTCTGAAAAGCCACTTTCGGCGCAGCATGCGCACCAACCCCATTGGTTGACAGAAAAAGTGACTGACATTATCTTTTGAGATCTGCTTTTCCATGCTTTGACCAGTACCTTTATCTGACCCTCCCATGCTTTTTACTGTTACCTGTCAGCTTTTCCCTTGTCCCCTGCAGCTGCCATATCTTTTGTTATCTTTTGCTTTTGGAATCTTTTACTTTTTGGAGATCTTTTCCCCTTTTCTAGGGATTGTGTTCCCTAGGGTTTCCCTATAAATAATAATGCTATTTTCTTAACACTACACACACAAACACTTATTATCTTTCTTTGCTCTCTGCCGTTGTCCTCAGCCGCCTCCTCTCTTTGCCTCCGTTTTCTCCTCTCTTCTGCCCAGATTTCCGGTAATATATAATATATAATATATAATAATTTACTTATTAATTATGCTAACTTATAATCAAGACTTAAAACAAATCATTAAAACGATAATCTTTAATTATAGGATAACTTTGCTTGTTAAGAGTTGGTTCTTGCTTTATCTTACACCGCACCGTTTATCAAGTGAGTAATCTCTTACCTAATCCCTTTTTATCTTTAATGTTTTGGGATGTTCATGTGTTCATACAAACTTAGAGTCTTAAACTTGTTTATGAACTTTAGTCGCGCAGTATCCCATGTGTTGAGGACGTTTACTTGGCTGTTTATTTGTATGTGTGAATCATTAACCGCTTTGTTCGGCCTATTCCGAAGTTTTCATGGATCCATTAGATGAACACGGGAGACCTATCGTTTACGGTTTTCTTTTGTTTACACGTGCACAGATGATTTCTTGTTTTTGTGCTCAATTGGGAGCACGGATTGAACTATGAGCTATGATCTATTTAGGCTTGATCACAATCTGATTACAACCTTGTTAAACACCAGACATACACGTGTTGCGCGCAGTGATTATTGTTATCTATTATTATCTATTAAACTTGATTTCTCACCGACACGCAAGTGTTGACGTTTTATTTTAACACATGTTCAGGTTCGCAGTAGCTGCATTCGGAGCTTGAGGACACATAGGATGTTTGCTTTTATTTTGGACCTAGATTAAAATGTAACGAGACAAGTTTATGTTAATTGAATATTTTGAATTTTAATATATTGATTTATGTTATCTTGTGATTGCGTTGCGCGTGCGCGATAAATGTGTATTAATAAATATTGACACCAAATAGTGTCACGAGTAATGAAACAATATGTGGCGCCCCGATGTATAATCCGCCATCGGTCGGGGTGTTAAAGTTAGCAAGAACGAGAGTACAATCGCGGACGACGGAATTTATGGTGATGGAGTTCTCATTGGCGACTTCAACAGAAAACGATCGGGAAATCTTGGTTTGAGACACGGCAATTTTCGACTCAAATTTTAAAGAAATGAAACTTCTATCGGCACCCGTATCAAATAAAATGGAAGCCAAATGTTGGTTCACTAAAAACATACCGTTCACAACATCATTTGCCGCTTGAGCTTGATTAACATTCATCATGAAAGCTCGTCCTTGATTGCCTTGGTTGACTTGAGGTGCTTGCGGTGGTGGAGGAGGTAGTGCTTGTATGGCTTGGATGGGTTGGATGAGTGGTGCATTGAGTTGGGAAAGTTGAGGTTGGTAGGTTTGAACTTGGTAAGCTTGAGTTTGGTAGTAAGGTGCGGTCATGGTTTGGTTAGTAAGGATGAGGCAAGGACAATTGTTGCGGAAATGGTTAGGGTCACCGCAATTGTAGCAAGCTCGGGGTTGTTGAGGTTGGTTTGGTGGGTAGGGTGCATATCGGTGTTGAGTATTTTGGGGAAAAGTTCTTGGTTGGTTTGGTTGGGTTCGTTATGCGGATTGGGATGTGGTGTTGAGGTGACCAAGTCGGTTACAAATGGTACAATGGCGACAAGGCATGTTTGGTGGGTGATGGAGTTGGCAAATGTTGCATAGTGGGGCGGTACCGGTATAGGGTTTTCGGGTTTGGGTTGGAATTTGGTTTTGTTTTTGAGGTTGGGGTTGGGTAACGGCATAGTTTCGGTGGTTGGTTTTGGGTTTCTTCTTGTTGTTGTTATTGATGTGACGGGAAGAGTTGGAGTAGTTAATGGCTTGTGGTGCGGGTTCAAACTTGGCTTGTGGTGCGGGATCGGGTTTGGCTTTTTCGTTTGGTTTCTTGAGGGTTAGGGTACCCGCTTTCACATGATTCTCCGATAGCGCACCGGCTAGAGTAATGGCATCCTCAAGATTCACGGGTTTGCTACTCATGACTGAGTCCCGGATTTGCATAGGTAAACCCCTAATGTATTTGTCAAGCTCACGCTCAGCCGGGGTAACCAAATGAGGGACGAGAATGCTCAACTCGTGGAAACGGAGTGAGTAAGCGGCGTTATCACCACTATCTTGCTTGAGGTTCCGAAATTCCTCCTCAAGCTTTTGAAGTTCGTGTTTGGGACAAAACTTCTTCATCATGATTGCCTTGAGGTCGGACCATGGAAGAGCCATAGCCGTTTCCGACCCTTGGAGATGCATGACACTACCCCACCATGTTAGAGCGGTTTCTCTAAACATGCTTGAAGCGAAATTTGTCTTTTTCGCTTCGGGGCACTCGCTATATCTAAACACATTCTCCATAGACTCGAACCATTGCAACAAGGTAGTCGCACAGTTCGTTCCCCAGAATTTGGTTGGGTTGGCACTAGTAAATTGCTTATATGGGTAGGATACGGGTTTGGGTTCAACGGGTGCAACAATGGGTGGAGGAGGTTGGGTAGCTTGGATTTGAGTTACAAGTTCGGGAATCACAGCGGCCATTTGCTTGACGATAAAAGCAGCCATACGTCGGTTGGTGTTCTTGCGCGGTCTTAGTGGAGACATGCTAAAAGATTATAAAGAAATGGAATAAGTTTTAGGTAAAAAGAAATGGATATGAGAGTGTATAAAATAAGAATAAGGTGAAGTTAAATTTTCTTTTTGATTGTGAATCCTAGAGTTAGTGAGGAGTAGATGTTAGTGTTAGATAAAATATAAATCTTTGTATATAAACAACAAACCAGAAACAATCGTAAATGATTTTGAGATTTTGAGGGGTTAAAGCTTAAAAATTTGAGACTTTGAGGTTTATAGAGTCGGAAAATCGTACATGACCCACCATGATTTGATATTCCAACTCAAAAAAAAAACAATTTTATAAAACACAACGTTGGAGTCTAAACATGTGCACGAATCACCGCAACTTTTTCATGTTTTCGACTCAAATAACTATAATAACACCATAAATCAGGATACAACGTCATGTCAAAGCACTAGTCCACGAATCACCGTAGTTCTATTGTTTTGACACCGAAAAATTAGGATGACGACCGGAACGCTCGCATTCGACTACTTAAAGTATTGACATGTGTAACACGATTTGTGGCCTAGAAAACGAGCACTATAATCCCACCATTCCAGGTAAGTAAATCACCTTCGATTCTTGGAATCTTTTTGTCAAATGGTCGTTTTATAATATCTCGCTTCCTATGAGGGCTACGAACCCGATATAAATGCAACCTTTAAGGGATTATAAACAACGGGATCCAAGTTAATCTTGTAATCCATAAAACACAATGAAAATCTACTTTTTGCGTTTTAAGGTAAGGATACATAGGAAATACTATGAAAGTGTGTGTATGTGAACATTTGGGATATTGGTGAATTTTAAACAAGTTTATAAATAATATGCGATATGAGCAATTAAAATAGAGTAAACACGTATGAGCACACGTATAGGACCCTAAGCATAACAATACTAGGTCGTTACGTCTAACCACCTATCTTATTGTCAAGGCTCTGATACCAATCTGTGGCACCCCGACCAAAGGCGGCGGAACATGCCGAGGTGTAACGATTGTCCATAAGCACATGACACTAATTAAAGTGACAGTATTTAATAAACTCATTTCATTTCACATCATCGAAAATGTCACATAACAATTATCCATAAAATAACCATAAACAAGATATCACAAAATATGGCAAATTTGATATTGTTCATTTTTACTAATATCCTAAGGTCTTTGATGTTGTTTTCTTCACAATCATAAATCAACCAAGATGCAAACCTGCAACATTTCATAAAATAAAGTTTGTCAACACAAAGGTTGGTGAGCAATTCATAAGTTTAATCATATTAGTATATAATAAAGATAGCCACAAAACTTGCATACGAAACGATAAATAAAAGTCGTAATTTGGATAATAGATATCGCTAAACACATTAGCGACACCTAGCTATAAGGGGATGCCAAATAGTCTAGGATTTTGTAGTTATCGTTAATTGCATTACGTTAACGACACCTTGCTATAAGGGGATGCCAAATAGTCTAGGATTTTATAGTTCCACCAACGAAAAGCGATAAACACATAGGCATATAAGCATAGAACACCAAATCGAGCAATTGTTTAGGTAAAATATACAACTACGTTTGTGGTTTAAGATTCAAATATAAAGCATTTTGTTGAATAAGTATGAAATGTCACCCCCAAAATAAAAGATAGAAAATGGGGTATGAAGTACTCACTTTCAAGTAGTAAACTTGAAAGATGATAATTTGGAGATTTGTCGGACGAGTTTAACGCACAACGCCTAAAAAGAAAAGAAGTCTTGAATTTAGAAAGGTTGTCTTAAAGGTTTTTAAACAAAATAAATGTTGAGAAATGTAAATAATTAAAGTTCAGGGTTTAAAATGTAACTATTTAAGAATTTATAATAGTAACCCTTTAAAAATGTAAGTTTGCTCGAAACCGGGTTAAAGTATCTAACCTTAATATTTACTCAACCTATGTTAAGTAATAAGGTGGGTAAAATGCAAGAATGCAAATCCCTTTGGAATAAAGATACTAAAACGGTTTTTTTTTATCGAGTGTTCGGGTTGTCTGTTCGGGTCTTGATAATTGGTCAAACCCAAAGTCAACTTTCCAAAATATTGAATGTTATGAGATAACTCAATAAAATTTAATAAGACTTAACCAAGTATGTAGTTCCATTGTTTTAGAACTAACAACGCACGTTAAGCGAGTGTTCGGTTTTATCGGTCCAAACTTTGTTATAAGATCAAGTTGGATCCAACATTTCCAAGTACTTAAGAAAATATTTAAAAATCAATTTGTAACTATTTTTAAAGAAATATACAAGTCTTGATGGCTAAAAAAAAACACACTTGTGTGTCTTAAGCGAGTAAGAATCAGTTTGGTTCGGTTTCCATCTCACAACAAGTTCATAGATGGTTTCCACATCCAAACACTAAAGAACTTGTATAATAATGTACAAATAAAAAAAATAGTTTTACAACCAAAAGTTAACAATAAAGTTTTTAAACAAAAGTTCGGTTTTCGGCGGATCGTGTTTCGGGTTAAGACCGAGGTAAGATTCTACAAACCCATAACCATAGAATTTGTAAAAATGATTTTAGAAACTTAGATCTAACAATAAGTATGTTTAAACAATTATTTAACAAAACTAGTAACAAAGTTCGGTTTACGGTTTAGAGCTATTTACGATTAAACCGAAGCATAGGCTCTTAAAACCCATAACCATGGAACTTGTAAACATGACCAACAAACTAAAATAAGCAAGATTAATATGTATGAACAAGTTATATAGATGTATATATATCAAGGACACGAAGTCCTCCATAAAGCCTTGCCTTATGAGGTCCGAAACCTCACCGACCGGAATCGGAGAAGTAACTACCAAAGGTAAACAAGGGGTGTATATTATATATATGTTGCACAACCATAAACAAGTATTAATAAGGCTACATAAACTAATTAAGATGAAAGACTAAAAACCTTCAAGAACACTTAAGAAGATAACCTTGAATATTTGATGTTTGAGAGAGTTTTTTTTTTTGAGTTGTAGCAAGGGAAAATGAAGAGGAAATGTGGTGTATATATAGGGTAATGTTGGTGGTCAAATATGGGTGTGAGACACAAGAGTTTTCATGCAAAATGGATTAAGACAAAAACACAAAACAACAAAAAATAAATAAATAAATAAAAATAAAGATAGGATGTTTTCAAGACCCAACAAGTGTGAAACAATATTGTAACATAAATCCATCATTTTGATTATAACATAAGCTTCGGGTTACAAATCGGGTCGGTTTACATAATAAAAAAATACAAAAACGAATACAAACAAGACCCGAAATTGACGAATGCCACAAATTTCGTGAACACCAAAGTTAGACAAAAACACACAGTTTGTTATATGTTCAAAATTAAAAAAAAATCTTATAACTTAACCTTCAAAATAAAAAAATAAGAATCTATAAATTCGGGTCGGGATTTCTCCGTTTTAATCAGACGCAACACTGAAACAGAACCGGAATTTGGTTTTTAAATAAGCATAAAACAAAAATGTTGGTTTTAGTTATATTGTTTCAGTTTTAATTAGATGCAAACAGAAACTGAAGCAAAGTTTTTGATGTTCGGTTCACTTGTACATATATTAGTATGTTAACTTAGTCGTTTTATTCGTTTAGTTTAGGAACTTTGTTACTTCATACATGTTTATTGTGTTTCAGGTCACAGGTACTTAACGCGCTTAATTTGGACCTGTACGAGCATGGAATGAAGACCCGGGATGATGTGTGAAAGTGTATGATCAAAACCGGAGGATTTGGGTAAAAGTTGATTTCAGAGTATCATATGCTGAAAACAGAGTATCATATGTTGAGCATAAAAGGAGCATACATCAGGAGTTTTTAAAGTATGGTTTGCTGATTTAGAGTATCATACTCTAAAGTTAGAGTACCATTTGCTAAAACTAGAGTACCATATGCTAGACCAAAATAAACAACGTGAGTCGCTAAAAAAACCCTATATAAGCAAAAGTTAGGGTTTGAGAAGGACATCTTTTGGAAGCAGTTACCAGCCCATTTGGAGGGAAGAAAAGGAGAAAACCATCAATTCCAATCATCTCTACTTCATTTACATGATCTATAACATCAAGATTGAAGACCGAGAGATGACGAATCGCGGCTAATCCTTTCGAGTCATACCCGGGATGTAGAGTATTGTATCTTTCAGTTTTTCTCATGTATTAAGAACGAATTGATTGTAACTATCGTTGATGTTAATCTATGAGTATTGATGTCTAGTATGATTGTGCACAACGTCAGTTTAGGTTTATTTCGATCAGAACGATTAGTGTGCCAGTTGCTATGATAATTGCTTGTAGGATTGTTTTGACCTGTTAATTGCAAGAAAGCATACGTTTGCCCTTAGTTGAGTTACACTGGCAGGGACCGTTTGATAACCAGTGCCGTGTGTTAGTGAGCGTGGATGCCTAAGGTTTAACCGGTTAGTCAGTCTGTAGTTGACACAGGATAGTTTATCTGTTAGGTTGCATGAGTTTGCTGTTAGGTTACGTACTTGGATTCCCGGGTGTGATTTGTCTTTGTTAATTGATTGAAACTTTGATAACTTGTTCGCTTACTATAAAATCAACCTGTTTGCTAGTGTGATCAGCACTTTACTTGAACTACTTCATAATGTTAGGAATCAGTTTCACTGCACACTGACCACATACTCCTCGTGGTTCGACACCCTACTTACCCTAGCTTGCTTAGGTGATTAGGACACTGATTTAATAGTTTTTGACTAGATAGCGACAGTCTAGCATCAGTTTTTACTAAAACGTAAATCAAAATCGTTGGCTTCGGTTTGGTGCGGTTCATCTGATTCAGTTTTTAGGAGAATCTATATATTCGAGTCGGGACTTTTTTGTTTTAATCAGATGCACAGCTGAAGCTAATCCGAAATTTTGGTTTTTATATGCATGTTCTTATGTTTGCATATGGTCTAGATGTTTGTTGTGACGGTTGTTATTTTTTGTTTATCTAAAAATCTACTATTTGTTTTGGTTATTGATTTATTGCAGCTTCTAATTGGGTTGTAATTGCTATCAAAAAGAAGCTCCCATCCATTTTAGCTGAGAAGACATTGGTGAAGTACACAATTGTAAGCCACAATGTTTGAAACTTTAGGTGTTAATATTGGCATTCTAAAATGTAGTAAAATGTTATTTTAATCACTTCCAAGTAAAATGTATTGCATATTTATTTTTAAGCAACTAAAAAGATTTACCATTAATATTATTTTTGCCTGTTGTATGTAGTTAGAAGTTTTCTTGTATGCATTAGCTTATAATCATTCTCACTGGTTAATTTGATGTTGCCTGGTTGATTAGTATTATATATATATATATGTGTGTGTGATTTGTGGTTTTTCTGTTGGATTTATAATATACTATTAGTTTGCAATTGCTTTTTTTAATCACTATTTACTGCATATCAGATTTATTGATTTATGTTGCATTAACCATTAGAATTAGTCTACAATTGTTGTTTTGATTTTAACGGCTGTTAACCCTTGTTCATTATTCCATGTTCACCGCATCCTATGTTTTATGTTAATCAGCACTTACACCCTAACTTTTCTGGATTTCTATTTGATCAGCACTCATTCATTTATGTTTTCTGTTTAATCCACAATTTTATTGAATTATATTTGTCTGTTTAATCAATACTTGTATTAAATTATGTTTTCTGTTTAATCATCATGTATTCAATCATATCTTGGCTATGATGATGATGATTAGAGACTATTTTTTGGTCGGAAAACATATTATTTACATGGAATAAAAAACATATTATATTAACTAAACATATGACACATGGTATCTTTCCCTAACTAAACTACTACTTGTGTACATTCTTAACAAGTAGAATTACTAACTCTGATAACTAATCACTCTTACCAATAAGGATGATCAAGTGGTCTCGATATCGAATGAGCATTTTGGTACAAATGTCAGGACAAGTTTTTAAGGTAATGAAGATTGCGAAATGCGGATGGCATCGAACCGAGCTTTTTTTATACCAGTGCCAAGATTTTAAGAAAACTGGGATTGCGAAATTCGGGATAGGTTCTGCTATAGCACTGAGCTCATCCGTATTTAACGTCTTAGGATATTAGCCCCGATAGTATTTAGGGTTTACTATCGACCTAAATCGAGCACCTGGCCTCTTACTAAACCCTAATACTATTGGGTTCAATAATTTATCTTCAATTGTTTTCATTTCTCTCTAAACCAAACATGACCAAGAACATCACTTCAGACATTCATTATATGCTGAAAAAAATCCCGTTGTGATGCACAAGTAATATTGGCCCCATAACGAACTGAACACTACAAACCGAATTTTCGTTGCTACCACGCCGCAACGCACGGGTACTCCTAGTAGTATATATTAATGGTTATTGTGGGCATAACACTGCTATTTCTCACTCTTTACGCTCTTTTTGTACACAAAATTATTTATTAGAAACTAAAAAACACAAAATGGATTGAACACGCTGAATTGATTAACAGCAATCTCCGGTGTTCACGGCGTTGATATTAAAGGCTTCCTTTCTATTATTGGTGGCATTATGATCGGCGACGAATCCCCTGTTCCCGGAAATGGTAGTTCCGGCGGAAACTGTTGACCAGGGTTGACTTCCGGCGGAAACTGTATTCCAGGGTTAAATACCGGCGGAAATTGTTGACCAGGGTTGACTTCCGGCGGAAACTGTTGACCAGGGTTGAAGAATGGCGGCAGCTGTTGACCAGGGTCAACTATTGGTGGAAGCTGTGGGATTTGACCGGAACCAAGTTGTGGTGGTGAGAATATAGGTACTAACGGTGGTAACACGGCGGAGTCAGGCGGGTTGTTTTGGAAACCCGGTGGTGAGAATATAGGAACTAGTGGTGGAAGAGTTACACCACCACCACCACCAGCTGGTGGTGAAGACCATATTGGCACCAAAGGTGGTGCTTGAAATGGGTTATTAAAATCCGGTGGATCAGTCACTATAGGCGGAAGCGTGTAGTCCGGTGGCGGAGATAATACGATCGGTGTTGGCGATGGGGTCGGGTTGTCGGGTGGCGGTGAAGCAACAAGTGGCGGTGGAGGCGGCAATGGGACGGGTGGTGGTGGTGATGGTGGCGGCGGTGACGGTGGAGGTGGTGATGGTGGAGGTGGAGGGGGGGCGGGTGGTGGTGGTGGGGCCACCGGTGGTGGTGGTATTGGTGGTGGGGCCACGGGTGGTGGCGGTGGGCGTCGAGGGGATGGCGAGTTAAAAAAGGATTGTTGGGATCGTTTTGTGAGAATGGCCATCCGCCACATTTTCCAAATAGGTAATCATATAATGGATCGCAATTTGATGATCCACCACAGTTTCTTGATCTGCCATTGTGATTGCGGCCTCTTGCCCTTCGGTTGCAGCCAAACGACCTTCGGCTGTCCTTCGGCTGTGGCCGATGGCTACGGGTTTTACCGTGGTTCTTTTGTAATTGATGGGTGAAGATTGGTTGTGAAATAGAGGAAGTGATGAAGAGTAATGCAATGGTTATTGACACTAAAATGTTGTGTTGAACCATCATTGTGTATCAAAAAGACCAAACCATTAGTATTTATAGGTCAACATTTATATTACTTCATGTCAAGGTATTTTTTTTACTAACAAAATACCATGATATATTGAAATATTATATTTTTGGTGAACACTAAAATTGCTTTGGAAAACCATCCGAATTGAAAGAAAAAGAGACGTAACATTGGCATAAAACCATAAATGCATGGTGACTTGTTTAAGCAATTCTGACAACCAATAGACAAGTTATAATATTAACCTCTTTTTCGAAAATATTTAAGTAGATATATACTCAAGTCATAGAATCAATAAACTAACACACAAATTAAGAACAAACTTTTATGTTTTATTAAATCAAGAAAAATAGCTCAAAATCTTAATACAACAAGCTCTCGTATATAACCGTTATATACTTGATGATGTATTTATAATATTAACCCAACTATGCCAACAAATTAACTAATAAACCCTAAAGCACCTTCAACTAAAACTACGTATTTAGTTCCTTAGGCCCAGACTGATTAGGCCTGTCTCAATAATCAAGGAGACACGTCCAAAGAAAAGTTAGGAGTTCAATCGTGAGTAACATTTGTATATAAGTTATAAATTTTTTTCTCATGCAAAGATAAACTATAAATCCTTATATTAGTTTTACGGCCATAACATTAAAACTTACATAATAAAATTTCACTATAAACGCATATGCATGTATTGCCTATATGAAACTGTGTGTGATAAAAAATGGTTAGAAATAAAAATGAGTCGGGTCATGCTAGAATTGAATTGAATTCAATTCAATTCAATGAGGGTTGGCCCTAGTACGAGTTTAATGCTTTCATCTTGATACACTTTTCAAACGCATGCCAAGTTTCAAACGGGTTTGCATGTTAAAATTTGTGACTCCATATGCTAGTGTGAAATACATGAAACACTTAAATAAGAGTCACCTAAATATTACTCATTTAAACCATTAATTTATTTAAAGAGAAGGTAGAGGTAGGAGATAAGGCGGAACAAGTTGGATTTTATTTATTTATATTGATTTTTCTTATTTATACAAGATTTAAAATTAAACAAATAAATAAGTAAAAAAGACCGAAATATCTCTGATTTAACATTAAAAATTAAACGAAGTTAGCGTTTTTAATTAAAATGGCAAAAGTTGTATAACTTCGACGTTCCAGATTAAAATAAAATTTTTGGATTAAAAGATAAAAGAGAAGCATTATGGACTATTTGAGTAGCTTACCCAAATATAAAAGATATGCTTATAAACTTCTCTCTTTATTTTATATATCACACGTTTCATTTATATAATACAGTAGTATTTAACACAGAACATACAATCTAGGGATTTTTATATATTTCCTCCTCTTAAAGACTTTAATACTTACTAGGTTAGATCCCGTGTTACACACAAGTGGAAATATATAAAACTTATATATATATATATATATATATATATATATATATATATATATATGTATATGTATGTACGTATGTATATGTATGTGTTATACATTTTAATGAATTGTAAACCGACAGATAATTTAGCATTATTAATATAAGATATAGCATTGTTGTTTTAATTAAAAAAAATCTAACATACAAAGAAAAATAGGAGATAAATAACAACTTAAAACATATTTCTAACTTATACCATGAAATTAAAAAAGACATATTATTTAAAACTTCATCATGTACTGTAATCATATGTTGTAAGGTATGAATCGAAAACATATACATGTTGTAATATAAGTTGCGTGTTATAAAAACTATTTTAATTGAAATTATAAAACATATAAGTACATAATATAAAGAATGCTACAAATATGAATATAATAATGAGATATAACAATTATAATTTTAATTAAACCATTTAATAAAGCAACCGTAAAATCCAAACTTCGTGACTTAAACCACCATTTCAATCCAAACATCCATACATCCAGTCCAAACGTTCATAAATAATTTCCCAGAATCCAAAAACATAATAATAACAATAATAATAATAATAATAATAATAAAGTCTCAAAATTTTAGAAAACAACAATGAAGACAATTTATTGCCTTTGTTACTCAATAAATGTTGATTATAATCATTTATTTTGAAACATTCTTCAGCTTAAGAGTTAATGTTGGATAATTTATTTATAGAAATTGTATACTTGGCATCCTATGTGGAAAACCAAGTTAAATGACATGGAGAAAAAATATGTTGCTTTAATAGTATAGCAACATTTCCCTGTCCTTAAAAATTAATTACATATATCCTCTTTTCATATTAAATTACTAAATTACCCCTCTACCATCGCCTACATGACCAAACCAAGTTGAGAACCAAAACAAGTGTGCCGGAAATCACCACTGCCACCTCCATCTCCACTATTGTTGTCCGCCGCTGTAATATAGGAAGCCACTAATGTTCAAATCTGCAACACCACCCCATCAGTGTCAGACCACTGTTCAGAAGGGTTATGAGGAGCTGACAACGGGGAGGCGAATGTGGGTTAACCGCCGGCGACGAAGTTCACCATGTGTTGGCTATAACCACATCCTATGGCGGGGTTTCCAGCAATGAACTCCAGTATCCTTTGGGGCCTTGGCTGTCGTGAAATTATTTGTTATTAAATTAATAATAAATAATATATGAGTAAAACAAAAATAAAAATAGAAAATGTTAAATTATTTAGAAAAGTTATTGCCCAAAAAAAAGTCAAATTCATATTTTGATTTTTTAGTGAGGGTAGAAGCCTAGAAGGCCCTTAAGAATTAAGATGTGAATGCTCTTTGAAAAATAAAATATATAAAATTCATTTAGTTATAATAAAGGGTAAAACAGTCATTATTTATACTAATTTTAATGAAATGAAAAATATATGTAATGTATGTCTTAGTATGGGAAATATATAACTAATTATTTAGGTTTGAGGAAATATGTGATAAATAATTTTAGGAAGGAGAAATATGTAAATATCTCTGCAATCTACACCCACGTTTATCTTCAATAATATATATAATTTAGGCAAAATGTAAGTTTTTTTAATAGCCAAATTCCTACTCCTATCCTACACGGCTACACCTACACCAATATTACACGTATTTGCCCATGTTTGAACCTGGGACCTCCCTTCTAAGAAGCACATACCTCTACCAAGTGGGCTAGCCCCACATTGGCTAGTCAAAATGTAAGTAACCGAAAAGAGTTACTTGATACTATTTTAAATGAACACAATGAATGAGGGCTTGAGTCCCATAATTGACATATAAATGTATTTTCTGAGATAGATTAGGGGATGTTTGGATGAGCTTTTAGATTTGCTTATTTATTTTTTGAAAAGCAAAAGCCACTTTTGAAAGCTCCAATTTGAAGCTTTTGGAGGAGCTTTGCCAAACATCTTTTGATTTTCAACAAGCAAAGAAGTAAATAAGCAAGTTTTAGAAGTTCACCCAAACACCCCCTAAGTGTAGAGGTGCACAAATCGGTTAATCTATAACCGGTTAATTTCCAAACCGGTTTTTTTTTGCAGGAAATAACCGGTTAGACCGGTTAATCGGGTCGGGTACTAACCGGTTTTGATAAATTAATAAAAAAAGTTCGGTTAACTGGTCAGGTAATAACAAGTTTTTAATAGAATAATGGTAAAAAGTTGGTTAATCAGTTCAGTTAACCGGTTACTAACCGGTTTTGAAATCAATAATATAAACTGGTTACTAATGGGTGGTTAGAACCGGTTAGTAACCGGTTAGGATTGGGCCGATTACTAACCGGTTAGCATTTCGGTTAGAAACCGGTTAACCGGTTTCTATGCGCACCACTACCTAAGTGTGTTGTCATTTTCTAATTAAGAAAATAAAGTCTTTTAAATCAATACTAAGGTGAGAAATAATTTCTTATCAATTTACAATTCAAAAGAAACTAGGGGATACCCCCGTGCTCCGCGGCGGGTAAATTGTAAGTACCGGTTTGTTTCGTCATGGTATCACAAAAGAAAGATAAAACCCGGATTACAAATAAGTAGTTCTCTAGATCATAATATATATAAAAAAAGAGAGCCCAATATATTAACTTTTCGAACCATTGCATTTAGTCTTTTTTGCAAAAATATATCAGTTGATATTCCTATTCAAAAATCAAATATTTATGCATGTTGGCAAATCTTCAGTTGTTGTCTAGTGAAAGCAAGTACCTAAAAAGCCGACTAATAAGATGAAAAAAGAAATGTATGAAATACTAAAAGATGCACAGTTACAATTATAATATTTATTTGGTTGCCAGTAGAATGGGCAGCGACAATCAATTTCTAAACATATCCAGCATATAATAGTAGAGCCTTTCTTGTTGAAAACCTTGCATATGCTCACAAACTAAAATGATATATATACCACGATCAAATAAGCTTATGGGATTGTCTTAATTATTTTGAACTATAACAACAATTTTTTAATATAACATTATAGCAATTGTACCTATAACTAAAGCCATGTTTTGTTTTTTCAACAAATTCAAGCAAGAATGTAAAATTAAAACTATAACTAAATCCCATGAAACAACTTTACCTGAAGCCCAATGTAGCTTGTAATGCACTTGCATAATTTCATAGAATTACTCCATATCAAGTCCAATGCCACTTTTCCTCTTTAGCATTTCAATTTCCATCCATTGTTATGCCTGCATTAGATAGGACAAGATGTTTTAAACTTTTATCGGTAGAAACTAATATAATGAAAGATATTTGAATATCGGTTTTTGTTGTCCTAATTATTTGATAGATGTGCAATATGCATATTCTGATGTTACACACGAACTTGAATCATTTGGATAGTTGTAATAAAGCAACAGTGAGCCATGCTGTCCCAAGTCATTACCATTTGGCAAAATAAATGATGACAAAAATGGATCAGGTGCTAGTATGTGCAATGTGCATTGATAGATACCTAAATACTATCAGTATACAATGCATTATTAAATTGGTGGTCTTACCGTGTGGTACCTCATGCGGCTTGAGCATGGACGTATTTCAGCCTAAATATTAACAAAATTAGATCAAGCATTCTCCTTCTAGCCATGTGTTTAACAACTTAATCCCTTCCTGAACTCAAAAGGCATACAAAATCACATTAAATGAAGTATACGATTACAGTAACAATAACAAATTGTTCGATAATGGATAACAGATGCGGCAATGCTTATCAATCATCACCACTGAGTTATGAGTTGCCATCACTAAGGAAGCTCAGATAAGTCCAAGAGTATCATCATAGCCTATATTACATTGTAATTCTGCCGCCGCCAGCAATCCCACTCACATTCTCATCATAATCAAGTCAACCCAAAAGGTTCAAAGTCATAAACCCAACAAAGATTATGGTGATAATCTGTGAAGAGAAGAACCAAACACGTGTAGTGCACCGCCCAAAACAAACAATGAGAAGATGGCACCATTAACGCTATAGGGACTTGTACCACACTCTTAAAAATCTGTCGGGGTAGCACAGTAACAAACTGTGAGTGCCACTGACCTTTACAATTATTATATATATAATTCGGGCCCAATATTTTCTAAAGATAGCCCATTATATTCACCACTATGCCCATATCACCCAATGGATGCCTTAAAAAAAGAGCCCATAACCCAAATCTTATATTATTCTAATTTCTTTATACTTTCAAAACATTTGGGAACAAATTTAATTAAAGGAATGTGGTTATTGTTTTAAGACGAATCACACTAATAATAATTTGAATGTTTGTAATTTTTCTGCTAAAATTTAGTACATGGACTAAAAACTCAGTATTTAAAAAAACAAACACTTAAAAATAAAATAATAATCAGTAACCATCTTATATTTAAACATGTCTAACTTTTTGGTTTTTTTAACAACCAAACATTTGCACATAATGATAGTTTGAACCTATAACCTTCTATTTCACACTCTAACCACTTTACCACCCTATCAAAATGAGATTATAAAAGTTTTGAACAGAATTTTCTATTATGATATTCTGAAAACACAAGACATTTATGTTTTTATATGAAATAATGATCTAGGAGAATAATGAAGATGACAAAAATTGAAATTACAATAATATGGAAATAACAATAAGATGAATATTGAAAATTATTCTCTTTCTATACTCCCCCTCAAGTTGAAGCATGAAGGTTACGAATGCCTAACTTGTCTAGCAATAATTCCAATTGTCGAGATCCCAAAGGTTTTGTGAATAGATCAGATATTTGAAGCTTGGTATTGATATGCAATGGCACCACTTCTTTAGACTCGACACGCTCTCTAACAAAGTAACAATCCATCTCTACATACTTCGTTCTTTCATGAAAAACCGGCTTGTTGGCAAATGTTTAACTACCAAGTTGTCACAAAACAATTGTGTTGGGTTACTTTATTCAAGGTCCAATTCCTTCAAGAGCCATCGTAGCCATAAAACTTCACTAACTGTAGCGGCCGTTGCCCGATATTCGGCTTCTGTCAAGGAACGCGATACCACTGATTGCTTTTTCGATTTCCATGATACCGATGCCCCTCCCAAGAGTAACAAATATCTGGTTCTTGATCTTCTCATGTCCGGGTATCCGATCCAATTTGAATCAGTAAAAGCCACCAAGTTTGTTCCTCCTTCTTTTGGGAGTAGTATCCCTTGGCCCGAGGTGGCCTTTAGGTACCTTAACACCCTCATAGCCAACTCCATATGATTCTCTCGAGGATCCACTACAAATTGGCTTAAAACATTAACCGAGTAAGCGATATCTGGTCTAGTTGCTTGTAGGTACAAGAGCCTCCCTATAAGTCTCCGATACTTACCCGAATCTCCTCGTCATCTTTCCCAAGCTTTGTGTTCTGTTCCATGGGAAAGGTGCTTGGTCGACAACCCATCATCCCACTATTCTCAAGAATATCTAGAATGTACTTTCTTTGATTGAGGACCATACCTTCTCGCGTGAGTGTTACCTCAATACCTACTTTAGAGAACCTAAGTCCTTGATACTAAATTTTTCATTTAAGAATGTTTTCGTTTCCTCAATCTTTGCCCTGTCATTTCCCACGATGATGACATCATCAACGTATATAAGAGCTGCTACAGAGGATTTTGTGGTCTTAAATATGAACAATGAATGATCCGCTTGAGATTGCTTAAAACCGATCTCATGCAAGGATGATGTGAATTTTTGGTACCAGTTTCTTGATGCTTGTTTTAGACCATATATAGACTTTCTAAGACGACTCACTTTATTTTCTTTTCCTTTATCGGCCTTGTGGAATCTTCATGTACACTTCTTCATGTAATTCCCCGTGTAAGAAAGCATTGTTGACATCAAGTTGGTTTATTATCCAATTTCTTTTAGTTGCCACTGCTAAAATAGTTCGAACCGTAACAAGTTTTGCCACCGGTGCGAATGTATCGTGATATCTACGTATTCCATTTGGGTGAAACCCTTAGCCACTAATCTTGCCTTGTACCTTTCAATGTCACTATTTGGTTTGAACTTTATTTTGTACACACATTTGGAGTCTATGGTGCGTTTTCCTTTTGGCAATTCTTCAATAGTCCACGTGTTGTTTTGTTCGAGGGCCTTTATTTCTTTCTTCAATAGCTTCTCTCCAATTTTCATCCTACACGGCTTGGTTAAAGGTTTTGGACTCATCGTTTGAACCAATGGCCGCTAAAAAGCTTTATGTGACTCAGAAAATTTTTCATAAGAAAGAAAATTAGCTATCAGGTGTACCTTCGTGGAATCTTGGTTGGTGACAGGTATTGCTTGGTCTATAGATGGTGGGAGATTGACGATGTAATCGTTAAAGTGGGCTAGACGGGACCGGTTTCCCTTTTCTCTAACCGGTTCTTGGTTTTCAATGATTAAACCTTATGTTTCTTCTTCATGTGTAGGCATTTCATTTATTTCTCTATCCATACTATTTTCGCCACCTTGCATATGCATTTCATCCACATACATGTTTACATTTTCATTTCTAGACTCAATAGTAGTTGTTTCTTTTTGGTTGTTTCCTTCAGTGGTGATTGATTCTATGTTAACTTGGATTTCGTGGTCTTCATGGTACCATGGTGGTAGCTCAAAAATCTCTAGCTCCTCCTCATCGATAGGAATTTTTGTGCTGTCCTATGGGAAGATGCTTTCAACAAATCTTACATCTCTCAACACAACTATCTTATTATTTTTGGCGTCAAAAATTTTATACCCCTTTGTCCCTTGGGGATAACCAAAAATATTCCCAGTCTCCCCCTTTCTTCAAACTTGTCGCCTCCCGTTTCAATACTACAATAGTTTGCGAGACATCCAAAACCTTCATATGACTATAATCCGGTTTCTGATTGTAAACCACTTCATAGGGGGTCTTGTTACCAATTGTTTTGGATGGGAGTCTATTTATAATGTGGGCTGCGGTTAGAACGCATTCACCCCAAAAAGTGGATGGCAATTTTGCTTCAAACTTTAGTGCCCTTGCTGTTTCGAGTAAATGTCGATGTTTTCACTCAACCACTCCGTTTTGTTGCGGAGTGTGTGAACATGTGGTTTCAATAAATATTCCCTGTTCGATGTAGAAATCCATCATTCGATTCGAGGTGAACTCCCCTTCATTGTCACATCGAACCCTTTTTATATTTTTATCAAACTGAGTTTTGATCATTTTGTGAAAGCCAATTAAACGATCACTCTCCTCTGATTTATGTTTTAAGAGAAAAACCCAAACTTGTAACACCCCGGCTTAAGCGGAAACGCCCGAGTGTGACGTACAGATTGCTCAAACACACGTGGCACTATTAAGTGACCATAATAACATTAATTCATTAAATTTGCCAAGTACACAAGTTCAAGAAGTCAACAATACAAGTTTAAATCAAAGACAAACAATAATTCATTTATTAAATAACCTAGTTAATCTAGGTGTCTTCATACTTCATCCTCTAATCACCGTACCTGTAACATATGTATAAAATATGGTCAGCTATAAATATAGCTGGTGAGATTTCCACAGTTTAAATACTACGTAAAAACCATACAATTCCATGAAAACTTGTGAAAAGCACACAAGGGTTCTTTACACTCGATGCAGTGGACCTGAGTGTAAAGAACAAACGAAGGTCCTTTCCAGTTGGGGCTACCAACGTACTTGGATAATGAGGTCCCTTTTTCACTCGATACGGGCGTATGATCATACTTAATGAGGCAACCACTTGAATTCCACGTATATAACAATTTAACAAATAAGCACACAAGTCCATAATTGAATTGTAGTTTGTAAGTAATCGAAGTAATAATACTTGAATTTTATAATGGATATATATGCCACCCCAAAACATTAAAACATTTAAAAAGGGGTTGTGAAAACTCACCTTAATGATTGCGGCAAAAGGGATATGAATAACTTGGAAGCGTTTGAACATGACCACAACCGAACTCGTTACGTAAGCCGAGGCAAACGATCCACACTAACTAAAACAGATAAAAACAAGACTCAATCGATAACCTTACGGTATTGTATTTTTATTGGATATTTCATGTTATTTTGTATTCTTTAATTATAATATTATCATTTAAGTTTTAACGGAAATTTGGTTGTTAATATGATAAACGCATTTTAATGGCGGGGATATGAAGTTTGTACGTCTGAAATACTTGAACTAATGTTTACAAGTCGAAAAATATAATTTTTGTTTTAACGAAATGATTTTTAATATATTAAAGTTTACGTCGCAATTAATATATGATTTTTAGTTACGGCTTACGAAAATGAGAGACTTGGTTTTTAAGCGCAAAAAGGTGAGATATATTTTATATTTAATTTATATAACTTTTATTTAGTTTATAAATAATTTTATAATTTTATTATGTTTTTAATTGATTAAATATTAATTGCTAAAGTGTAAGGCCCCGAACCCGGTAGCCCTACTTTAGCGTCGGATTTACTCATAAACACAGTCCTTCAAATCAGAGTTTATTAAAACTTTTCGCGGAATATAAAACATCAATCATTTGTTACAAAACATTAAATCTTTTCTTTGATACCATAACACAAAACTTTATATTCAAAACATCTTTACTTCTTTCTTCAGATGCCAGCCGTTCAATCCATGCCATGCGTCATCCTCTTACTAGCTCTGTAATCGGCTCACCTGCGTGCATACTAAAAGTCAGCTACGCTGAGTGAGTTCTAGTTAATCAGGTATCATACAATTTATTCCCATATATTACTTCCCGTATCCGAAGACACATATTACTACCTTAACCTTGTATAAATATCCATAGGAGGATCGTCACGTAATATTTATTAAAAGAACCATTACCATTACCCTACCATATATAATTTCCATAGGAGGAACACTATACTATCCATAGAAGGAACACTTTACTATCCATAAAAGGAACACTATACCTTCCATAAAAGGAACACTATACTTTACTATTTAATATCCATGTAAGGAGCTAGTCACTTACCTTGACGATACGTGCAATATCCGAAGATCGTTCACGTACCGTCAAGCAATCAATCGTATCGATCACATATACCATACACGGCATACACATAAAATTATATCCTTTCGTTCATACTTTCTTACTTTCTTTTGTATTATCTTACTTTCATATCTTACGTTATAAAGAGCATTACGCCCTACATTCCTCGAGTATTACTAGGGCTCGGAACCCTCTTCGTAACCATACAACCATACGTTATCATTTTTTTCTTCTATTATCTCTATCATGTTCATACACATAAACATACATAACATACTTACCTTATTCTTAGCGCTGCAACCTGACAGTACGTGCAATATCCGAAGATCGTTCACGTACCGTCAAGCAATCATTCATATATTTCACATTATCCATATAAGGCACACACTTATCTCTTAGGATAAGTGTATTAACAAACATATTGAGTATGCACACAGCCCCGAAAACGTAACACAAAAATGGGGCTAGAAACTCACCTGAACACGGTTACGTTCTCCGTTGATCGTAATCCCTTTCTTCAGTTGTGCACGGCTGACTGTATAACAAGTATACATATCAATTTAACTATCACTACTTATAACATCTTTCTAATCTTAATTACTACCCACCACGAACGGGGGTCCGGGGGCAGCGCCCCTGGCAGCGGGGTCTAGGGGCGGTAGCCCCTAGCAGGGTCCAAGGGGCAGAGCCCCTGGCTGGGGTCGAAGGGACAGTTTATTTCCATTAACTGTCTTAACACATTTTTCATTATATTTTTAATTTATTTTCTAATCGAACTTGACTTTAGGCGAAGTTAACCTTAGGCGAACTTAGCTTTAGGCGAAGTTACCAGCTAGGCGAACTTAACTTTACAGCGAAGTTGCCATCAGGCGAACTTGGCTACAGGCGAAGTTGTCATCAGGCGAACTTGGCCTCAGGCGAAGTTACCAGTTAGGCGAACTTAACTTTACAGCGAAGTTGCCATCAGGCGAACTTGGCTTCAGGCGAAGTTGTCATCAGGCGAACTTGGCCTCAGGCGAAATTACCAGTTAGGCGAACTTAACTTTACAGCGAAGTTGCCATCAGGCGAACTTAGCTTGCAGGCGAAGTTCATCAAGCGAACTTAGCTTGCAGGCGAAGTTCGTCACTTTGAAGGCGAAGTTGCCCAGATGAAGGCGAAGTTGCCCAGGCAGCCACTGTTTTAGTTTCTGATCGGCATTTCGAGCGATTTTAACACCCTTGCTATGGTTCAATATCACCCACTACGCTACCCGACCATTTTTGGTCGTTTATACACTAAAAAGCTTGGATCTTTAAACTTCAAATATCAAGAATCATACCTTTTTGGGCTTGTTTGGATCTCGTTTACTTGCTTATCACCACTAATCGCTCTCTCTCTCACTCGGGTCTGCCGGATCTGCCCGGATCTGCCTTCGGTCCGGCGGCGAAGTTAGTGTGGTATGTGTGTGTTTTTGGAGTGTTAGGGAGTTTGGTGAAAAATGAAAGATATTTTGGGGTTTAAGGGATATTTATATCCCTGAAATCCCATGGACCTAAGGCCCATTCTCATTTAACCCATCTCCATTAATCCAAATCCATAACCCACGTCTATTACCCAACGCTAGCCCGACCCATACCAACTCCTATTCTATTATCTATTTCCAGATAACCCGAGTAAACTTTCCCTCTATTATTAAGTAATATAATTAATATTATCTTGAAATTTCGGGATGTTACATAAAGAATAATAAATTAAATAAACTAAAAAGAAAAAGAAAAACGGTTTTGACCCGGGGTTTCGAACCCGAGTCTGTGCGTTACGAGCCTATGGTATCAACCAACTGGTCTAGGATGGTTATTCGTTAATGTTCTGGTTTTAATTATATATATATATATATAATATTAGTTTCTAATGATCTTTAATAATAATAATAATAATATAAGCAGTTAACAAAAAAACACAAAGAGTTTGACCTGGGTTTCGAACCCGGGTCTCGCGTGTGATAAGAACATGACTTAACCAGTGAACCAGCTTTGTAATTCGTTTGAAACATGGAAATAAATATATAAAAATACAAGGCTTAAGTTCATCTTCTCCAATCAAAACCCTAGGTTTTCAATTGGAGAATATGGTTCCATGAACGTTGCTTAGAGCTTAGGGGTTTTGTTTGTTGATTAAACGCCGTTAATATGCATACTTTAATTACCTGATATTGTCTTAAGTTTTCCGGAATTGAACTCGCCGGAGCCGGACTTTTGAAGAACGATTACGGGTATTATGGAGAGATTTAGAGAGAAAGAAAGGTATGAGCGAGTTGTACAGTGTCCTAAGCCCCTATTTATACACTTAATTGGAGCGTGTACGCGTTATCACGAGGTGATTTACGGATGATATAACGTAATTAACTAGGTGGTTAGTGTTGGGACCAGGATTCTTGATCCTTGTGAATAAGCTATTCTTGGCGACTGTTTCCAGGAATAAGGATCCTTTATGGATAAAGGATCCTCAACAGCTGAAGACTTGGTCAAAGCATTAAAGATTGTAGACGTTGGAAGGAGCTACAACTCGTTTATACAAGTCATAACCGCTCCAATATTCTCGCAAGAACAATAAATGCTCTTTATGGCTAGTTATTATTTAATTATTCTTCTTGTAACTATATATATGAGCTGATTATATCACATAACACATACAACACATAGCATACAGAGAATCATACTGGCAAACACTTTGTACTCACGATCAGCTTATATTCTCACCTATTGTAATATTTCAAGTTCAATATAATCAGTAGTGATAGTTTTCACTACCCGAGGTTTTTATGCCGGCGGGATACTAGTTACCAAGGGCTTGTCCTCGTATAAATCTCGGTGTTCATCTTTTGATATAGTCACTTTGATCATATTTGTCATACAAGCATCAATTCTCACATACGAATTTGGTTACTTGATCCTTAGACCGATTTTTGACCAAAACAGTTTGGCGCCCACCGTGGGGCATTGGTGCTTTAATCCCAAAAATTCTTACCTTTATTCAATCCCTACATTCAAAGTTATCACTCAATGGCCTCTCAAGAAAAAGCTATTTCTACAACCGCTGCATCAAGTGTTACGGCTCAATTATCTTTGCCGCCACAACCTGTCTCTACGAAGCCACAAAAGCCCATAACTGTTGCTCAGAAGAAGGAGACTGCCATTTTCTCCGGATCAAAATCCACTACTGTTTCCCAAACGGTGACTGCTAACAATGATGTTTCTGTTTTATGTGCACAGATGAAAAACTATATGGAGCAGTAGAACAAGACCAACCAAAGGATCCTTCATGAGATTGAGGAAATCAAGAGAACTAGGAAGAATACTGAAGACGTAAGTCCCATCATCCCGAAAATACTTGACTTCAGCACTCCAAATTTTCCTGGTCAAAGGTGCCCAGCATCCTCTTATCCTCAACAGGGATCCTCGTATTTCTTCCAGAAAGGATACTCTACCCAGTATTCGCAAGGATCATCTATCCTTCAACAAGGATCCTCAAGTCAGCACTTAAGATCCTCTAGCCACCATTCGCAAGGATCCTCCGCCTTCCAATCTGGACCCTCAGATTTCTGTCAAGGACCTTCTACTCACCAGCCTCAAGGATCCTCTGTCTATCAAACAGGATCCTTGGGCTTCCAGACAGAATCCATCGTCTATCAGCATCCAGAAACCTACTATCTTTACGGGTAAGAACCTTTGAAGGAACCAAGATCAAGACCACTTGAGGTCCACAAAGGGGACTTCATACCTATGCAAACCACTGCTCCTGCTGGACCAACTCTTGACGCTGAAACAATGTACCCCGGACACAGCTATGGGGGGAGATCTTTTGATCACACAAGAGGTAACACTTACAATAAATTATCTTTTGGTACTAATCATGGTGGTATGCAGGATACCGGAATCAATCAAAGTATAGCCCGTGAGTTACAGAAGCTCAAGGATATGATATCCAGTGTACCAGGAGTCATCAAACCTATCCCTGAGTTATCAGGAGGAAGCCATAACATATCCAGATTCGCTCCACCAATTTGTGATGCTGAGATACCAAAGCGCTTCACCGCCCCTAGTATGAAGTTATATGATGTACCCACTGATCCTGAGGAACATGTAGCCTTATACCGGGAGAGGATGGAAATCAACCCAATCCCAGAAAGGCTGAAAGAGGCTTGCTTATGCAAAGGCTTCGGCTCAACACTCACTGGATCTGCTCTCAAATGGCTGCTAAGTCTTCCTCCTTATTCAATTACCTCTTTCTCTCATTTAATCAATTTGTTTAATAGTCAATTTTCATGCAGTAGTTCCTTTGAAAAATTAACTAGTGATTTATATAAAGTTGTCCAACCTCGTGGGGAACCCCTTAGACAGTTCCTTACTAGGTTTGGAAGAGAGGCCTTGGAAATTCCAAATCTGGATGTCCCAACAGCTGTTGAGGCATTCAAAATGTGATTACAAAAGGACTCTCCATTTTACCAAGATCTTGTTATGACCCCTTGCAGGAACTTAGATGAAGTCCGAAACAGAGCTTTAAGATTCATCAAGTTAGAGGAGGATCAAAGAATCAAAGATCAACTGAATACTCCAGAAAAGAGTGAAACTCAAGACAAGAAACAAGGATCCTACTTCAGGAATAACGGCTCCAACCCATACTCCAAACCAAATGGCCAGAAGATCAACGCTGTGGAAGATGAAAAGGACGATGAAGATTGCCCAGGATATCTGATTACTGCTTCTCTATAGATATAGGAGGAGTAATGCTTGCTGTTAGGAGCTTGGGTGACAAAGCAAGATGGCCGAGGAAGAATGAGAAGGCGCCTCCTCCTAAAGACAAATCCAAATGGTGCGCTTTCCACGAAGACTTCGGCCACATGACAGAAGACTGTATCGCCTTGAGAAGGGAGATCGGCTACCTCCTCAGCAAAGGCTACCTCAAGGAGTTGTTCGGAAGAAAGAAGTCAAGGACCCAGGATCCTGAGCCAGTCCCAGAAAAGGCTACTCCACCTCCTCCAGACGCTCAAGTTATCAATGTAATCTTTGGAGGTTCTGACATATGCGGGACTTTGTATTCTGCTGCGAAAAAACATGTCAAAGAAAGCAAATTGGAGAATGGTGAAAGGCCGATCAGGACTTCTACAATGGTCAAGCAACAAAAATCATCATCAACAACTTCAAGAAGAAGCGTGGAATAAAAAAAGGTAAATGGGCTGAGAAACTACCCTACGTGCTTTGGGCAGATAGGACAACTCCAAAGAATGCCATAGGACAAACACTGTTCTCATTAGTCTTTGGAGCTGAAGCAGTGATCCCCACCGAAATGGTGTATCCAACAGCCAGAACAAGCATCCGTGATCCTTAGATAAATGAAGAAAGTCTTGCTCAAGATTTGGATACTGTGGAAGAACTCAGAGATCAAGCAAGGTTCAGGATGGCCGCCTACCAGCAGAAGATGGCCTGTGCATACAACAAAAATATCAGAATCAGAAGATTTGAAGTTGGGGATTTAGTTCTTCGAAAGGCGTTCCAAAATACAACTAATCCTGCTGACGGAAAGTTAGCACCTAAATGGGAATGTCCTTATTTAATTGAAGTCAAAGCTAGAAAGGGGGCATATCGTTTGATGAATATGGAAGGTGACATGCTCCCAAAACCTTGGAATGCAATTCATCTAAAAAGATATTTCTGCTGATCAGGATCTTGGATCCTAAAAACTTCTTCAGTCCATTACTTGGTAAAATTTTACTTTATGTCTATATAAATTATGTTAGATTTTGTCATGTTGCAGAAATACCGAGCAATAGGGCCCTCAAGTGGAAAAAACGGGTTGGCCAACTCTCTCCTAAGTTTAATCGGCCTTGTCGCCAGGTTTATAAGGTCTTCACCTTATGCCATGAATTTAGGGTTTTGACACCCTCGCCTGGAGCGCACGATTATCCGGGTATGATTGGAGGCTGTGGGACCAGTACACTATATGTGGCTGACAATTTCATGGCTAAAAATCATATCTTGGATCATACAAATTAAATGGTAGACGTACCATATGCACAAGTTAAAGTCAATGCCGGGTTAGGCTCGTCACCGTGTTTATTTGGGCCTGTCAGGCTCGTCACCATGTTTATTTGAGCCAACGCCAAGGATCGGCTCGTCGCCCGTATTGGGCTTGCCCCCACGTATCTATTGGGGTTGTCCCCATGTTTTATTGGGCTTGTCCCCACGTATCTAATTGGGCTTGTTCCCATGTTTTATTGGGCTTGTCCCAACGTTTTATTGGGCTTGTCCCCACGTATCTATTGGGCTTGTCCCCACGTTTTATTAGACTTGTCCCCACATTTCTTTGGGCTTGTCCCCACGTTTTATTGGGCTTGTCCCCGAGATAGTTGGATCAAGATCCAACTTTTCTAATTATTTTGTTTTCTTTTGGTTACTTATTTTAACAGGTAAGCAATTCAAGAAGTACTATAAGGATTCAAGATCCTCTATCCTAGCAACACAGAAGACAAAACAGAAATCAAAAGAGTTATATTATCAAGTAGCAAACCAAAAGTTGACCCGGGCTTCTTCAGCAACAGTTGGACCATCCACCCGGGTCAAGCCTTTACAAGATTATCGTATGTCTATGCAGAAATTAAAAGCAACATCCTTGATCTCCACATATCGTCGGAATAATGTTTTTAATCTGGAATGAAGAATGGTTATAATTCGACTCAATGCTATAACCTAGGGATAATAATGAGTCAGCAGGCAATGGTCACATCATTTTCTCTCCAACGGTTACAATTCGAATTCTCGGGATAAACATGACAGCTGTTATCCATTCACATCTATCATGTTTGGAGGCAATTGTTGGGACCAGGATTCTTGATCCTTGTGGATAAGCTATTCTTGGCGACTGTTTCCAGGAATAAGGATCCTTTATGGATAAATGATCCTCAACAGCTGAAGACTTGGTCAAAGCATTAAAGATTGTAGACGTTGGAAGGAGCTACAACTCGTTTATACAAGTCATAACCGCTCCAATATTCTCGCAAGGACAATAAATGCTCTTTATGGCTAATTATTATTTAATTATTCTTCTTGTAACTATATATATGAGCTAATTATATCACATAACACACACAACACATAGTATACAGAGAATCATACTGGCAAACACTTTGTACTCACGATCAGCTCATATTCTCACCTATTGTAATATTTTCAAGTTCAATATAATCGGTAGTGATAGTTTTCACTACCCGAGGTTTTTATGCCGGCGGGATACTAGTTACCAAGGGCTTTTGATACAGTCACTTTGATCATATTTGTCATACAAGCATCAATCCTCACATACTAATTTGGTTACTTGATCCTTAGACCGATTTTTGACCAAAACAGTTAGGATATAATATTGATCATATAACGCGTTAAACAAAATTTTTGGGTCAAAGTTTATAGTTTTATGGATGTTTGGGAGTCGCCGGCTGTCACACCCCGGTCCAGGGCCTAGAGGTGTGACCAGCAGTTAGTACCTGTTTTGTAAATATATCAGAGTTGTGGGTTCATTTTAGCGAAAGTCTTTATATATTAAAATATTAATTTACATTATCAAAATTACTCGGTAATTTATCACTCGAGTTTCAGTTTTACAAAACAGTGTTATTAATAATACAAGGATTCATGATATTCAAAAACGAGCCATCTAAAGCGATCTTCTATGACTCCAATCCTTGTATACCGTCTAATTACCTGCAAGGGTGGGAAAACACGTCAGCTATATGCTGGTGAAACGTTGACTCGATAAAACATTTATAACAGTCGTTAAATACAAACATAGTTTTCTGTTTCACAATCTCAGCAGGAATGCCTGTCCATTCCCAGGATTTATACCACTGCCCTACACACACAATTCTAAGGTTCCCCGAGTACATAGCCCCTGTTCGGAGACAACATTCCCCTAGGCTATGTAACCCTTATGGAGAACTGGTTATGACTGACTTGGTTTTGTATGCCAATTATCAATTATGTTTGGATCCAGACACATGTGTATTTGGTCTGAGTTGCTTTTTATTATCTATTTTGTATTATAACGATTTTAGAGAGTATATCTCATGCAAACATTTATCAGACTCTTTGTAATAAACAACATGTCTATTACAAGAGTAAAATCAGTTCAGACAATAAAAGGTTAACATGTTCACCTTATTTTATCAGTCAGAAATATCAACCTCATTGGCTTCAATATGCTATTAACCTATATATCATTTTAGGTTTGCATAAGTACCTTGTTGGTATTATTCAGTAGATTTTAAGTCTGTTACAGTTTCAGCAAACTCGAGGTCTGATCAGCAGACTTGAAGTCTGATTCGGTTCAGCAGACTCGAGGTCTGATCAGCAGACTTTTAAGTCTGACCTAACCTTAGTAAAGTTATAGTCGTTTTATGAAAATACTTTGGATTTACATATGACGTTTGGAATAGCACACTTTGGCCTAATAAAGGATATCACGTTGGCAAACTTCTCCAGGTAAGCAAACGGGTCCCGCAGTTGATTGGGATTTGTACGAATTGTTTTCCTTAGGCAAGAAGAGTCTACTAATGATACCCCCCTTCCAGTTACTACATGCCCGTCAAAATAATAGTTTTGATAACATTACTTCACGTGGAAGCAACGTCTTTGCCTTATAAAATTTTATTTGAAAAATATTAGCAGTTTAACGACTATACCCTTAACTAAGTTATATCTTATGTATTTAAAGTAACTAGTAAAGTAACTTAACCTTAATCCTACCTCAATCATCTCGTCGGGACTTAAGAACTTAAGAAATCAGCAGCACTTCGACTTGCACTTCGTTTTCAAGATTAACAGCTCATTCGGCAGCGTAACAACACCCGATTCTTTGCAATAACAGCCCTCGGAACACCCTTGGCACGATTCCCTAAGTAAGTGTGTGAAAATGGGATGAATGGGCTGTGTTCGTGGATGCCCTATTTATACCCTTTTTGTGCATCTTCGCGATACGCGAAGTTGCTTAAGTCGGTGCCGCAATTCTGCATGTCAATCCCAGGATGCCACATGTCACCACGTCATTGGATAACGTTGAAATGTGTGTCAGCATCTTCGTGATATGCGAAGATGTTCCTTCTTTGCATTTTCGCGATACGCGAAGGTGTAGAATTTCATTTCCAGTCCTTCTAATTCCGGATTTGACATTTTTAGCCCTTTAACTGCTAAACATTACATTTTTTGGCCCAAAATTAGATGGGGTATTTTCATGGTGTTACACCGGCGCCGCCACCGGCGGCCAGCCGGAAAAACGCGCAAGGGAGAGGGGTAGGGCTGGGTAGGGTTTAGTTATTTATAATAATATAATTTAAATAGAATGTTACACTATTAGCCATTATAGTTTCAGAAATATTTTAAATGGAAACTTAATATCTTTTAAGTTAATATAAGTTTTCAAATTTTACGCTTTTAACTCTAAACTTTATAATTAAATTATATGGTTTTGGGTTTTGGATTATTTACGTGTTTAACCCGTACGGCTCGATTAACGTTTAAGGCTCGGGATTTCATAAATAAATTGAACATAGTAATGAATAAACGAACGTCGAACATTAAATGTCGGGAGTACTTTTATTAATGATCAATAATACAACGAAACGACCCCACGGGTCGGGTTAACAGATACAAATACGAATCGAGAATTGACGATTGTCACAAAACCGATCGACTAAAATCATCGACTATAGTCAAAAAATAGTTTGCTCGTGTTAGCGAAGGTGTTCGATATCTCCCACATATGTCACAATGTAAAAGTTCAAAGCATTCCGTTGTTTTAATGTGACTATCAAGAAAAGGCAATCTGGTAGATTTTGCTTTCACACAAAAATCACAAGTATCACCGTTGGTCTTAAAAGAAAAGAAATCAAAAGTTGAAAGCTTACTATGTGAGGCGTGCCCCAAACGCTTGTGCCATACTTCACCCGTAACTGCCATAGCCGTTCTTTTATCCCTCACCGTCTTCATCCGATATAGACCTTGTTGGCGTTTACCCGTCCCAATCAAATTCCTCGGATTCAAGTCATGTATAGCAAAAAAATCCGTGAAGAATGTTACGGCACATTGAAGGTCGTTCGTTAATCGACCAACAGATAAGAGATTACAAGTAAAATCGGGAACATATAAACGTCTCAAATTTTGGTTCCATCAGGCAAGGTGCACGCTCCCTTTCCCTTGACCAGTATAGAGTCATCGTTCGGTATCGTCACCGGTAATTCTTGTGATGATTCAATGTTGCCATGAAATAATGTAACATTCGTTACTTTTCAAACCCGAAAACCCGACCAATTTCGAACTTTTCGGCTTTGTTTATATATATATATATATACATATATGTATATACATATATATATATATATTCTTAAGTTTCGTTCGTGTATTTTATTTGACATACGTCAATGTTTACTTGTATTCGTTAAACCGACCTGGATTATCGTATCAATGTATTCTTGTTCATCGTTTATTATTAATATTATATTCTCGATGATTTATGATCATAGTTCGTTCATATTATATTGTTTTCGATCAATAAACGAAACTTCGGGATTTAAAGTGTTTACTAAAGTTAAACAGTTGCGTTATCCGGGTATAATATAATAAATATTTAAACTTAAACTTTCAAAAGTACAAGGTCTATAATGTAATTCTTATTTAATTTATATTCTTATAACATCTTAAAAGTTGAGGGACTAAAGGTGTAAATTTAATTTAAATTAATATTATTATATATTATTATAATAACTCCAGGCAGCCGTCCCCTTCCCCAAATCATTTTTCCGGCCCGCGAATTATTCCGGAGAGCCGCGATCACCGGCGAGTTTATTAAACCAATGAAACACGCATTTTAAACCCAATCAAAGCTTGTAACATCTTTCTCCACTAACGACAAACCATAATCTTCGGAAATAACGTGTTATAATGGCTGTAACGCATGGATTAAAACCCGGAAAACGGCCGAAATTTAATCAAAACGAAATTACCATCTTTAAATGATATATGTAGGGGTATGGTACTAAACCCGGTTTTACGACCCTAAATTTATTATGTTTGGCTTATTTTATTATATGGACTAATACAATGTTATTGGGCTGAGGGGGTTTTGTGGAGGTAACCCTAACTGGGCTAGACCCATTAGGGTACCATGATGGTGGCCATGAGACTCTCTATATAAGGAGGTCTCCACCTCCTTATTAAAGGGTCATGCTCAATAAGAGCCACCACCACTTTTTATGTCTGTAAACAAGAGATTCCTCAGGATTTCTTAGCAGTCACCTCCACACCCCCGAAAAACCATTGCAGGTCTCAGGCAGCCGAAGAAGAAGATCAAGATGTGGTTCGTTCATCTCGAAAAACCGTGGAAACATAGTCATGGATCAGGTCAGATTCATTTCATGCTTCGACATTGGCGCCATCCGTGGGACGGCAACGAACTACCCTTCGATCTTCATCTCGGCTGTCAGATCTCTCCCAGGAAAAACCCAGATCTGGAAGTTTACAGAAAAAGGCTTCAAGGCTTGTTCTATTAAAGCTCAAAAAGATCCATAGATCTAAAAGAGGCTTCCAGATCTGTGCAAAAAGAAACAGCCTGATTCGAATGATCAGGTCTCCGGATCTGTGATGGTTTTAAATCTGCTCCGAGCTTCAGATCTATCCAGATCTGATTTACAGATCTAGATCTAGATTACAGACCTGGATTTTAGGTTTAAAATTGCAGGTCTAACTCTTAAATTGCAGATCCAAAAATTACCAGACTTCCGCCGCCATGTACGCGCGCCCGCGGGTTCTCATTCCGCAGCCGTGCATGTGCCACCGCGGAAACCACCATGTGGGTTTTGCGCAAGAGACCTCCGCCATGCACGCGCACTCGCGAGTCACCACTCCATCGCCGTGCATGCGCGCATCAGGCCTCACGCCAAACCTAAAGGTTGGGAATCCTCATAATATCCCATATGGCTACGCGCCAAACTTCAAGGATGGGAATCCTCATAATATCCCGTATGGCTACGCGCCAAACTTCAAGTTTGGGAATCCTCATAATATCCCGTATGGCTACGCGCCAAACTTCAAGGTTGGGAATCCTCATAATATCCCGTATGGCTATGCGCCAAACTTCAAGGTTGGGAATCCTCATAATATCCCATATGGCTACGCGCCAAACTTCAAGGTTGGGAATCCTCATAATATCCCGTATGGCTACGCGCCAAACTTCGAGGTTGGGAATCCTCATAATATCCCATATGGCTACGCGCCAAACTTCAAGGTTGGGAATCCTCATAATATCCCATACGGCTACGCGCCAAACTTAAAGGTTGGGAATCCTCATAATATCCCATATGGCTACGCGCCAAAACTTCAAGGTTGGGAATCCTCATAATATCCCATATGGCTACGCGCCAAACTTAAAGGATGGGAATCCTCATAATATCCCATATGGGCACGCGCCAAACTTAAGGGTTGGGAATCCTCATACCACATGCTCATGCATCACATATGCTCACGCATATTACACATGCTTACGCATCACATGCTCACACATATCACAGTCTACGCGCACGCGCATGCAACATCAGCGCGCGGCGCGGGACATAAAGCCTACGCGCACGCGCATGCAACATCTGCGCGTGGCGCATAACACAAAACCAAAGTCTACGCGCACGCGCATGCAACATCAGCGCGTGGCGCGGGACATAAAGTAGCTCGTAAGTCGCCTCACGCGCAAGCTTCATTATTATTACAGCTCATAAGACGCCTCGCGCGCAAGCTTTTATTATTCATACAGCGCATAAGACGCCTCGCGCACAAGCTGTTATTATTCATACAGCTCATAAGACGCCTCGCGCGCAAGCTGCTATTATTCTTACAGCTCATAAGACGCCTCGCGCGCAAGCTGTTATTATTCTTATAACTCGTAAGACGCCTCGCGCGCAAGCTGTTATTATTCATACAGCTCATAAGACGCCTCGCGCGCAAGCTGTTATTATTCTCATAGCTCGTAAGACGCCTCGCGCACAAGCTTTATTATTCTTATAGCTTGTAAGACGCCACGCGCGCAGGCTTCATTATTCTCATAGATCCATAAGACGCCTCGCGCGCAAGCTTTTATTATTCATACAGCTCATAAGACGCCTCGCGCGCAATCTTTTATTATTCATACAGCTCATAAGACGCCTCGCGCGCAAGCTGTTATTATTCATACAGCTCATAAGACGCCTCGCGCGCAAGCTGCTATTATTCTTACAGCTCATAAGACGCCTCGCACGCAAGCTGCTATTATTCTTACAGCTCATAAGACGCCTCGCGCGCAAGCTGCTATTATTCTTATAGCTCGTAAGACGCCTCGCGCCCAAGCTTTTATTATTCATACAGCTCATAAGACGCCTCGCGCGCAAGCTGTTACTATTCTTATAGCTCGTAAGACGCCTCGCGCGCAAGCTTTATTATTCGTACAGCTCATAAGACGCCTCGCGCGCAAGCTGTTACTATTCTTATAGCTCGTAAGACGCCTCGCGCGCAAGCTTTATTATTCATACAGCTCATAAGACGCCTCGCGCGCAAGTTGTTATTATTCTTATAGCTCGTAAGCCGCCTCGCGCGCAAGCTTTATTATTCATACAGCTCATAAGACGCCTCGCGCGCAAGTTGTTATTATTCTTATAGCTCGTAAGCCGCCTCACGCGCAGGCTCCACTATTATTACAGCTCATAAGACGCCTCGCGCGCAAGCTGTTATTATTCTTATAGCTCGTAAGACGCCTCACGCGCAAGCTTTTATTATTCATACAGCTCATAAGACGCCTCGCGCGCAAGCTGTTACTATTCTTATAGCTCGTAAGACGCCTCGCGCGCAAGCTTTATTATTCATACAGCTCATAAGACGCCTCGCGCGCAAGCTGTTATTATTCTTATAGCTCGTAAGACGCCTCGCGCGCAAGCTGTTATTATTCATACAGCTCATAAGACGCCTCGCGCGCAAGCTGTTATTATTCTCATAGCTCGTAAGACGCCTCGCGCGCAAGCTTTATTATTCTTATAGCTTGTAAGACGCCACGCGCGCAGGCTTCATTATTCTCATAGATCCATAAGTCGCCTCGCGCGCAGGCTTCATTATTTTTACAGCACGTCACCATCATGAAGAAAACCTCCCAAAACTCAAAGACAATAAAGACAAGGCCAAAGAACAGGGAAAAAACCGCCTCATAGCCTAACACACCTCATAAAGTCCAGCGCTCCACCTAGACGCTTGCGCGTCCAGGAGCAACACTGGACTTGGGGGGGCTTGTAGGGGTATAGAACTAAACCCGGTTTTACGACCCTAAATTTATTATGTTTGGCTTATTTTATTATATGGACTAATACAATGTTATTGGGCTGAGGGGGTTTTGTGGAGGTAACCCTAACTGGGCTAGACCTATTAGGGTACCGTGATGGTGGCCATGAGACTCTCTATATAAGGAGGTCTCCACCTCCTTATTAAAGGGTCATGCTCAATAAGAGCCACCACCACTTTTTATGTCTGTAAACAAGAGATTCCTCAGGATTTCTTAGCAGTCACCTCCACACCCCCGAAAAACCATTGCAGGTCTCAGGCAGCCGAAGAAGAAGATCAAGATGTGGTTCGTTCATCTCGGAAAACCGTGGAAACATCGTCATGGATCAGGTCAGATTCATTTCATGCTTCGACAATATACATTCAATTAAACCTATAAATAGTCTCCTAACCTTCATCTAAAGTCATCCCAAACTTCTATTTAAACAAACTTACTCTCTGTACTCTATAATCAATCCGCCAAAGTTCATTTTTCCGGCGACCTTGTTCTCCGTCAATCCGAAACATCTAGAGGTAATCGATATATGATTTTTCATCATTTTTATCCTTCTAACAAAACCCCTAAATCAATTTTAACAAACATGGGTTAACTAAACAAATTAAGATCGAGGGTTTTGGGAAGAGGATGAACATTGGTTATAATATAAAGGTTACTATTTCTAATCTGGTAACAACTCCGCAAATTGTTCTGGTGGTTAAGTCTCTTGTTTGTGAGGCACCGGACCTGGGTTTGAACCCCGTCAGTTAAGACTTTTTAGCCTTGTTTTTTTTAGCCTCTTATCTTTAGTATTGAAACCAAATTAATATTTTATAAATTATCAAAAATCATATAAAAATTATTTTAACTTAAATGCAATTATTTAGAAATCAACTTATCGTTTTCAACTAAAACCCAACTTGCATATCTCTTTAAACCATTAAAAGAACTAAATTATTTTCCCCGTTACTTTATTAACTTTAATCGTTAAAATTGAAGTTTATAAATTCCGTACGTTAGATTTAATTCATTAACTTTAAGATTCGTTAAACTTTTAATTTATTAAAATTAATTCATTAAACTTTATTTCATTAGCTTATAATTCGTAAACTTTATTCAATTACTTAGTTATAATCGTTCAAAGATAAAATCCCCAATGAAAATTTATATAATATAAAACTGTAACTCTCTCATTAGTATTAAATTTATAATATTAAAATGTTAATATTATAACTCCTTTTCGTTAACGTTACAGCTCTTTTTATAAACTTTATAACAAGTTAAATTGATGATTCCCAAAATTTCCGATAAAATTCATGCTTCGTATTCTTCCATATAACATTAGTTTATTACTTAAATAACATTAAACTATAAATCATTAAAATTCGTTAAAAAAAAGCTTAAAAATATTTTTATAATATAAAATGTGAATAAAACATATCAATATAATACAAAATCCCTTTAACTAAGTTATTAAATTAACTTTACAATGTTTTCAATTCCGTTAGTTAGAATTTTGTTTGTTTTCAATTATAGTACGAGAAGTTCAATTGTTTCGGAGTATTTAACGCACTTTCGGTTTCGGTTGCTTTGGTTTCATTATCATGTTTTCGGCTTATATTGCAAGTTTAGCTTCGATTTTAAGGTGAGTTTCTCACACCCCCCCTTTTTAACGCTTTTACTTTTGGGGGTAGCATATATATCTTATTAAACGCAAATCGATTTTATACCCAGCTATTAAACTGCAATTCATATCGTGGACTTGTGTGCTATATGTGCTTACTTGATTATGTGCTCAGCAAGTGGTTGCCTCAGTAAGTATGATCATACGCCCCCTTTGCACTCTGGACCATTTTGTTATGAGTGGAAAAGGGACCCCCGATCCGAGTACGTTGGTTGTGGCCAACTGGAAAGGACATTGCGTGCGAAGTAGTTTAATTATCACAAGTTTTATGGAATTACAAGGTTTTTATGTATTTATTCAAACTTGTGGGAACTCACCAACTATTAAGTTAGTTGACCGTATTTTTATATATGTTACAGGTACAAACATTAGAGGATGATACTTGGAGAAGACACTAGACTTAGGTTCTTAAACAAACGGACAAAATGATTATTGTATTTATATTTTCCTTGTATTCCTTATTGCAAACTTGTGTACTTGACTTGTAAATTAATTAATGATAATATTGTCACTAATAGTGTCACATGTGTTTTGAACAATCTGTACGTCACACTCAGGCGTTTCCGCTTTAGCCGGGGTGTTACAAATAAATCACATTGTGAGTTATATGTTCGGTGCAACCCCGTCTACAACCCATTGATTACCTTCCTCAAATTTATATGCCATGTTTGCCATTGGTTGAGTAACTTCTAAATTTGGTGAGTTATTCACAGTAAACATGTTTAGGAACTGATTGTATTGCTTATCGGTTAAGCCAGGTAACAGGCTTTGCTCGCTTTCAATATGTTTGCTGGTCGTTAGGCTTTTCTTTGGGATGGTCTTATACTATGTACCAATAGTTCCATCATGTCTCATGAAGGCTTGAAAGGCAGCGATTTTTGTATTATTCTTTCCTGTAGATGCACCCCTTTGTTGCTCATCTTTTGCTATAAGGTGATACGCCTCAACCGAGACAAGAGTCGGTTTCATGGATAGGACCTGGGTATGGAGATAATAAGGGGATGTGAGGTCAGAGGTTTCGTTATTGGTTTTAGATAAAGAGTTATTCTTGTCACCAGCCAAGGTAAAACAACGGTAGACAGATTAGGGTTTTGTGGTTTTTGGTCGAGCGGTTCAAGACCCATAAGTTTTGGACAGAATTTTCTATTATGATATTCTAAAGATACAAAACATTTATGTTTTTATATGAAATCATGATCTAGGAGAATAATGAAGATGACAAAAAAGGAAACCTAATCTAACTATATATTAAAGCAACATGATTTTTTCATATGGCATCATTCTAGGGCTTCCACATAGGATGCCACATAGATGTCATGTGAGTAGTTTCATATTTTATCATCTCTTCTTTCAAAGACAATATGGAACATGAACCCGTTTAGTTATGTTATAACCCATGACCCGGTTTCTCTTCAAATACAACCATCTTCATATGAAGATAACATTTTGTAAAATTTTGAAAAATAAATTATTGTGTGAAACAAATCTCGAACCCAAGACCTCATGTTTAAAAGTCCAAAGCTGTTCAAAAAGCTCGAGGCTCAAAACTCGGGCTCGTGGCTCGCTCGAAAAAAACTCGATTAAAACTAGTTATAAAAAGTTGATTTGAAACATCCTGAGCTGATTTGGATCATTTTTGTAACCGAACCAAAATCGACTCTGGCTCAGCTCGAGTCATGGCTCGGCTCGTTGGATTGATCTTAAGCTCGTTTAACTTCAAAATCAAGCTAGAGCCTAACTAAGTTACCCCGTTTAATTTCGAGCACAAGCTCGAAAACACCCTGGCTCGACTCAGGCTCGACTCGTGAACAGCCCTATTTAAAACTAAAAATGCTTACCAACTCTACTTAAGTAGTTATTGTGTTGAATTTCTTGACTTCTAAATGATATATTGTTAATTCACTTATAATTAATGTATTATATATAACAATTTTTTATTTTTATTATATTTTTCAACCGTGTGAAACACGAGCTCTAATCTAGTTACAATAATATGGAAATAACAATAAAATAAATATTGAAAATTATTCTCTTCCTATTGATTGGCTGTCAACTTTTCTGTTAATAATAAAATTTAAAATTTCCTTTTAATTTTTTGTTTTTTTTTTCTTAAATAAGGAGTACTTTATCTTTTTAATTATGTTTTAACAAAAACTTAATAGGAATCCACTAAAAATACCATCGGTGTTATTTGTTTGTAAATAGTTTGGACCCCAATATAATTCTTGAAATTTACGTAACTTGCAATATGGGTAAACCACAAGGAATGTTCATGTACTTAACTTTTAAAATATATACGTGACAAATGATCAATAAGATTCTTTTAATCCGGTCCATATAATGTTTTTTCGGAAGCAAGAGAAAATGCATCTCAGGTACATCAATTAGTAGGTATGAGATGATTCATGTCGGATCCCCAAGGGCAAATGATTGATTTGCCCATTTAAAGCAATCTACGCGAAGGACTCTTTTTACCAGAATATATTATTTCTTGCTATGGAGCTGTAAAGGGGTTGTGGATACCGCTATGCGAACATCAGACGCAGGATATCTCTCACGCACACTTGTTGAAGTAGTGCATCACATTGTTGTACGTCGAACAGATTGTGGCACCGTTCGAGGTATTTCTGTAAGTCCTCAAAAAGGAATGATGGTGGGCAGGATTTTTATCAAAACATTACAGCAGATGATATATATATATATATATATATAGGTTCGCAGTGCATTGCTACTAGAAATCAAGATATTGGGGTTGGACTTGTCAATAGATTCATAACTTTTAGAGCACAACCAATCTTTATTCGAACTCCCTTTACTTGTAGGAGTACATCTTGGATTTGTCAATTATGTTATGGCCGAAGTTCGGCTCATGACGACCTGGTCGAATTGGGAGAAGCTGTAGGTATTATTGCAGGTCAGTCTATTGGAGAACCAGGCAGTCATTTGGTTTAGCCCAAGTAATACGTTTTGGATCTAAGGTATAGAAATTACACATTTAGGTTATTTCATCAAAAACACACATTATGACATTAAAAAGGCTAATGACATTTAAAATGATGAGTGTGCTAAAAAACCTAATTCATAAATTTAATTTCAAACAATAGTTAGCACTTAGCAGTAAGCCAATAACTAGTTGAAACAAATGCGTGACTACATGAGTGTCTTTGTTAAAATAGGTTTTATGTAGATAGTCATACAAATTATTAAAATATCAACATATTCATTTTAATTAAAAGAGTTATCATAAATATATCTTAATAGTGTACAACATGGCCCATAAAAAGCACAAAATATTTCACGCATGCTCTTTATTTTCACGACTCGTCAAAATGTCATTTCCAAGTACAAAATATGAACCACAAATGATAATAAAACAATTGACTAATCGTTAAAGCAGATGATAAAAAAGAATTTGGTTAATACTGTAAGAAGATCACATATGCTTGATTTCTTTTTATTTTTAAAGGCATTTTTTTTCTCTTATTATAGGACTTGAAACATATCATTTGAAAGGACTTTCAGCTTAATAAAAACCTTGCTACCATTGAGCTATAAGCTCTTACATATATGTTTGTGCTCGTGATTGTTACTACATGCGAACGCGGTCTTCGAAAAATACATATGCTTTAAACTTTGAAGTCGGTTTTTTTAAATGGCTAAGTGCAGCTAATTGCCGAGAGACTCTGAAAAAGCTTGCCACCCACATACAACCCGTTTTACCCAAAGCTCGAATTCCCCTTAAAGTGGTGTTGCTCATATTTTCATAGTGTGCACACAAGCCATGAATCAAACTTGGAACCTCCAGGTTAGGAACTCCACATAAGTTGGTAAACCTTTCCATCTTGGACCAATTAAACTGGCATCATTGACAAATTTGAAGTCAGTTGCATTATTCTTAAATTAAAGTAGATTAATTAACTCTTTTAAGATTATTAAAATTACATACGGATATAAAAACTTTTTGATATGAACACCAATATATAAGTATAGGTAATAAACAAAATTGTTATTTTTTTGACCAGAAAAATGAAGTATTTTCGGACGAATCTTTTGATTTTAGTTATAGCCCATATTGTATGGCATTTTCTCCTTGGTGAAGTGATACATAATATCCAGAAATAGCACATGCGCCGTCACATCTATTATGAACTGTATAACATGTAAGTATCAACTATCATGCATCACTTATATTCCCTTTATACTTTATATATGAGTTTCATTTCTTACACTAATTCTCATGTTTAAAGCTATGCATGAACGTATGATTCACTTAAAAAACCATCACACTCATTCTTTTTTGTTTTCCTCAAAATAAAATGTACTTTGCGTGCTCTCATCAAACCAATAAATATATGTTTTATTTCATGTTCTAGTTTCTTGCTGACTGTTTTCAATAAAATGGCGTCTTTCCGAGAAAAAGATCAATATAGTATACATGTTCTACGATTTAATGTATTCATTTTGAAATTATGAACAACTTTTATTATTGTTTTGAATAATTTTGTGTAACAGTGAAATGGTGTCATTTATAGATCTTTAACGTCCATGAATGATAACGATCAAACGTATCACGGTCTAGCAAATAAACAAAATTTTATAATTTTGAAGAAACAAAAACACAAGACAATCTATGCAACTTTTTTGATATTTTTTTTTCAACGTCGACTTTCTTTGTGTGTTAGGTCACCGCACTCCTCAATTTTGGAAAGCTCTATTGTTCCACTCCTGTTAGACTATGTTGTCTTAACAAGGCCCACACTGGCTTCAGAATTTGGTTGGGCGTTCCCCGAGAAATTTGGAGAGCCCCGTTGTCCCACTCCGGTCAGACTATGTTGTCTTAATCGGCCCACGTTGACTTTAGAGTTTGGCTTGTGCGTTCCCCGGGAAACCATACCGCCGGGTAACACACTGTGGGACTAAATCCCGGGTGGACTCGGGATTCGAACTGACAAACTCGCAAGGCCTAACTCAAATCCTTTATTGTCAAGCTCAATTGGTTAAGGGAGCGTAAGATTTGGAACAATAACCTAAAGGTCATGTGAGTAAGGCTGATTTATCTCTTACGTGATGGGTCTGGGATTGAATGGTTTGACGTAAGACGGTTTGTGTGTCAAAAACTACACGTTTTGGAATAATAATATCCACTTAAAGTGTGATCAGGGAAGATCAAACTTAAGTATAGTGTATAGGATGATAACATATTATAACCTAGAAGCAAGAAAAGGAGTGCATAAATAATAATAATAATAATAATAATAATAATAATAAGTAGAGAGACAAAATGTCAAATGTTTGTTAGCAAACAAAATAGACAATACACAAAACGCACGTGAAAATGGAAACTGTTTTCAACCAGAGAAAATGAAAGCTGCGCTTTTGCCTCTCCTAACATATATTTTTTATTTTATTAATATTTACAATGCTGAACAGGTTCCTGCAACTCTGTACGCATGCTTCCACACTGGTCTTATGTGCTTTGGGCACATCAAACCCTGTAGTTTAACATATATTATATTTTATAATTATGTTCTCTATATATTTTCTTATTTCCCAAGAGTTTAACGGATACCCATATTCCAATGCTTTTATAATTAAGCGTGTGTGTGCAAGTACAGTTCGGGTTTGTTTTGAACTAAAATCGAAACTTTAGTTTTGGATTCTAAAAACTGTTTGGTTTTAGTTCAATTTCGGCTTTCTCATTTAAGTTATAGGCTTTTGAATGATAAAATAAAATGGTCCAAAATAACGAATTTGGATCTAAAGTGATTTATTATTAACTATGTTATTGATCCGTGTACGACACGGGTGGAAATATAGAAATCCTCTAACAAACACATATAATTTTAAATAACAATATAATTTACTTAGTATATATTTTTGGGACGACAACATGATATTTAATGCATAGATAACTTAAATACACAAATAAATGTAATGTAAAATCATAAAAACATGAAAAAACATATATATTTCACAAATAAATGTTGTAATAAATACTGCAAACACATAATATAAAACTTAAGAACTTAACATAAGAAATTATATTGTGAAAAAGATAACTGAAACTTATCATGTCGATCGTCCTTACGAAGCATCATGCCAAAAAATACATACACGTTATATAAAAATTACATTAATGTAATCGGATTAGACGAATTGGCTAAGTATTTATAATGAACCAAAAACATGTCGATTATACTGAGGAAAGTAAACTAATTTACAGTTAATGTCTTTAGAAAATAATATATTGTAAAAATTCATAGCTTCAATATGAATATCTAAACAATATACTTTAAAATTTAAATAATAGTTACTATTCATCACATTCACTTAAAATAAACATAATAATTTAATTGGATTTAGGTTGGTGGCATTATTACATCTTATGTTACATTTTTATTTATTACAAGCTAACAAAAACAACTAAAGTTGAATTTCGGCATTAAGTGTTAAATGTATTAAAAAATATGTTGTCGGTCAATATTTAAAAGAATGGTTACAACGTATTTCATTATATTAGTTTACTTATTTTTTATTAATTATGTAAGTTACATTTTGTATAATTGATAGTACATAAAAAATCTATTATTATTTGACTATGGCTAGTTGACTAAGGAATGCAGAAGTTGCGTCGGTTAATTGGTTAATATATGAATGTTTTAGGCGGTTTGAAATTTTTTAAAAAGGAAATACGTTTGTTAGTTGAAGACCATACTGTTTTTGTGCCATAATTGTTTGTTTTTTATATACAATATAGAATTGGGTAAGGATACGACAAATTGCATTGAGTAATTATTTGAATATCTAACTCATTAATGTTAAAAAGAAATATACAAACACAACTAACTATTTAAGACAACCGTTACTTTAAAAGTTCTAAGCCATCAATATGGTGTATTGAATAAGAATACCATCTCATGAATATGAATGAATAAAAAATGTGGTGTTAAACATTATTAACCTCTTAATAATCAAGTTAGGAAACATCGAAGTTAGTTTTCTTTGAATCGGTTTTTATATGGACTTTACTAAACCGTGATAGTATAATGAAAGGTAGTTTGTATTTATTAACAATGGAAATGAGTTTATTAGTATAATTGGATACATATTTTATGTCTTATTTTTATATAGACATCCAGTTGACTAACGAATCCAAAAATTGAATTTATTAAGTATTATAATATTTAAGGTTGTTTGAATTTTTTAATAACGGAAATAGGTTTCTTTCTCTAATCCCATACGATATTTGTGCCTTAAATTTTGATACACAATAATCAATGTGATTGACTAACGACTTCATTAGTCTGAAGTTACTATTTTATTAAATATCATTGTAACATCCCGCCGCGTTAGGCCTGACGTGCCAATTTTATAGTAGGTTAAAATTAAATGTTACATTTTCACTAATGATAAAACATTATATTTTTACAATAAATACAAAAATGAGTACAAGACATCATTTATTTCTCTAAAACTCTTGAATACCTAACGCTCAGTGAGCGGATAACTAAATCATTGTAACATCCCAAGCCTTCGATCGATTCTTCATAGATAATCTTGAATACCTAACGGGCAATAAAACAACAATACAAAATCACGTCCGCGCGAAACGCTCAGTGAGCGAATAACGAAATCATAGACATTATAAATTATAAACTTTCAACTTATAATATATTTTATCAAGTAGCACTTATAGCATATCAATTCGTAACTTTGATCAATCTCATAAACAATAATTCCATATAAAATTCCTCAACCAATGAATAAAAATATAAAATCCATAACGGTGTCATAACTCATAAGGTTTCGTGAGGACATGGTTAAGATGATATTTTCTCTAAGAGGATTGATACATACGTCTCCAATAATTCAATATTCTTATGACCAATCCGTAAACATTTAGTAGTGAGACGATGTATTTTTCCCATGATCGATCTGTACGCCTCGACTCACTCACGTTTCTCATGAGAAAAATAACAAAAATGATAAACTCAAAACGTGTCAACACATGTTATGAAATCCAATATCAAAATAATTATTCGTAGGTGAGCCCAAAAACGTATCATAACAATTCGATTAAAATCAAAATCAAAATCATAATCGGTGGTTCATATCAAACGATTTGTAATCAATGGTTCTCATAAATCAATAAATAATTCATGCTATAAATTTAGCATATAAATTACAAATACAATAAAAACAACAATATAACATAGCATGCTAAAGTAAATCAAAAGGTGTCAATAACACACGATGAAATCCAATACTCTATCAGCTGAATATAGTGCCAATACATATGGCAGGAGGAGAAGCTAAGCAGGTTTCTTAGACTAAAGGTTCTTTATAGTCTAATCAGAAATAGAACCCGTTTGTAACCACAATGACTATATGCTTAACAAACCTTCACAGATCGAAGAAGTATACTTTTTGGAAAGGATTCAGCTGGGTGGAGGAATGGTCAACTCGTCAGACTCATGATCTGAATATCAAACAATTCTTCGCATTAGGGTCCAAAAACGCTTCATAACAATTAAAAAGACATCAAAAGCAAATTAGAAATCGATAGTTCGTATCAATAAATAAATGATTCGTAATCAATAATTCATGTCAGTCAATAAACAATCCATATAAACTAACTATACGATAAGAAAAATAACATTAATAGGCTAACCATACCTTAATCGTTGTACCACACTTGAGTATAACTCTAATAATAAGAACTTGATCGAAAAATTGGACAGGAGTAGTTTTGCTCATGGAGAGGATAAAGTGGAAAGAAGATGATGGTGTTGTTTATAGAGCAGAGTACCCCATGCACATTCGGTATTGAAAAAAAAAATAACTTGGATTTCATGCTACAATATAATTATAAGTAAGGGAAAATAAAAATATGAAAATAAATAATGTTGACGATAGAAACTTAATTAGCATTGACCACCATTAAATATTCAAAAGATTTGACCACCATTAAATTTATTGGAGTGTTACAATCATAATTATTATTATTATTAACATTAATATATGAATTGAATTATTTATTTTTGAATAATATTATTTATTTTTGAATTATTTAATTATCAAGAAAATTTGAGAAGGCTTAGTATCTATGGAAATTATAGTTATGAACCAATAGCTTGATGCCATTTGTAAAAAAGCCTATTGCTTTAATAGTATAGATAGATTAATAACTAATTGTTTTTTATACATGTTGGTCAAAATACTTGGACATAGATATTCATTAACCAGTTTAGTTTTTATTAGTGTATCACAGTAATATATATTACTAAATAAAACATATGATGGAACAATGATACAATTTTAAAGTTTTGTATTATTTTGTTGTTGATGGTGGTAGGGTAATTATTTGTGTAATAATGGAGAAGGGGAATAATGGCACACATTTTCAGAAAAGATGTATCTGCTCTTTTGTTTTTGGCACTATCCTTTTCCTCTTTTATATATGCTGCACATAAAATAGTCCTGCTTTTCTCCTCTCCAAAATCATCCAATTTTGTAGATAATACAATATACACCAATTTTTTAGATAATACAATAAACACTCTATTGATTTGATTTCTCGATTGTTGTTTATTATGGAGGAGGCTTTAAAGCTTCTTTGTAGTGTAATCATTTAGACGTTAGGAGCTTTAAGGCCCCTTCACTATGTTGCTTGCTATGGTCTAAGCCTATATATATATATAAGCAAAGTATAAAATGAAAACCTACTTGAGTTGTGAAAATTCTGTGTAACATCGTTTTTTTTTTTGTTACATGTAATATATGTTGTAACATTTAATACAAAATATCAAAGTATTAAAAAAAATTGTTTTGCTATTTGTTAACATTTTTTTACTAATTTTTTTATATGTTTTTAGGAGAGAGAAAAAATTATATTTATGTTAACATTTTTTATTAACTTTAATTGTGGACCACAAGATTTAATCTTTAATTAAAAACATGTGGTTGAGAATGGTAATCTAGAGTTTTCACAACTCAAATGCGTTTTTATTTTAACATAACCCTATATATATATATATATGTGTGTGTGTGTGTGAGAGGAAGAGAGAGAGTAGGGTGACCCCACCAAAACACCCGTTTGCCACCGGTCGTTCCAACCCACCACCCCCTGTCACCCATCTTTACCACCCGTTAGCAGTGTTCCCCCTAACACCGTCCCACTTTGCCGTCCATAACAAACATCCTAATGAATACTTAAACATATACTTGTTATTCTTAAGACATTTACAATATTGTTATATATTAAGCCATTAATTGAATTCAGTTTATATAATATTTATAAAAAAAATATAAAAAAATCAGTCATGATTTCACAAGCGATAAATTTTCTTCTTTGTACCTATAAATTTTCTTCTATGTACCTAAAGTACAAAGTATTTAAAAAAGAATGTTTCTTCTCACATTAATAGAGGAAAGACGTAATACTAAAAAGAACTTATAAAAAGTATATTCAAGCCAAACTTTTAAAAGTTATTAAATTAAAAGGATTTTTTAAATAATAACCTTAAACTTTTTCCTTTTTTTTAAAGTGGTGTTTGTATCTTTACTTTATGGATCCAATGGTTAGTCTATGACATGTTATTTTGCTGGGAGTAAATTGCGCTTTTTGTCTATGTGTTTTTGTTTAAATCTGCGTTTTTTAGTTCTACAGTTTTAAATTTGTGATCTTCGTCCCTGTGGTTTCATTTCACTTGCAATTAAATCCGAATTCACTAATCCCGTTAAGTCTGGTTGTTAAATCCATCAGTGTGTCCTTCACGTGAGGGCAGTTTTGTCAATTTTCTCCCTAAATAAACCACATTCCTAATTCGCAAGCCCCCTCACATGAGGGACTGGGATGTATTTGGAGAAAAAAGGACAAAACTGCCTCTCACGTGAATGACACACTGATAGGTTTAACGACTAGACCTAACGGGATTAGTGAATTCAGGTTTAATTGCAAGTGAAATGAAACCATAGGGACGAAAATCGCAGATTTGAAACTATTTGACTAAACAATAGAGTTGGACAAACCAAAAGGACGAAAACCGCAGTTTACTCATTTGCCGGTTTAGTTAAAAGGATTAATATGTAAATAAGTAATGGGAAAATTCCCAAAATGTCATTTTGTTATAAATAGATTCTAAATATATCTCTTCAAAATTTAAATTTCATATTTGACCCTTTACTAATATGTCGTTGCCTCTACGTTATGAGTTCGAGACGACATGTTCTTAACTCGTCGTCTCCCCGCCATGTTAGCTCAAAACTCATTGTCTTATCGTCATGTTAGATCAAAACTTGTTGTCTCCCCGCTATGTTAGCTCAAAACTCGTCACCTCCCTGCCATGTTAGCTTAAAATTAAATTTAATAAATCTTGTTATTTTAACAATTATATCTAAATAAGGTACACGCAAAATGATTTTGATGGTATGCATGAGTTTTCTTAATCGTATTATTATCCAAAATCTAATTTGCAAGAATTTTAAAGCAAATAAAAAAAATTAAATATTTTTTAAACCAGTTTAGGATCAATGTTTGTAGCAAAGATAAGATAAACTTTTATTTAGCTAACATGGTGAGGAGACGATGAGTTTTGAGCTAAAATATCGGGGAGGTAATGAGTTTTGAGCTAACATAGCGGTGAGACGACGAGTTTTGAGCTAACATGACGATAAGACGATGAGTTTTGCGCTAACATGGCAGGGATGCAATGAGTTAAGAAATGTAACATCTCGGATTTCTCAAACCCGTATTCGTTTACATAAAACCCGATTCGGGAACCTTATTAGGATCTTTATCAATAATATTATCAAGATTTATGAGTATTTAAGATTTGTATTTTACACTTTATACCCCTCATATTCTTAAAGTAGTTCAATAATTAAATTAAATCCAAAGTATTCAATCTTTAAGCATTTTACGAAGTAAAAGGACCTATGTCGCCAAAATCCAAAACTTGCCCTGTTGATACCGGAGCGCCGCGCGACGGCAGCCACCCCATGTGGCCGCACGGCGCTACTGTGCAGATCGTTTTCGTTTTTGATTGTTTTCTAGTTCGTTTTTGGCCTAAAATCGCTTATTTTATGACTAAATCGAGTGAATTAAGCCCAAGAAAAGTAATATAGCCTAAGTACATGTCCATATTCATTACCCCTTTCTCAAGGACGAATTTTACTAATTTTAATATTAATTTGATCATTAAAAACATATTCGGTTTCTTAAACAAGTAAATTAACCATAATTGGTTCGTTTTGGTGTTTCCTATATAAACACATCATCTAACCTCTGCGAAAAACTTCCCTAAACCCTAATATATCATTCCCCAGCCGTCACTTGCTTCTGGCCTTCATCATATTGCTTGTTTTTTGCCGTTTTACTTGAAGACACGAGCCTTGAAGGTTGACTTTGTTTATACATCGACCTTTGACTCCACTTTACGATTGATTCTTCCACTTTCCGGGTAAGTTGTAAACTGTAAAATCGTTCATACATATTCCCTAGTCAATAACCTTCAATCAATTTCCATGGTTAAAGTGTGTTGACTAGTCAATTCATTGAAAACCCGTTAAAGGGCAAAATAGTCAACAAGTTTGACTATTCGTTTTCTCATGCTTCTGGTCAGAACCAGCGTTCTGTCCAGAAGATTTTTATTCTCGTAACGAAACTTTAAGACTACTTACCAAATCTCAACTTCCTACTCGCCGTTCGGATTCTGGTCAGTACCGACTCGTTTAAATCTTAAATTTAACGTAATCGGAGTTCTAAACATCCGTTTGGAATGATTCCAGCGGCAACGAGTCCGTTTTTACTTATATTTTCATATCTCAAAGTTTCAAGTTTAGTTGGTTTATTTTGTTCGACACATTAACGGATGATCCGTTTACTTCTTAACAGTTTATTATTGTTATTATTCGCTTGCCTATGAATCAAGGTGAGTTTCATCATTTCCCTATTTTACTGAATTTTCACAAGTTTTTGGGGACATATTCGTATTATTCGTATTTCGTATTATTTATTCATCTCAAAAATAGCAAACGTGTAATTGTGTGTATTTCGATCGAATGTTATGTGTTCCTTGTTATGTGCTAATATTCATTCATTCGTATTTCGAAGGGGTCCAACATATTCTCATTTATCGTGTGATCATACTATTGACCAACGCCCGATTCGCTTGACAACAGTCTAACTACTTGCTTATGGTTTGATTTATTTACCACAATTTACTACGTTTCTCTTATTTATCATATTATATCATATCATTGCAAAACTGGTGATAATCTCACTCAACTTTATGTTGACAAACTCTATTGTATTTTCTATGCATATGCAGGTTATCTTGTGAATTGAAGATTGAAGTTTGGACACTTAGACAAGACCTTAGGAATCAATGAAGACAATCATTATTTAATTTATGTTGGATTATATTTACTTATTTGAATTATCTTGTCATATTAGGATATTGCGTGCACTCTTTGAATAAAATATTGGTTTATTGGATTTTAATAATCCTTATTGGCTGCTATTGACCGATAATAATCCCTATTCATTTTATCACTGCTGGCGGTCCCAAATTTAAAAAAGTTGGCCCCCAATGGTCCCCTGTTAAAAATGACTTAACGGTGTTATACTTTTCTCCGAATTTCAAACTAATGTTTTAGGGTTTTGATCAAAAGGAGGATACGAGTTGATTGATGTAAAGCTTCGTTCAAAATGGTGCTCCAAAACGACGAAATAATGCTTCAATTCGGTTGTTTGAACTTACAATTAAGAAAAATTAAGTCGTTTGGATCACCGTTTCGAGCTAAGTTTTACAACAATCGAATCGTATCCTCTTTTCGAACAAAATCCCTAAAACAATAGTTTGAATTTGGAAAAAAAGTATAACTCCGTTAAGTCATTTTTAATGGGGGACCATTGGGGGGCAACTTCTTTAATTTTGGGACCGCCAGCGGTGATAAAATGAATAGGGATCATTATCGGCCAATACCAGTCAATAGGGATTATTAAAATCCAGTAAACCAAAATGTTAGGGCTCGGATTTTCAGTATCCTCAGCAAACATTATATTCAGAACAAATCTAGGATGCGGTATCCTCAAGGTAACAGGTATCCTAATTATGTTATATAACTAACACATTGTCTGTGATGTACTAAAAGTAGTTATTAATTTATTAACTAAATAAACGCTAATCTAGACACTAAGTAATAATTCTAGACTCTTAACTTAACTAAAACTACTAACCGGCAAGTGAACCGATCGACTCTAGTACAGCTAAGTAAGTCCGGATATCGAACCCACAGGACTCTTTAAATTACGTTAACTAGCTAATTTAGACTTAACTACAGACACGAATATTTATTTATTATTAATGGGGGGTTTCACTAAAAACTAATATTAAATTAATCACTAAGACTTAAGGACGACTTAAATTTAGAACCTGGTTTAAATGATGACAAAGAACCACCTAGGCTAGAATCCCTAATGCATCAATTATCAAATAGTAGGAAAATTCTAAGTTATGGAACCGGGATCTTAAAATAGTCACTTAAAGAAAACCCGAACAGGACCCCTGACCCTTCTCAAAAAGACACCTATGGATCTCTATTAAGTTCTTAAAAACACCAGTTAAATTAACTCGCTTACGGTCGCTAATTATTTTATGACAAGTACCTCTACAAGAAATCCTACCTTACAACGCGGAAATCAAAGGTAGTTTAAAGTATTCACTCGACTAGATAAACAAGGCTGAAAAATCAAACCTAGACGGACTCCTTACGAAGAACTAAATCTAGCAATCTTAAACAATCATGACTTATCATGTAATCTATCACCTCTCAGCTATTTAGATTAGCAGCACACTTAGATCTATTTGATTTATTAATATTGTTCCTATGGCTTTATTGCAAATCAACCATAAACAAGTCAAAAACACACAGTAGATGACCTAACAGAATCCTATCATATGACAGACAATCACCAAGGAAACTATGAAACAATAAAATTCACCAAACAATCCTAAGAACACGTATGCATCGAAGGAATAACAATAAACCTCTTACTTAATCACAAACCATAAACGAAAGCAAAATCCAAAATAAAATCCAACGTCAACAAAAGTTCATCATAAACCTAGGTGGTCTAGGGGTTTAGCCAACAACCATACTTAAGAACAAAAGAAAATAAATAAGTTCAAATAATGAGTTCATGACGAAAACGATAAATTCAATCCGAATATTAAAGATGTTTGGATGAGTAGATGTTGAACCCTAACGCTCTTTGCTCGAACCAACGGGCTTGCTCTCTTTTCTTTTTCTCTTTCTTTTTTTTCTTACGTTGCCTGGCCTCTTCTTCTTCACGGCAGTAGGTTAATTATATCAAAAAAATTTCATCGGCCCAATAATACACTTTTCATGTGGGCTGCAAATTAAAAATAAATAAATGGGTAAGATTAATTGGTCCACACGTTTCTAATTAAAATCAAATTGTAATTGAAAGATTTACTGTCATTTTTTAATTACCACCAAACTCATGATTCTTTCTTTTCTATATTATTATTTTTTTCTTCTATTTTATTTCTTTAATTCTTTAATGACATGAATTCACTTAATTAGGTTTTTAATAATTATAATAATTCACATGAGATTTGAACCTTACTTGTTAACACCATTCATCTTTTCTTTTTATTAATTAATCAGATTGTTTAGCCTGCTTTCTCTTAAAACCTTTAGCATTCAATTATAAGCTAATGGGGAGTAGCATATAATAAAAATTAGCTCAAAAGTTACTCAAAAGTGTAGGAAATAAATATAATATTTATATATAATTTTGCCCATATCAAAATATCCCCACACTTAAACCGTTTTCGTCCCTGAAAAAGCTGTTTGCAATGGAATCATAATCGGAAAATATGGTCTTAAAAAACATATAGATTATTTAAAAACTCCGATAAACGCAAAAACCTCGATTGCCGATATTGTTGTCCACTTAAACCCAGCCACCAGCCTATCAAGCCCCCACGCACATTAAGCATTTAAGTTCATGTGATATCAAAAACCTATGGGTCCCACACCTTTTGAGTTAAGATTCACCTACCCCATCTCAAGCATAGTAAAGACAATTAAAACTAACCGAGTTGAAGCAAACTAGTTCAACATATCACCATAAGATAAGAACCCCTTAATGGTAAGAAGAAAATATACTTAGATGGAATTTACGGATGATAGGTCAAGTGAGGTCGTACGAGAATACCCTAAATATTATTGAACTTTGTCCTATATATTCCCTAAAAATATATTTATCGACTAAAAACCCGAGCCCCAATAGTGTATCCTCAGAGTCGCCATCCCCTTGGTAACACGTAATACTCTCAGTCTCGTCTAGTATGTGCACTTTTGCCTCCTTTTCTATTTTTGAGAATGCTTCTTTTTCATTTTTCATTACATAACTTTCTCACTTTTCATTTGATTTTCAGACCAACTTCTTGGAATACTTACTTTTTTTATTTTTTTATTTTTTATTTTATTGTGCACTTAGGCATCTTTTACCTAAAAATGTATAACTAAAGACTAAAGCTCGTATAAAATTGGACATTTGCGGGCGCCACCACTCTTTATTTATTTCATAAAACAGAGTGGGGTGCTAATTTAAAGTGCATTCAATTCTCACCACCTTAGGGTAATCAGCTTATGGTAATACTCTCTATGCTTTATCGAATTTCAGCATCACTACCCCCCTTAGGATGAGAACCCACAAAATCTAAGATTAATTAGGTTTATTAAGACTATGCAATGGAAAACCTTTCAAGACTAGTTGGGTCTACCGACACATCCCAAGTTTAGTACGCTTTCTTTTATATTATCTCATATTATTAGTAGTTTCAAAAACCAATTTCCAACTTTTTCTATCATCTTCCATTATAGTGCAAAAAAAAAAACATATTCATGGGACACATTTTTTTATATTTTTTTTATGCTCCTTTTTTTCAATTTTTTTTTTAGTTTTTCAAAATTTTTATTTTTGCCAAAAACATCAATTTCCCCCCACACTTAAATTTCACATTGTCCCCAATGTAAGAAAAATGAAATTACCAATAAAATTATGCAAAAAATAAAAATGAATTAATGAATTGGAACAGACTCCCCTGATAAATTGACGATACGCCTTGTTAGTCGTGTTCCGTGCCCTCCAATTCGAACGCGAACATCAAACTCTCTTCAAATAACGTCATCTCTCACAAACAAAAACAGCAATCCTGAAGCAAGTGGCATCCCCACACTTGTTTAAAATAATATCTCACCAACCATCTCAAAAAAACCCTGGAAGAACCTGCAAGTAAGAGAAGAAACACCCGACAGAGCAAAGAAATAAACCAAAATAAAAATAAAAAAATAGAATGAAAACATAGTACCGGGTTGCCTCCTGGAAAGCGCTAAGTTTACAAAAGAGTCTTCAGCCAGACTCGTTCCCGTAACCTCAATCAGGATAAATTGGTCCACGCATTTCTATTTAAAATCAAATTGTAATTGAAAGATTTACTGTCATTTTTTAATTACCACCAAATTGACGATTCTTTCTTTTTTATATTATTATTTTTTTTCTTCTATTTTATTTCTTTAATTCTTTAATGACATGAATTCACTTAATTAGGTTTTTAATAATTATAATAATTCACATGAGATTTGAACCTTACTTGGTAACACCATTCATCTTTTCTTTTTATTAATTAATCAGATTGTTTAGCCTGCTTTCTCTTAAAACCTTTAGCATTCAAATATAAATTAACGGGGAGTAGCATATAATAAAAATTAGCTCAAAAGTTACTCAAAAGTGTAGGAAATAAATATAATATTTATATATAATTTTGCCCATATCAGTCTGCTGCTTTCCTTGTTTACCAGATCAAAGACCGTTGTTATGATCTCCCAAATACTCGCACTTGCTGTTATTAGAACGTGGCCGATAAGAAAACATGCTGATTAGAAGGATTAACGGCTAATTGGACTCATTCCAAAGTTTCCTAAATTATAGGCCATATTGTTAGCTTTGCTTTTGTATAAATAGAGCTACAAACTTTGATCAAAACACACTCTAGACACACGAGACTTACTAGTACTCGCATTCTTTGTAATTACGATCGAGTTTTAGCTCCACACTTGTAACCACTTTTGTGATTAATAAATCGGTGGTGATAGTTTTCACCACCCGGGGTTTTTTTCTTGTTATCCTAAGGATAACAGGTTTTTTCCTCGCAACAAATCTCTGTGTTCAAGCCAATTAGTCCCATTTTACTAATTTGGTTGTAAAATCACGTTTGTCAATTTTTGACCAAAACAATTTGGCGCCCACCGTGGGGCCACGGTGCTTCAATCCTTAAAATCCGTTTATTTCATTTTCAATCACTTCCATTCTCTTTACAATGACCTCACAACCAAAAACTAGTTTAGTCTTTGCTCCGGTGGTCACGGCTGCTTCAAACATTAACCCAGGACTTCCACCAGTGCCGGAGAAGAACACTCAACCCAGAGGGGAACTTCCACCATTCGCAGGATCCTCTACACGGATAGACCCGGTTATTTCTAACAATGACATTTTTGCTTTGATGAAACAGGTCAGAACACACATGGAGCAGCAGGAAAAGACCAACTCAAGGCTATTTAAGGAGATTGAAGGGATAAAAAAGAAGCCAGGGCAGAAGGCTGCTCCAATCATGCCCAGGATTCTTGACTTTGGTTCTCCAATATCATCTATCCTTTAGAATCCCGGATCCTTGGGGACACAATCAACAAGGACTCCGTCTCAGTAGCAATCAGGATATGGAAGGACTTATATTCCGGTATCCTCGGAATTACCTAGACCAACGAGGCCAGAGTCCATCAACATGCAGCCTCGTTCAACCATGCAAGCTGGCGTATTCTCATCAGGATCTCCCATGGTATCCTCTGAAGTGCATGTCGGGGATGATATCCCAATGCAGGCATCATCGTATCCTGAGGATACCCTCAATGGAAATATTTATCGTCAAGGCTCAGGATACTAAAGACCTAACCATGACCTCGGTAACAGTTTATTTAATGCTAATTTATACACTAACCGTGGACATGTGCAGGATAAGGGGATATCCCCCAAGATAGCCAGGGAACTGCAGAAAATGAATGATATGATTTCCAGTATCCCAGGGATAATACGTCCCATAGCTGAAGTCCTCGCAGGTAGCCACGAGTTATCCAGGTTTACTTGGCCTATATGCGACGTAGAAATCCCCAAGAAGTTTCAAACTCCCAGCATGAAGCTGTACGACGGCACTACGGATCCTGAGGAACACGTAGCTCAGTATAGAGAAAGGATGGAGATCAACCCCATCCCCATTGACATCTAAGAAGCTTGCCTATGCAAGGGATTCGGTTCAACATTGACGGGGCCAGCCCTCAAATGGTTATTGAGTATTCCTTCCAACACTATTACATCATTTTCTCATTCGATTAATTTGTTCAATAACCAATTTTCTTGTAGTAGATCTTTTGAGAAAATGACGGGTGACTTATATAGAATTGTTCAGCGTAATAATGAATCCTTAAGGGATTACATAACCAGATTTAGCAGGGAAGCTTTGGAAATCCCCAACCTTGACATGGCAGCTGCTGTTGAAGCCTTCAAAATGGGATTAAGGAAGGATTCTCCTTTCTATGATAATCTTGTCATGACGCCATGCAGGAATCTTGATGAAGTCAGAAACAGGGCGTTAAGATACATTCGGCTAGAGGATGACAAGAAGGCTCATGGAAACTTGGTTATCCCGAAGTATGAGTCCACCAGCAGGAAGTCAGACTCTCCACAAAAATTCACCAGGCCCAAGCCTCATTCCAAGCAGGATAATCCCAGGATAAATGTTGTGGAAGAAGATGAGGATGATGAAGAGTATCCTAAAATCTCTGAATATTGTTTTAATATTGATATGGGTGGTGTAATATGTGCCATGCAGGATTTAGGTGACAAGGCCAGATGGCCTAAGAAAAATGAAAAGCCCGGATCCATCAAAGACAAGTCTAAATGGTGTGCATTCCATGAAAACTTTGGCCATCGCACTGAAGATTGCATAGCACTTCGGAAGGAGATAGGATACCTTCTCAGCAAAGGATACCTGAAGAAACTATCTGGAAGGAACAAGGATAAGAGTCAGGATCTTGTCAAGATACCTGAAAGGGAACCTTCTCCTCCACCCGTAGCTAAGGTTGTATCCTTTATCTCAGGAGGATCCGACATCTGTGGAACCTCATATTCAGCAGCTAAGAAGCGTTCCAAAGAAACAAAGATGGACAACGGAGAAAGACCTCTCCGCACTTCCACTCTAACAACTCAAAGAATCATCTCCTTTGATGAGGAGGATCGATGTGATCTTGTGGATCCCAACCATGATGGTTTGGTAATCACTTTATATATAGCTAACTGTTTTGTGCGCAAAATACTCGTTGATGGAGGAAGCTCTGTGAACATTATCCAAATGGATGCCTTGAAGAAGATGGATATCCTGGAAACGGAGATTATCCCGAAATCCTCGGTTCTCGTAGGGTTCAGTGGGAAGACCAAGAACACTTTGGGAGAAATCAAACTTCCAATATATATTGAGGGAACTAACTCTCTGCAAAAAATTTGTGTTATTGACTCATTATCTTGTTGTAATGTGATATTAGGCAGGCCCTGGATCCACAGCATGAAGGCGGCACCCTCAAATTATCACCAATGTGTAAAACTCCCAAGTCCTTGGGGAGTCATCAAAATTAAAAGTGATAAGCAAGATACCAAGGAATGTTATGCTTCATCAATGAAGTGGACTACAAAGCCTACCCAAGGATAGCAATTACAGAAACAGCCGGGGAGGGTCCTACAGAGCAGGATGTAAAGGAAGTGTCTTTGGATCCTCAGGATACTGAGATCAAAGTATTATTAGGATCAAGTATTCCTGAGGATATTGAGATAGAGTAGATATCATTCCTAAAGAAAAGAGCTTCTACATTCGCCTGGAAACATGAAGATATGACAGGTATCTCTAAATCTATAATCACTCATAAACTTGGTATAGATAAATCTTTCAGGCCGGTACATCAAAAGCGAAGAAAGTTTGCTCCTAAGAGAAACGTTATCATACAAGAAGAAGTGCAGAAGCTGCTCAAAACCAAGATGATATGAGAGGTCCAATATCCTAGATGGTTGGCCAATTTAGTTGTTATCCAGAAGAAAAATGGAAAGTGGAGAGTATGTGTGGACTTTACAGACCTGAATAAGGCCTGTCCAAAAGACCCATTCCCACTCCCACACAATGGCTCAATGGTGGATGCAACAGCTGCCCACGAGCTGTTAACCTTCATGGATGCATCCTTAGGATTTCAACAAATTCAAATGGAGCCTTCAGATCAAGAAAATACAACCTTCGTGACTCCCACAAGTATATACTGTTATACTGCAATTCCTTTTGGACTAAAAAATGTAGGTGCAACATACCATAGGCTAGTCAATATGATGTTCAAAGACCAACTGGGGGACACAATGGAAGTCTACATGGACGACATGGTGGTAAAGTCAAGAAAAGCTGAGGATCATCTCAAAGACTTGGCAACAGCATTTGACATCCTGGATGAATATAACATGAAGCTGAATCCAGCCAAGTGTCATTTTGATGTCAAAGCAGGGAAGCTTCTTGGATACATGGTCACCAAGAGAGGAATAGAAGCAAGCCCTGAGCAGATCAAGGCTATCCTGGATATCAAATCACCAAGAAATGTTAAAGATGTCCAAAGATTGACCGGAAGAATAGCAGCTCTCAACAGATTCATCTCAATATCTTTAGAGAAGTGTAAAGACTTCTATGATATCCTGAGGAACAATCAAAAATTCTAATGGGGAGAAAAGCAAGAAAGGGCATTGGTATCCTTGAAGGAATACTTATCCTCAGCACCACCCTTGATGAAGGCAGCTGATGGTGAACCATTATCCTTATACTTAGCTGCCTCCGGAAGTGCAATAAGTGCCGTCTTAGTCAAAAATCATGAAGGTCAACAACATCCGATATATTATGTAAGTAAAAGTCAACTAGATGCTGAATCCAGGTATTTTTATCTTGAAAAATTTATTTTAGCACTTATAATGGCTTCTACAAAATTGAGACACTATTTTGAAACTCATGTTATTCATGTAAAAACTAATTAACCTATTAAAGCTGTTTTGAGAAAACCAGAAATTTCATATAGGATGGCAAAGTGGGATGTGAAACTTAGTGCATATGTTATTTTGTATGAACCAAGGACAGCCATCAAATCTCAGGCACTTGCCGACTTTGTGGCTGATTTTAGCCAGGATATACTTGAGGAAGTAGAAAAGGAAGTTCAACAACTAGAGATCAAGGAGATTTGGACTTTGCATACCGATGGTGCCTCCAACATAAGAGGAACAGGTCTAGGTATCCTGCTAAAATCGCCACAGGGGGACATAATACCTTTATCTATATCTTGTGAATTTCAGACTACTAATAATGAGGCTGAATATGAAGCCTTAATAGCTGGTTTACAATTAGCCAAGGATATGAAGGTCACGTATCTTCAAGTTTATGTTGATTCTTTGCTATTAACTAACCATTTTAATGGCTCTTATGTAGTGAATGCAGAAAAGTTTGCAAAATATTTAGAAATAGTTAAGAAATTAGCTATGTTTTTCGAAACATTTGATATAGTACAGGTACCAAGAGAAGAAAACACCGAAGCAGATGCTTTGGCAAATTTAGCATCAGCTCTCAAGATACCTGATGACATTAATATACCCATCATACATATCTTGACTCCAGCAACAAAGGAGAGCCACGAAGTCTTGGAGACTTTAAAGCCTAAGGATAATCCAGTATCCTGGACCCATCCCATAATGCGGTGTCTTCAGGATAACGAGATACCAGAAGGGGAAAATTCAAGAGCTTTCCGAATAAAGGTAACCCAGTATATTATCTCAAATGATATTTTGTATAGAAAATCACTTGCAGGTCCATGCTTGAGATGTTTGGAATATCAAGAAGTACAAGAAGTTCTCAAGGATATACATGAAGGTGATTGTGAAAACCACACTGGGGGCAGAGCCTTAGTATCCAAGATACTGAGGACAGGCTACTTCTGGCCAACAATGAAGAAAGACGCAATGAATTTTTCCAAGAAGTGTGATGCTTGCCAAAGACACAGCAACATCTTGCATCAGCCAGCTGAACCATTATATCCAATCATATCCCCGTGGCCATATATGAAATGGGGAATGGATATTGTGGGAAAGCTGCCCAAGGCTCCTGGTGGAAAGGTCTTTATGCTGGCCATGACAGATTACTTCTCTAAGTGGATCGAAGCAGAGGCATTTGTCCAAGTTAAAAAAAGGATGTGATCTCATTCATTAAACGCAATATCCTGACAAGATTTGGTATCCCGACAGAGTTGTTTGTGACAATGGATCACAGTTCATCGGTATTAGAACAACCAACTTTTGTGAAAGTTGGGGAATCAAGATGGTGACTTCAACTCCAGTACATCCTCAAGCCAATGGTCAAGCAGAGTCAAGTAACAAGATCATCATCAATAATTTGAAGAAGAAATTCGGATCTAAGAAGGGAAAATGGGCTAAAGAACTACCATTAGTTCTTTGGGCTGATAGAACCACTTCAAAAATTGCAACGGGACAAACACCTTTCTCCTTGGTGTTTGGGGCAGAAGCTGTTATCCCTACAGAGATGGTGATACGCACAGCAAGAACCAGCTTCCAAGATACTGAGTCCAACAACCAACGCCTTACTGAAGACCTGGATACCATTGATGAACTCAGAGATCTCGCCAGGATCAGAATGGCAGCATACCAACAAAGAATATCCAAGTCCTACAAGAAGAATATCAAAATTCGAAGATTCCAAGTAGGAGACATGGTGTTAAGAAAGGCGTTTCAGAATACCACTAACCCAGCAGATGGAAAGCTAGCTTCTAAGTGGGAAGACCCTTATTTGATTGAAGCCGAAGCTGGAAAAGGGGCCTACAGGTTAACCAATATGGAAGGTGTTCCTATACCAAGAGTCTAGAATGCTATCCATCTTAAGGCATATTTTTGCTAGTATCCTTGACTGGTATGTTAGTATCCTCAACATTTCAGAATAAAGGTATGTTCCCTTGTTTAATTTTTCGTTATTACATATTTTAAATTTTATTCTCTCTAAAATCAAGTTTACTGACTTAAGCTTCGGAGGGGTGTTAGCCAAGCTAACACCCACCCCTCATCAAGAACTTAATGTTTTGCAGTTATCCCAAGGATATGTTATCTTCGCAACAGTCAGAGGCTGATCACCTCACACACGAATAAGATATCCCTGATATCTTTAAAGGTTTAAAGGTCTTCACCTTTCCAACGAACGCCTGGAGCGCACGAATAAGATATCCTGGATATCTTCTAAGGTTTAAAGGTCTTCACCTTTCCAACGAACGCCTGGAGCGCACAATGATTCGGATATAGTTCGAGGCAGGCGGACCAGACCAACTGATAATCCGTTTGTTGTTGGCTATATACCGAATCCTTAAGATAAGTGGCAGACATGTCACACATACGGTTTATAACATTTTCATGTTATCTAAGGTTTATAACCTTTTCATGTTATCTCAAATTTTGGCATTGACATGTCCGTACGTTTGGGACTTTCCCCAGTATTATCTCAAGCTTAGCATTTTCATGTCTCCCAAGTCAAGGCCTAGTCGCCAGTAAAAAGGATTTATCGCCAGTACAAAGGCCTTGTCACTAGTAAATGGGCTTTATCGCCAGTGTTATTTAACTTTGTTTTGACAGAACGAAGATTGGACAAATCACTACATGTAGAAATATTACAAGGTTGTTCTTAACTTAGCAAAATTCCAGAAACATGATACTCAAAAAGATCAACAGTTGGGGACATCATATGTAAGCTAAATCAATTTATAAATGATCTCCACAAAGGTACTTTTTACACTTAGTTTTATTACACAATTTATATTTTCAAGGTATGATCTTTTGGTTTGATTGTGATAACTCACACAAGGCATAATGATATATTATCCTTAAGATATTTTATTTCAATTCCTAATAAGTCTTTTGATTATGTTTTCTAAAAATATATAATATTTAGAATATTTTATGTTCAGGATATATGATTCTCAGGATATTTTAATAAAAAGTCTTAAAAGATATATTTTCTGGAACTATAATCCTCAAAATATTCAGGAAGCATGTTTTCAAGATACATTACTCAAAACAGTAACTTATTTCAGAAAATTAAAGACATGTAATATTCCAGCTAAAACTTATAAATTACTTATCACAATGCATAAAGCTAAAAGATTATATTATTACTAATCATAAGTGCAAGAAATTAAAAAAAGACAACATCCGGGTTTCGTCTTGAAAAGCCAAGATCCCTCCACCCGAATATTGCCAAATGTTCAAAAGTCAAGATAACATGGGCTTCGTCTTGGAAAGTCAAGATCCCTCCACCTATGTATCCTAATATCCTAAGCATAATATTGTTTCAATACAGAAAAGTAAAATTTTCAACAACCATTACAACCCAACATCAAACCAACAAACACAAACACATAAAAAATTGGGCTCAAGCCTTTTCTTTAACGCTATCATCGCCTAATTGGACCTCGCCACCGACCGCCTTCAATGAGTCCTTGATGGACACCTCCACAGCCTCCTCCGCAGCCTTCTCCGTTCCACTCGGACCAGCATCCTCCACACTTTCACCATTAAGCTCAGCCAAAACTTTCTCCCAAGCAGCCATATCCCAAAAGGAAGTATCAACACCAGCATCTTTGGCTTCCTTAGCCATCTTGAGCCGAGACTGGAAGATGGAAATAGCAGCAGACCTCTTCGCTCCCTCAATAACCTCTTGGATCTGCACCAGACGATCCGCCTCTTGGTGAACGAGCTCCTTCTTGACCATCGAGAGTTCCTGCTTCAAGTCCTCGATCTCCTTTGTCTTCTTGTCAAGAAGGCCGGTTTTGGCATTCGCAATCTTCAGCATCTCGGCTATGCGGGTGTTGGCATCAGGAAATTCATAATGAAGGTCATTAAAGCTGGAGGATAACTGTTCCGGTCCCTGTCCAAAATAAACTTTCCTCAGCATATGTTATCTTCAAAATATAAGGATACTATCGGGAGGTATACCTTGTTAAACTCAAGGTTACATGTTGGAGAAGAGTCGGAAACTTCCTGGGTCTTCCTCTTTTTAGAGCCCTTAGCACGACTGCTCTTAGGTTTCAACTGGCGGACATGAGCAACTTCCTTTTTCTTGGTGCTACGAGTAGAGAACATGCTGTCAATGTCATCCAAAGCGAAGACTGAGGCAGATTTACCTACGAGTATACAGGTTAGTATCCCTAATCCTTAGAATATTTATACTAATATTTCAATATTCCTTACCAGATATAACGGAGTTAATTGATGGCGATGGTTCTTGGAGGCTCGGCTGAAAATAAAAGGTCCTTTCCTCCTCGTCTATGAGAAAGAAAGAGCTAAGCTTTGTCTCAGTCTCTTTGGCGGGAGGGGCAATCTCGAAGAACTTCAAAGTTGCAAAAAGAAACGAAAAACATATCAGTCATGAAGATTATCGGCTTATATCTTCAGGATAATGTATCCTACTTTTAGCAACCCAAAAATATGGAAGATCCTCAGGATGAGGGAGACTATCTCTCCTGACAAAGAAGAACTGTCTATTCCACTGATCGTTATTTTGGGTATTTTTATAAACAAGTGGGGTATGGCCGGATCTAGTCTTGAGAAGGTATCTGAAGGAACCATGACTGCGGAGGTCATACACAGAAGCAAACTCAAAAAGGGTGAAATCAAGAGCATGGTCGGCGATTAATCTCTCCAAAACGAACAAGGTCCTCCAAACCATGGGCATGGTTTGGGCCAAACTGAGACCAGTTGACAAAGAACTCGGTGGTAAAAGCAGGAAATGGGTAAGAAAAGCGATTTTAAACGGCAAAAACGGGAAGCAAATCCAGGTTTTTGAAACAAGAACGGAAGAAAGCACGGCATCAAAAGGCCTAAAAACAGTTCCAGAAGGAAAACAACCCCGAGATTGAAGGTTCGCAATATCGGTGTTACCAAAAATACATATCTCATTTGCAGGATTTGCGAGGAGATTCTGAGACACAAAATCCTCAATACCGGAAGGACAAGGTTTCGGACTCATGATTTAAGAAAATGAAGAATAAGAGAGATCAGAAAGATTACCTATGAAGATGGATGAATGAGATAAGAAATATTTATCTTGGATAAATATAAACATTCAGGGGTAACGGACGACGACACGTGTAACAAGAATCCGCCGCACATGCAGGGATTTAAAATTCAAATTTCAAAAATTTTACAGATGTAAACCATATCTACAGCTGTTAAATTTGGGGACAATTGTTAGGGCTCGGATTTTCAGTATCCTCAGCAAACATTATATTAAAAACAAATCTAGGATGTGGTATCCTCCAAGGTAACAGGTATCATAATTATGTTATATAACTAACACATTGTCTGCTGCTTTCCTTGTTTACCAGGTCAAAGACCGTTGCTATGATCTTCCAAAAACTCGCACTTACTGTTATTAGAACGTGGCCGATAAGGAAACATGATGATTGGAAGGATTAATGGCTAATTGGACTCATTCCAAAGTTTCCTAAATTATAGGCCATATTGTTAGCTTTGCTTTTGTATAAATAGAGCTACAAACTTTGATCAAAACACACTCTAGACACACGAGACTTACAAGTACTCGCATTCTCTGTAATCATGATCGAGTTTTAGCTCCACACTTGTAACCACTTTTGTGATTAATAAATCGGTGGTGATAGTTTTCACCACCCGGGGTTTTTTTCTTGTTATCCTAAGGATAACAGGTTTTTTCCTCGTAACAAATCTCTGTGTTCAAGCCAATTATACAAGCACCTAATCCCATTTTACTAATTTGGTTGTAAAATCACGTTTATCAATTTTTGACCAAAACACTAAAATAATTAACTTAATAGATATTGTCATTTTTATATTATGATAGTACCTTTGAGCTAAAATAATCGGCTCACGCCCCGGCATTTCCGCCTTAGGTTGGGGTGTGTGACAAGAAACATGTCGTCTCGAACCCTTAACGTAGAGACGACGACATGCTAATAAAGGGACAAATATAAAATTTAAATTTTTAAGAGACATATTTAGAATCTATATCTAAAAAGGGGGCATTTTAGGAATTTCCCCATAAGTAGTTAATAACAATACAAAACATACAACTTGACCACAAAAATAGAATAATCACAAATACTATTTTTCATATGACATTTCTTAGATTTAATTACAAAAAAGTCAAATAAGATTGTAAGGCCCTGATTCCGGAAGCCCTACTTTGGTGTTGGATTTACTCATAAACACAGTTCTAAATATCATAGTTAATTAAAAACTTTCGCGGAATACTAAAACATCAACCATCATATTACAAAACAACAAAAATCTTGTCTTAACAAAAGTTAAATTGTCTTAACATAACATCATCTTTCATAACATTTATTCGCCGAGATGCCAGTCTTCCAGTCCCTACTATCTGTCATCCTCAAGCCAGCTCCTTTAACCTATTTACCTGCGTGCATACTAAAAGTCAGCTATGCTGAGTGAGTTCTAGTTAAGCAGGTAACATACATTACGTTCATATTCTTACACATGTTTATATATATATAACCGAAGACACATATTACGTTCGTTCTTACTTTCATACTTCCATACATTCATATCTTTACTTACCTTCATTATTTTTATACATACATAACCGTTCTACGTTTTAAAGAGCCTTTCGCCCTATGACCTTCGCATATACTATTAGGGTCTGCAACCCTTTACTCTTCGCATATATTATTAAGGTATGCAACCCCGTACTCTTCACATATATTATTAGGGTATGCAACCCCGTACTCTTCGCATATATTATTAGGGTATGCACCCTTTACCCATTCAACCATACCTGTCTCATCAATCATTCATATAATCATCATATAATAGTAACATTCAATACATGGTCATACACGTATCATAAACTTACCATTCAAGTAAGTGTATTATCTATCACATAGGAATATGCACACAGCCCCGAAAACATAATGCATAAAAGGGGCTAGAACTCACCTGAAGTCGGTTTCTCTCGCCGTTAATGGTAATGCCCTTCCTTTACTGGGCAACACATTACGCGTGTTAATTGTTCATTACTACTACTTCTTACATCTAAGTTAATGAAACCCTCAGCTAACGGGGGTCCGGGGGCAGCGCCCCTGATAGCGGGGTCTAGGGGCGGCAGCCCCTAGCAGGGTCCAAGGGGCAGAGCCCCTGGCTGGGTTGAGCTGCCAGGTCAGCTCGGAAAAAATTTATTTTCGTTAACAGGTCCTTCATAAAAAACGTATCAGAAAATGGATTTCATGAGAATTTCGCATGGAATTTCGCATGAGAATTTCGCATGAAAATTTTGCTTTGCATGCGATTTCGCTTCGCATGCTGATTTCGCTTCGCATGGCGTGCGATGCGAAATTCTTGGATTTCGCATGCCATGCGATGCGAAGCCCTTTTTCATGCGAAAACCCCTTTTTTACTTCGTTTTTACCATTTTAAGGCCATATTTCTCCGAGATTCTTCCTTAGGACCCGATTCTACTCTTTGTATGGGTTTCGGGTCATGCCAACTTTGTATACCCGTGTTTTTCATGATCCAAACATTATCTTTTGTCCTATAACAACCCCGTGAGGTTATAACTTACCAAGTTTATGTTTTTCTTACGTCCTACAACCCGATCTATTGTTCTATCAGTTTGCATGTCGATTCTAACCATAAAACTTAGCCTTTTTAAACCAACTCACCTTTTGCTCTCGGGTTTGGTTCAGATCTGAAACAACTCGAGTATCTGGACGTGATTCTTAGTGTTTGATGGCGTTTATACACTAGATCCGTCCTTCTTCAGCTCGGATTTGGATTCGGGTTTTAGAGAGAAAGTGTGTGTGTTTCTTGAGTGTGGGTGTTGTGTAAAAAAATGGAATGGAGAAGAAGATGGGATATATATAGGGGGTGTAAGGGCCCCACCACCCACTTCCCATTCCAACCAAAACCTTATCCAAACATAAACATGGACACAAAATCTTCCTTACTTTAACCCGGAATTGGGTTCGGGTCTTGAGAGAGATTATGTGTGTGTTCTAGGGTGTGTGTGTGTGTACGTGTTGTGGGAAGAAATGATGAAAGGATGGGGGGAATGGCCTTATATAGAAGGCTATGGGCCTCACCACCCACTTCCTTTACCAAACCCAATCCTTATCCAAATATAAACACGCACACAATTAAACGAACGACACACGCGTAACAATAAATTCTCTTTTATTTAGTAATCTCGAAATACGGATGTTACAAAGATAATATTCTATTATTTAAGTAACTATATGTACAACTGCTAATATTTGAAAATTAGACCTGATTAATCGATTCAATAGATTAAAATGACAATTAGTTGTGTCCTCGGGTTGATTACAAGTTGATAGATCAAATACAAATGCACGGTTTTTAGAGAGGACTTAAAACGAGATATATTAGAGCAAAACTATTGTAAAACAGTTTGAAACGCAAATGCTTGACTTCCTATTTTGTTAGGTCAACTTGTTTCAAGACCTATTGAACTGATCTACCTATTTGGTTTCAATCATTTTATTACGATACTGATAAATTTCTTAACTCCTCTTTTCCAAACCTAATACATATTTTGCAATAAGTTATTTCCAGTAATACGTCATACCCATTGGTAATTTAAACAATCATCAATAGAAACTATACGAGTAAAAGGCCAAAAAGGGCATTTCTATTTAGCAATAACTTTAGTTACCAAAAAGTATACCATAATTCAAAAATAAAATCATTTGTTTTAAAAAAGCTAAAGCTTGCTTACTTGAGTGTTGTTATTATTTGGATGAGACTAATAAAGTAATAATTTGGTCCAATTTAGATACCGTCAAATCTGGAACCGCTCTATGCTATTGCTAGCCCCTTGTGGTACTTGTGCCCCACAAACATTGAAAAATCAGAAGGGTAAAATTGTCATTTTCATGCCTTTTCAAACCTTTCTTGTGCATCTTTTAATAACCTCCACATGATTCCCCATTGCCCAAAAATAAAGTAATTGCCCGTTTTGCCCTCCACCTACCCTACTTTTTCGGCAACCTCCTGCCCCTTTTTGGCTTCAACCTAATAATAATATTATACGAAAAAGGAGAAATGATTTCTCTTTTTCGGCCTAAAGTCTCCACATATTTTAGTTAAAGGTTTAAGGAAATATTTTAGATTTTTATCCCTTTATCAGGAGTCTTTTGAAGCCTTAACGGTTTAATTTTATAGAAGTGTATATTTTTATATAAAGAAATTTAAAAAACTAGAGTTTTTCCTGTGCCAAATACCAAAATATATGTGATTAATCTGTGTGCGTTTTTATGTTAGTTTATATTCTAAGGATAAACTTTAATTAAATCTATATATGTCTCGATACAAATAAAAGTTTCATAGCTCCCACTTCCCGATATATAAAAAATACACAAATTATATATACAAATAAAAATAAAAATAAAAGAATAAAAAATAAATACTGTTTGAAGAAGCGAACTATATTTCAATGATATCAATCATAGACACAAAATAGATCTATATATTAACTCTATTTTAAAACACATAAGTGGCTTTGTTAAGTTTGCTTATGTTAATTTATTAAATAATACATATTAAATGATATCAATCATAAACACACGGATTTTGAATAATTGATGCTACTCAATACTACAATCATATTAGTTCTTGTGTATAAACCATTTGACTATAATTATTTGTAAATTCAACATGTTTTTACTTTATCAAGATAGGTACAAATAAAACTATACAAAATAAGAACCAATATGTAAATAATAATTTAAAATGAGATGAAATGCTTAGTTAAACTTTAATAATGTATGTATAACATATTGAATTATTGATAGATAATAATTTATACTATTAGTTCTTATAAATTACACTCATAAATTTTACTTTATTATAAACTTAAGTACTTAACAAGTAGCTTCGCCTATCCTCATAACAATCATTGCTGATGAGAATTAAAAAAAGATTTTATTGGTTAAATTGCTATAGTTTTATGGAACATAATTACGGGATGTTTGGGTGAGCTTAAAACTGTTTATTTGCTTTTTGAAAAACAAAAACAGTTTAAAAAAGCTTTATTTTGAAGTTTTTCAATACACATCAATTTTTGTTTGCCGGACACCTTTTGTTTTTTAATAAACAAATAATCAGTTTTTAGAATCTCACCAAACACCCCCTTATAAAATTGAAGGTAGCACTCAACTTCAATTTTTTTCTTAAACGGCCAACGAACAAAATTCTGATACCAGGAGTGACCCGATAGCAAAAAATAACTTTATACGTTCGTGATCATAGACAGCGCTGGATAGCTCAGACCCACCATCTTTTGTTTTATAGAAAACCTGTCGTCTAAGAGCCCAGTGCAATAAAACCCAGTTAAGTTTCTTGTACCCTCTTTTTAGCTTTATTTATTTATTTATTTATTATTATTATTATTATTATTATTATTATAAGACGGTGCAATATAGATATGCAAACTATAGATACAAACAAAAAAAATACAAGAAAAAGAAGATGAAGATATAGCAAATAAACAGGGTATACAATATAATATTCTATTCAAAAGTTAAAAACACATACAATCAACACCAAACACAACATATCCTTCTCTTGTTTCTTCCTTCAACATTCTTGAATACTGTCACCAACTTACACAAAATGAATCTTAATCTTCATTTCAACAACTGGATAATAATTCCCATCTGGGTCTTCTCTTGTTTACCTCTAGTGTTAATCCCAATCAATGCTGCCAGAACATACCCACCTCTTCCCTCTGTTGCAGACCCTGTTCTTCCGACTGAGAAAAAACCACCTTTTTCTCAAATTCCCACTGAAAATCAAGCTAATTCTCCTGGTAAACTGGCTTTAATATGCATTATGATTTGTGTTTGTGACTGGTAAATGATACCCTTTTGTTGAAATTCCGGTAAAGTGAAGAAAATGTTTAATTTGTTTAATGCAGTCTAGGTGTTCGATGAAATGCCTCAGCGAAAATGGATTAAAGTTTTTGACCTTTTGATGCTGGGTGTCTTTTTACATGAGTTTTATGTGTCTTTGTGAGCTGTAAATGGTACTCTGTTAAAATTCTGGGAGAGTGGAAGGTGAATATTAAATGTGTTAAATGCAGTCTAGGTGTTCGATGAAATGCCTCAGTGAAACTGGATTAAAGTTTTTGATTTTTTGATGATGGTGTCTTTTTACATGAGTTTCATGTTGTCTTTGTGAGTAAATGATACTGGTCTGTTAAAATTCCAGTAAAGTGAAAGGCGAATATTAAATGTGTTTAATGCAGTCTAGGTGTTTGATGAAATGCCTCAATGAGTTAATAACAATGAACTTATGTTTTTTTGACCTTTGATGATGTGAATCTGTGATACCTTTTTATTGTATGGATCTTTATTTGAAATTTGACTGACCCAAAGCTTAAAGGGGTATGCTTGTGATACCAGTTTTGCTTTTGCTAAAAGATTGCTTTCTTTAACTCTTTGGTGAAGCAGGAGTGTCAGAGATCAAAGTGATTCACCATGAGGATTTGAACAAAAAGATTCTTGTTGCTCTCATTATTGCCTCAACTCTCCTTGCTGGAACCTTGCTGTTCTTGTTCTGTTTTTGGATCTTCAGGCAAAAGCATTCACAACCTCTCAATACAATGAAAAACACAAAAACCCAAGGTATTTTTAACTTCTACTTTTTACTTAAAATAACAGTATTATTTTCAGTAGAATCGGATTTGCCATTCAAAAGGGGGTTGCGGCTCAGTTTGTTGCCCATTTACCTGCCTCTCTATTGTAATTGGATCCTTTCGATAACTTATTTAATTTTACAGTGCTTTTATCTAAAAAAGCATAAATAATAATAATAATAATAATAATAATAATAATAATAATAATAATAATAATAATAATAATTTACTTTATTCATACAGATGCTTCAAAAGGGTTGTCATTAGGCCCAATCTTGGATAAATTCACTCCAAGAATCACCGGTAGAAAAGGCTCAGTTACTGATATTGACTACGAGTGGTTAAAGCCTGCAACTAACTACTTTCATGAAGATAATATCGTCCGAATGGAGTCATCTGGGAATGTGTACAAAGCTCGGTTTAATGATCATTTTATTGCGGCGGTAAAACGACTCCATGGCCGAGAACCCGATGCGCAGAAAGGATTCGAGGTCAATTTTGTTGATAGATTATAAACTTATTGTTTGCATCATTAATTCATTACTTAATCTTGCCAGTTAACTTGTGTGTTATGCTTGCAGAATGAAGTAGATTGGTTAGGTAAACTCAAGCATCAAAATATCATCAATCTTTTGGGTTATTGCGTGCACGATGACACCCTGTTTTTGGTCTATGAAATGATGCATCAAGGTTCTTTGGAGTCACAATTGCATGGTAAATTTTCTTTAAGTTAAAACTTAAAAGCCACACTTTTGGTAATTTGTAAAGTTGGTTGCTTTCTTCTTAAAAGATGGTTGCTTTTTTACTTTTTCTCCTTTTACATTTTACACATATGCACACAAAATCTAATGCTAAATTATTTCCATTTGTGTTAATGTCATACATTAGGACCGTCACACGGAACAGCGTTAACCTGGCATCGGAGAATGAAAGTCGCACTTGATATTGCTCGGTATAATACTATAATAATCAGCAGTTTTATAATCTTGCATAATTATCCTTTTTATAAAATTATATGGATTATTATTTTATTTAACAGTGGACTAGAATATCTTCATGAAAGATGCAACCCTACTGTGATTCATAGAGATCTAAAATCATCAAACATTTTGCTAGATTCCAATTTCAATGCTAAAGTAAGATCCTTTATATAACAAGAATCAAACATGCATTGATTTGAAATCAATTTACTTATTGTATTTAACTTATTTCAGATTTCTAATTTTGCACTTGCTACCACCGAGCTCCATGCCAATAACAAAGTTAAGCTTTCGGGCGCTTCTGGTTATTTGGCTCCCGAATACCTTTCCGAAGGTACGCTATAATACGTATTAAAGTCCCAAAAATTGTGTTGTATTATATTTATTATTATTATTAATACATTTTGTTAAAGATTCATTTAACATAGTTAGATTTCACAGGTAAACTCACGGATAAAAGTGATGTATATGCGTTTGGAGTAATACTTCTCGAGCTTCTAATCGGGAGAAAACCGGTGGAGAAAATGTCACCGTCTTTATTTCAATCTATCGTCACATGGGTACGCGTTTTATCATTATTTATACAATCATAACTCATTTTTTTATAAAGTTAAATAAACAAGTTTTTAAAATGCTCGTTTCATAAACAGGCAATGCCTCAGCTAACAGACCGGTCAAAGCTTCCAAACATTGTTGATCCCGTGATTAGAGATACAATGGATTTGAAGCATTTATATCAAGTTAGTACAATATTTTTTTTATGTTAAATCTATTTTCTATTTAATAAATCGTTGATCAAATCATACACTTATGTAATAGGTTGCTGCTGTGGCCGTGCTTTGTGTGCAACCCGAACCGAGCTACAGACCGTTGATCACAGACGTATTGCATTCGTTTATTCCACTTGTACCCGTTGATCTTGGAGGGTCATTAAGAGCTTAAAAGTCTTTGAATTTAAGTCTTTTTGGTTCTTGTTTTGTGGTTGTAGCGTGCGCTTGTATGGTTGTACTTTTCGGGCCGACTACAAAACATAAAATCTAGGTGGGAGATCGTTTATGAAGGGTGGGTTCATGATTAGTTTTGGAACAGGAAGTACAATGTACATGAGTTTATCATTTAATGTAAAAAGAAGTGAGTACAAGGTTCTTGTGTTATTTCTTTTATAAAAGGACCATCAAAACATCCTACTCATTATGTGAATTTGAAGTAGTAATTAAATTCTTGAATTTATGGGTGAAAATGAAAGCTCCATGTTATCATGTTTGGTTTGGTATCACATGATTTGATTCAAAAGTTGTCACCAGATTTAGTGTTTGAAAATGTACTTTGTGCATTTGTGGTTAGATTTTGTGTTTGGGTTGTTTTCGGACATTGTGATAGATGAGTTGAGGTTGAAAGCAAGTACAAGAAATTAACATCAACCCACTTGGGCCAGTGGCTGCTACTTGCTAATAGTTAAATGGGCTTGGGCCTAGGAACCCAGCTCATAAATGTACCATGGTTGACCAAACTATCATGTTCACTCTTGTTAGTTCTACATGATGAAATGATTCTAACTTATATATTCTAATTTCTATGCAACACTTTCTTGTAAGACCACACGGTATGGGCTGCATGAGGGGCGGGTTTGGGGGCTTTATCACCCAGACACAGCACTGGGGTTACGCTGGGGCCGACACGAGGGTGGGGTCGGTAATGAGAAAGTGGTGGGGCCAGGTTTTGCTTCTCTCTCTCTCTCATACATGGATACAAACACACATATATTTATATATTATAAAATAAAATAAAAATAGTAAAGAGGGCTTTAAACCACAACCCAGTTTTATAGAGAGGGGCTTCAAAGCCTTATTTCCTACGTGATGATGACGTTGAGTGGCTGTAAAATCCCATCCACAACACATAGTCTAATCAAAATGAGAGAATGATGTAATCTTTTAAAATAATATATATAAAAAAATAAAAGCTTGAACATTAGAAAAGTGAATAGGAGAAAGAAGACCAACAAATATGGCCCAATGGTAAAAGGGCCGTGACGGTTAGCAGTTGTCAAACGATCGCGGCGGCATAGATGAAGAAGGCGTGAACCCAAAGTAGGTGATGACAAATACTTATTTTGTATTGCTGATAAACTATTTAGAGTATATATGTATATTTATAGTAAAAGGGGTCAGAAAAATGGTTTCAAAATGCTTCCGTTTATAGACGCAACACAAAACCCGAGCAAATGCTCTTGACCTTCTACGGTTGCAAATACGGTCTATCCAACAACCGTAGGCGTCTAGTCTAAGTTGTCTTTTGTGAACATTGTGTGTAGTTTTGTCCACTTTTGAAGAGGTAGGTCCCAGCAGAGCCCAGTTGGACCAGCAAGACTCACCTTAAACAGGGACGTCTGCGCAATGACCAACTGCTCCAGCAGGACCCACCATGCTCAAAGAACCTTACGCGCAGTACGCTAGCTGTACCCGCAGGGAAAGCCTAACAATGGTGAAGTACCCCGCCTGTTCCCGCAGCTGCGGATACAAGCCATCAGGGAAGGCTACCCGCACTAACAGCAAGGCTACACGCACAAGGCATTCGTTACTTCAGTTGTCACATGAAGGAATGAGCAAGGCGGGAATACTCCCGCTTAAATGAGCCAGTCCGTATGCTTCTGGAAGGTCTTTCGTACTATACCTAATAAGGTATGGGCGGAACAGACAGTTTGACCAGAGCAGCCCATGAACTAATCACAGGGTGACAGCTCACCGACAACAATACGAGGAGGAGCACCCTCTAGTACTGTTTGTCACTATTAGCCGCTGCCTACTCACCAACCCTTACAATGGGACGTGCGCAGCCTACAGTTGGTGGAACAGTGCGTAGCCGGCAGTAAAGGAACAGTATACAGCCGACCTTATTACTGTTGGCCGTAACCTATCCACCAACCAGCATGGCCTGTGCGTAGTCCACTGTTGGTAGAACAGGAATACTATTCAGCCGGCTGTACCTGCTTGGAAACCTACCTTCGGCTATAAATACTCCAACACCTTGGAATGGTAAGGACATCATCTGATATCTCAATCTTATCTAGCAATCTCTTAATATACACTTATATTCAGAGCAATCTAGTCTGATTCTCACGCCGGAGGGTGGTCACAAGGAGGAACCCCCCCCCCCCTTCTCAGTGACGAGCTTACGGTGTCTGTTTTGCAGGTCTCCAGAAGAACAACCTCCTCTGCTAGACCTCATCCGTGGGAAACATTACTTAACCCCCAGATTATCTATAATCTGCCTGTGGGTTCACTTAGTGTTTCTTCATTGGCGCCATCCGTGCATAAAAAGCTAGAACTAATTCTTAGTCTTTTCAAAGTTTCTGAAGAAATGGTTAACGTTACTCCGGTCCCAAGACCAGTAAGTGACCAAGAAACCCCGGTGACCACAACCCCAGTAACTGGGAACACCGGCGGTTATACAAATCTTACGAACACTACCCCGGCTACCCAAGCCGGGGCAAGTGCAGTAAACATTCCACTGGGGTTCACTGATGCCCAGTTGGAAAAACGAACAAGGGTCCCTCGCCAAACACTAGATCAAGTGAAGGCGTGGGCCGAAGCACGTCAAAGAGAGTTCCAAGCTGAATTGGATGAACGCTTGCGTTCAGTTCAACAGGCTGACGAATTCGGCAGTACTCGCCAACACCTAAATATGAACAGTGAGTGCGAGTACTCAGACGACGAGAGGGAAGAATCCGATACCGACGCAAACCCTCGCCATAAGGCGAAAGGGAAGCGTAAGGAAACGGACTTCCAACCAAAAATGAATTTTGGGGAAGCGTTTAAACCAACAAATGCGGAGAGAAACCCGCGTGACTTCTCCAAAACCTTTAGACCAACTGCTACAAATGCAGGAAAGTCAAAATTCGCAAGGGACATTGCGGAAGCAATCGCCCCAAGAAGTGCCAAACAAATGTCCAACATTGGCACTTATGATGGTCTATCCGACCCAGATGACCATTTGAACAGGTTCATTGCGGGGGCTACCGTCAGCAACTGGACGGAACCCACGTGGTGTTACATGTTCCAGATGACTCTGGTCGGAGCGGCCAGGGCATGGTTCGATCGTTTACCGGTCCACCACATATATGACTGGGCGGACTTTCAGAACAAGTTCAGCCAACACTTCAGCCAACAGAGGAAATACACTGAAGAACAGTGGACGATCCTCAACTGCGTTAGAGAGGAGGATGAATCTTTACTAGACTTCATCACCCGCTTCAACTCCAAAAAGCTAAGTCTCGGCAACATAAGTGAAGATCTGGTTCACGCCGCTTTCATCCAAGGCGCCGAATACCCAGAGCTTATCCGCACATTGACGGGTAAGGATGGCATGCCATCAACATGGGATGCCATCATGACGGCGGCAAAGCGCTTTGCCGAGACAGAAAAGCAACTGGGAAGGGATCTTCCCCAGAGTACACACCTCTACACGCAGAGGACAAGAGAGAACAATGTCCGGATCGCCCGGCAGAACAAAAAGAGGAAGCTAGGTATCTGGCAGTCAAGGGTAAACTTTGACACCTCATCCAGCTCTCAACCTCTTGTTGGCAGAAGAAATCACACGCACCCTCCAAGCCAAAAGCACCGGTGGACGCCACTCACCAAAAGCGTCACGGAGATATTTGCCACTGAAAAGCTACCGTGGCCAAAAGCTCCAATGATCCGGCAGCGACCTAATGCGGATCAGAGCAAATCCTGTGACTTCCACGGGACAAAAGGTCATGACACGGAAGAGTGTACATCCTTGAAGGACATTGTTGAAGCATTCGTCAAGGATGGAAGACTGGCACACCTGGTGGCATCAATCAAGAAGGGAGGACGGAACGACAACCGGTACCGAGGCAACGGAAGGAAGCCCGTTGACATCAGCATCAACATGGTTCATGGTAACGTGAGAGGAAGAAAAAGGCGAACGATAGAACCATGTGCGTGGAAGGAAGCTGAGGTGCGCTTCCCGCGAGTGCCAGGAGGACCCAGCAAAGAAGGCCCTATCATCATTAAGAGCCAGCTGGGGCACTACATCACCTCCCGCACTCTTGCTGACAACGGCGCCTCGTCAACGGTGATGTACAGGCAGTTCTTCGACAAGCTAGATGACGAAGACAAGGAGTGCCTGGAAACGATCTGCGCCTCGATGGAAGGGTTTGATGGCAGCACAAACACCCCCCTGGGTATCCTATCTTTCCCCGTCACTCTTACGGATGGGAGACACTCCCGCACAGAAGAGGTGGACTTTGTCGTGATGAGGAAGCCACACCACACGTACGACATTCTCTTCGGGAGAGACGGGATGGCAAGATTCAACGCCGTGGTATCCTCAGTCCACGGCATGATAGGATGGCCAACAGCTGAGGGTGTAGCGATGATCACCGGCATTCCCCAGGTATGCATCGCATCTGTCTCATCTAAACCCAAACCAAAGATGGCTAAACCAACCATCACCGAACCAGAAAGATGGGCCTTCAACGGCAAGTACCCGGACCAGGCCGTCACCATTGGCCCAACAATTGTTGGTCCCACACGCACCTTACTTAAACGCTTATTACAAAGGAACGCTGACATCTTCGCGTGGACACCAGCTGACATGACTGGTGTACCCCGGAGTAAGGCAGAGCATAAGCTCAAATGCGATCCGGCTGTCACGCCGATCGTACAAAAGCGCAGAGTAATGGGGCCAGAACAAACTAACGCGTGTAGAACCCAAGTCAAGGAACTCCTTGACGCAGGCATCGTACGCGTTAGTAGATATCAAACTTGGGTTGCAAATCCCGTTATGGTACCGAAGAATGACAAACAATGGCGCATGTGCATAGATTTCAAGTATTTGAACAAAGCATGCCCCAAAGATTGTTATCCGTTACCTGAAATTGATCTTAAGGTGGATTCGTTGGCACCATTCCGCCTTAAATGCTTCCTGGACGCGTATAAGGGTTATCATCAAATCCACATGGCCGTTGATGATCAGGACAAAACCGCTTTTCGGACGCCCGATGGCACATTTTGTTATCAAATGATGCCATTCGGACTTAAGAATGCCGGGTCCACATACCAACGCCTGATGGACAAAGAGTTTCATTCCCAAATTGGGAGGAACTTGGAAGTCTACATGGATGACTTGGTCATCAAAAGCCCTGACCCAGAAGTGATGTTGAAAGACACAAAAAGAAACTTTCAACACGCTCAGGAAGATAAACATGAAGCTCAACCCGAGCAAGTGTGCCTTTGGAATGGAAGAAGGGAAGTTCTTGGGGGTCATCGTCACTAAAGATGGCTTCAGAACGAACCCTGAAAAGGTCGAAGCCATTATCAAAATGGAATCACCTACTACCATCAAACAGGCTCAGACACTGAATGGACGACTAGTGGCACTTAATCGCTTTTTGGCAAACCACGCGGATAGGTCGTTTCCATTCGTGTCAACATTGAGAAACTGTTTAAAGAAAACGCACTTCCGCTGGACACCTGAAGCGGAAGCAGCTTTTCAGGAGATTCGGTCACGCTTGATCGAACTCCCAACGCTGACAGCACCAAAAGCGGGAGAGGAATTAATCCTATACCTCTCCGCAACTGATAGAGCAACCGGGGCAGTCCTGCTAGTAGAACGAAAAGGCATCCAGATGCCAATCTACTATGTTAGCCGTGTCCTAACAGATGTAGAAACCCGGTACTCTACCCTAGAAAAATTAGTCTTAGCACTAATACACGCTTCACGCAGGCTAAGACGATATTTCCAGGGTCACCCAATCACCATTCTCTCAAACTTCAAACTTGCAAACGTTCTAGGCAAACCCGAGTTATCGGGACGCCTAGCCAAATGGGCAATTGAGTTGGGGGAATACGCGATAAAGTATAAGCCAAGACCAGCCATAAAAGGCCAGGTTCTGGCCGACTTTATTGCAGAAGTGCCTGCATCGCGGGAAAAAGAGTGCCAGGAAGAGGCTCAACCCTCTCCAGCACAAGACATCAATGATGTCTGGCGACTCTACACTGATGGAGCAGCCAGTAACGAGGGTTCAGGCGCAGGGCTAAAGCTAACCAACCCAGCAGGCCAAGAATACACTTACGCTATTCGACTGGATTTTCCAAGTACGAATAACGAAGCCGAGTATGAAGCATTCCTGGCTGGGCTGAGAATTGCGCGTAAGATGGGAGTGAAAAACTTGGAAGCCCATGTGGATTCCATATTAGTAGCCAATCAAATCAACGGGACGTACACGGCCGTGAACGACACAATGGCCCTGTACCTCGCACAAGCAAAATCCCTTATGCGCGATTTCAATGACTGCAAAGTCATACACGTCAAGCGAAGTGAAAACAAATCTGCGGATGCGTTAAGCAAGCTTGCATCATTAGCCTTCACCCACTTAGGAAAGGATATCCGCATTGAACTCCTCGAGACACCATCGGTCCCGCACAAGGAAATTTGTGTCATCCAAACAGGCACGGAAACGTGGATGACACCAATAATAAAATACCTTGCGACAGGTACACTACCGGAGTCCAAAACACAGGCAAGAAAACTACGCTGTAAAGCAATGAATTATCAACTCATTGATGACATCCTTTACAGACGTAACTTTCTTGGCCCACTCTTAAGATGCGTGGACAACCAAGATGCTGACTACCTCCTAAGGGAAGTACACGAAGGCATCTGTGGAGTACACGCAGGTCCCCGCGCTGTTGTTGCCAAGCTAAACAACGCGGGATACTTTTGGCCGGGGATGCATACGGATGCACTGGCATACATCAGAAAATGCAGGTCTTGCCAGCTTTACGCACCCAACACGCACCGCCCGAAGAATGAACTTGTTCCAGTCACTTCTTCATGGCCATTTCAGAAGTGGGCCATCGATGTGACAGGCCCATTTCCTACAGCAGCAGGAAATGTTCAGTTCCTAGTGGTAGCCATCGACTACTTCACCAAGTGGATAGAAGCAAAACCTTTAGCCCAAACAACCGCGAAACACATCAAAAAATTTATTTGGGAATTTATTATTTGTCGTTTTGGACTTCCACAGAATTTGGTGAGCGATAACGGCACCAACTTTGCTGACAAGAAGCTACAACAGTGGCTGAAAGAACTACAAATCACCCACACCTTTACCTCAGTGGCACACCCGCAAGGTAATGGTGAGGTGGAAAGAGCAAATAAGAGCATCATCGAAGGCATAAAGAAAAGACTATTGGAACACAGATCCGGCTGGGTGGACGAGCTTCCGCACGTCCTTTGGGCAAACAGAACGCTGAAGAAGGCCAGTACGGGAGAAACCCCGTTCAGCCTCACTTATGGCACTGAAGCCATGGTCCCGGTCGAAATTGGTTTACCCTCACCAAGGGTCTTGATTCAGCCAGAAGACAATGATGCGGAAAGACGGTTGGATCTTATGCTAACCGAGGAACGCAGAGACTTAGCCGCAGCGCGTGAAGAGAACTACAAGCGACAAATGCAAAAGTACTACAACACGAGGGTAAAACTCTGCAACTTCAATATAGGAGACTACATATTGCGTAACAACGAGGCTTCGAACCAAGAACGCCCGGGGAAGCTGGCCCCGGTTTGGGAAGGGCCATACATTATCAAAGAAGTCCTGGGAAAGGGCGAATACAGGCTCGAAAGGCTCGATGGCACTCCCATCCCAAGAACATGGAATGGAGCTCAATTACGCAAATGTTATATGTAGATCAATTCCAAAACTTGTAAAGAAAAGGCCTAGAGCCACTTCTAATGAAAATGATTCTCCTTTCATAATGTGTTAACTTTACCTTTTATACTTATGAACTTCCCACACTGGTGCCGGTATTCACCGCATAAATGGGGAAGAAGTAAGTCGTTACGCGTGGAAGGCGGCAAAACCCGCATAAACACAACGCTAAAAATAAGGAAAACCTACACGCAGGTCAGATGTAAGTAAAGTTTAGCCATCCTTGTAAGTGCAAGTGACGGTCTTACCCGCACAATCACGAACAAGGAAGCAAAACTTCAACCTATCATTTACCACGTTCAAAGGTTAACTTATCCTCAAAAGATGAGGAAAACCTACACGCAGGTCAGATGGTAAAGTTTAGCCATCCTACTACGTGCAAGTGACGGTTCTACCCGCACAATCACGGAAGAGGAAGCAAAACTTCACACCTATCTACCACGTTCAGAGGTTAACTTATTCTAAAACACTTGGAAAATTGCTAATTTAAACTAAAGTATGCAAGTCATATAACGTTTATAAAGCAAGGAATCCAATGAAAGAAGCGGTCTTAGCCGCACAAAGATTTATATTTCATAAATATTCGTTACAAGAATGGCCGGGTAACTACCCGCCTACAAGTAAGTAAATCTGTACAAACTAAATCTATCCTAGCAGCGGGAAGGGATCTTCAGGATCAGGCTTCAGGGCCACTTCCGCTTGGACCAGCGCCGTCAGTTGAGCGTGGCAGTTCAAGGAAAGCCTTAAGGATAGCTAGCCCATCATCAGCAGCAGCGACTTCATTCACCTTCTCCACCACCGGATGCGGGAAGGCGGCATACTGGTTCACTGCTTGGTCATAAGCAGCTTCAGTATCCACATTATACAAAGGGAAGTTGGAAGGCGGGACGCCTTTCTCAACGAACCCTAGACCAAGCAGGAAGCCGGCCCGTTCCCCATCCTCGTGAGAAGCGTTGAGGGCTGCGCTCATAGCATCGTCGTAAGAGGTCTCTGAGAAGACCCGATGCACAACCTACATAAGAAAATATACAAGTGTCAACACCCTATCTACAAAGAAGAGCGTAAAGACATGAAAGTTTACCTGAGACAACGCTTCTCGAAGAAGCCATTCCTTGGCAGCCAGAGCTTCTTGGAGGGATGCTTGAGCTTCGTTACGGGCGCGTTCGGCTTCACTCTTGTTAAGGTTGGCAAGCAACACTTCTTTAGCCGCAGCCTCTTCGACGCCCTTTAGCTTCCGCTCAGTATGGTCAAGCACCCCCCTCTGGTCCAAGATCTCCTGGAGCTTTTTGGCGTCTTCCATCGCCAAGGCATCATGAGCCTGCTGGAGAGCCTCTAATTTGGCTTTAAGTTCTTCATTCTCCATGCGCAGAGGCTCAGCAATAGCTTCAGCCTTGGTGGCCCTCTCGGTTGCGTTCCTCGCAGTTTCCTTAGCCAGCCGAAGCTGTTCTTTAACAGCTTGGGCAGCCTTGGAACGGGCCTCGAGTCGAGCCTGAACTTCAACCTCGAGGGCCTTGAAGGCCTTTTCCTTCTCCGCAGCCACTGCGGCAAGTTTTTGGTTCTCCTCCCGCACAGCCCGCGCCTGAGCTACTTCCTTGAGACGAGCTGCTTTTAACTTGTCGTTTTCACGACAAAGCAGCTCGACGCGCGGCTGCATCCGGGCCAGGAGAACCCGAAGCTCATTGGTTAGTCTACCCTCCTGGTAGCTAGCCATGGCTTCCCCCAACGCACCACTGGGAGCAGCGTGACGAGCCCATTCCACGCACTCCACAGGGGTGCGAAGGGTTGTTCCTCGGCGAATGTTCCATCGGGGAACATACACTTCATTGGAATCCGACACTGCAAAAAACACAAAGCAGTTAGGAAAAGATGATAAAATATATATGTATAAAATGGGCCAGAAGAACCCTACGCACCTGTAGGGTCAATAACCGGCCGATAGCCGCCGAACCCATCACCTGAACCCAAAGGAAATCCATCCAAGAGGTCAGGCAGATGGGAAGGTGGCAAAGATTTGCGGGAAGCCCCATGCGTACCTGATGGACCGGCCGTCGTTGCCGATGGCGGGGGCATGGTAGCAGCTGCCGTGGTCGCCGCCGCGGTCGCTGCCGCGGAATCCGCAGCAATAGTAACCGCCGGCTCAGTGAAAGATGCTGTAAAAATCGCACTCACTGCCGGCGGTGACGTCATCTCGGCTGGAACAGTCGGCTCAAAGGAGTGAGCAACTGAACCAGCGGAAGCAGGCGCAGGCGCCTGGGTCGACGCCTCAGGTAGGCTGACCAAGCCTACCGTCATTGGCGTGGAGGTACCACTCTGCGCTCCACCCTGGAATGCGTCAACATCCACGCCTGCGTAAAGAAGATAAGTGTTAACGATATTAAGCTATGAAGATAAAAGCAAAAGAAAATGGTACTTACGGGTTTTCTTGAGCCTGAAGGTACGGAGAGGCGGGGACGAACCCGATGGAGCCGGCCTCTTTGCGCCGGTTACCGTCGTCTTCTTGGGCTCTCCGGAGGTGACAGTCGCAGCCTCCGGAGCAGTGGTCTTATCACCACCGGGATTCCCCGCCACCTCTTCGCTCTCGGTCTCCGAGTCAGACCGAGGCGCTGGATCGGCAGTGGAGGCCTTCTCCTTCCCCTTCCCGCCGGCTGCCTTCTTCTTCCGCACCAACGGAGGACCATATGCGGATTCCTCATCAGAACAAACGATTAGAGGAATTCCGGCAGAGGTTTCAACACTGAGGGGTCGAGGGTCGAAGAGCGCCTTACCTGGCCGACGGGCGCTAAGGATCTCATGGCCTAGCGGATAGACCTCCACGAACCGATCCGCCGTTTGTTCTAGGATGGGCAACTCGTTCTCATCTAGAGCGCGAGTACCCATCCGTGCGGGACCGTCAGCCTCCCGCGGGTTTAGGAGCGACTGCAGGTCGTTCCCCTCTGAAATAAAAAGGAAAGAAGTTAGAAGAAAATCAAGATCAAGAAAAGGGAAAAAGGCATACCGTAAGGAACAGAGTTCGAACCGTATTCGAGGACGATTGGGATCTTTTGCGCATCGGCAGCCTTCCACACTCGGCTCATCCCCAGCATCACCATCCCGGACTCCGCAAACCGGTAAACCGGAGATTGGACCCGAGATATCTTCGCAAACCATTCCGCCTCCTGGTAGTTGGAGGCGTGAAGGCTCGGAAGTGCTTGCCCGTTCTTGAATTTCATGGCAATGGGGATGGCGCGAGCGGATATGAAGAAAAACTCCCTCTTCCACGAGCGAAGACTGCGCTCGGTCGCGCAGATCTTTAAACCCTTAATCCGGGTTGACAACGTGTACCACCCCTGGATGCACCTCCAAGTATAGAAGGTCATCAGGCGGTCAACATAGGGCTCAACGCCCAGTATCCGGCACACCCACTCGAAGTGGCGAATCTTGGCGATCGCCATGGGGTGTAACTCGGTCAAACGAACACCGTGCCTCTCAAGGACACGGTAAACAAACTTTGTCAATGGGAACCTAAGATTCCCATAAACAAAGAATGCTGCATAAACCCCGATCTTGCCTCTGGGGGCATCGTACACGGTATGATGGGGTTCAGGAAACTCAGGCTCGAGAGACTCGAGCATGAACTTCCTGACGACATACCGGTACAGATCGCCAGGCAGAGCACACTGGCACTCGCCAGCAGTACTCTTATCATCGGCTGTAGATTCAACATCTCGAGACGACATCTTGTGAAGAAAAGAAGAAAACGATTTCGGGAGAATGCTTGCCTGAAAAGGATGAGTATTCGCCGGAAATCGCTTAAAAGATGAAGAGAAGATTGAAAGTGTGGATTACAAAGAACCCTCTCCCCCTTTATATACTAATCGCAATTAATGCGATGAAATTAATGCGGAGGAGAGAGAAAACAAAGGTGCAATGAAACTGTGACACGTGGCAAAAAGCAAGCTGGCAACAGCTGTTGACAGGACGCATACCATTAATTTCGCGGCCACGCGCCGGAAAAATCGCGCCCACGCGCCTGAAAAAGCGTCTGGAATGACCATGTACTGTCACGTCACCATAACTTCCTGCACGTCCTGACACAGTCAGAAGAAACCATCGCACGACGTTTCAGATGTTTGGACTGTTCCTATCATTCCACCAACTCTTCGAATTTCGAAATTCAAAATTCAAAAAGATTCAAAAGTGAGCGGGAAAATACCCCTTACCTTGGAAATCAAGTAACCGTAAGACGGATGCGGGTACAGTGTCAAGGCAAAACCCTTCACATACCTAGCACCCGCAGGGAATTGAAGCCAAGAATAACCTGGCAACCAACCATCAGACGGATGCGGGTACAGTGTCAAGGCAAAACCCTTCACATACTTAGCACATGCAGGGAATTGACGCCAGGAATACCTTGGAAGTAAAGTAACCGTAAGACGAGTGCGGGTACAGTGTCAAGGCAAAACCCTTCACGTACTTGGCACTCTGCAGGGAATTCAAACCAAGAAGGATCTTCTGGGCCATGCTTGCGGAAACGTGAATAACATTCCCGCACGACGGGAACGTCGAGAACTATATTGTTTGAAACTCCAAGATGGAATTGGTGGTTTTAGCATGATTGATCACTATGTCGAAAACCACCAAGACCCCATGGAGAATCCACACAAGTGGGACTCAACGCTCCTGACGTGCGAGGAGGTTACAAACCTACCCGCTTCACACCCAAAGATCAAGCAGAAAAGTCGGGAATTTCTGCGTGACATCAGGAAAACCGCGGGATGAATCACCACGGAAAACCGAAAAACTAAACCCTTTTCAAAACCCCTTGCTAAGTCCAAAAGTTCACCTCACTTATTAATAGTTCATGAGAAGAACATTGGACTGGGGGGACTTGAAGAGGTAGGTCCCAGCAGAGCCCAGTTGGACCCGCAAGACTCACCTTAAACAGGGACGTCTGCGCAATGACCAACTGCTCCAGCAGGACCCACCATGCTCAAAGAACCTTACGCGCAGTACGCCAGCTGTACCCGCAGGGAAAGCCTAACAATGGTGAAGTACCCCGCCTGTTCCCGCAGCTGCGGATACAAGCCATCAGGGAAGGCTACCCGCACTAACAGCAAGGCTACACGCACAAGGCATTCGTTACTTCAGTTGTCACATGAAGGAATGAGCAAGGCGGGAATACTCCCGCTTAAATGAGCCAGTCCGTATGCTTCTGGAAGGTCTTTCGTACTATACCTAATAAGGTATGGGCGGAACAGACAGTATGACCAGAGCAGCCCATGAACTAATCACAGGGTGACAGCTCACCGACAACAATACGAGGAGGAGCACCCTCTAGTACTGTTTGTCACTATTAGCCGCTGCCTACTCACCAACCCTTACAATGGGACGTGCGCAGCCTACAGTTGGTGGAACAGTGCGTAGCCGGCAGTAAAGGAACAGTATACAGCCGACCTTATTACTGTTGGCCGTAACCTATCCACCAACCAGCATGGCCTGTGCGTAGTCCACTGTTGGTAGAACAGGAATACTATTCAGCCGGCTGTACCTGCTTGGAAACCTACCTTCGGCTATAAATACTCCAACACCTTGGATTGGTAAGGACATCATCTGATATCTCAATCTTATCTAGCAATCTCTTAATATACACTTATATTCAGAGCAATCTAGTCTGATTCTCACGGCGGAGGGTGGTCACAAGGAGGAACCCCCCCCCCCCCTTCTCAGTGACGAGCTTACGGTGTCTGTTTTGCAGGTCTCCAGAAGAACAACCTCCTCTGCTAGACCTCATCCGTGGGAAACATTACTTAACCCCCAGATTATCTATAATCTGCCTGTGGGTTCACTTAGTGTTTCTTCAGGTTGCAAATACGGTCTATCCAACAACCGTAGGCGTCTAGTCTAAGTTGTCTTTTGTGAACATTGTGTGTAGTTTTGTCCACTTTTGTAAGTCCATTTTTTTAAGATTTAGACCTCTTTTTGACCTTACAAGATGTTCATTTGATGTAGTTATTTTCAAGAAACTTTTTACCACTTTTGAAAGAGTAACCTTAGCGTATTGGAAAATAGGTTGCTTCCTTCTTTTATGTCCTGACATTTTTTTCTCTCTTTTTTTAATCCATTTTTTTATATAAAAGTATTTATAAAATCCTTAGCCAATATATTTGAAAACAATTTGTTTCTATAGAATCTTATTTCTATAAAGTTCATCATGTTTGTTTAGTTTTAATTTTAATTTCTCCAAGTTCGCAACATAGTTATGTTGTATCCTTTAAAGAGTTAATCCATCTTTTGATGCTATCAACATGATAAATTAAATTGTTGTTATAACTTAAATTACCATTAAGTTTATAGGGACATGTATGTGACAGTTATGAACTAACATTACAAGATAACATAATCTTGATTATTATCAAAACCAAATATTAAATTTTAAGCATTGTTATCCCAGGGCCAACACTTATAAATGTAATAACCAGTATGATGAAATTTTTAAAAAACTTGGTTGAAAATATAAAAATGTATACTCTTTATATTATTAAGTCTGTTTTTGAGGTGAGATGTAATCGATTTACACATAATATGCATTCAATAGGTAATTTTTAACCACAAAACGCCATAAAATACTAGATTTAACAAGGTTCGTCGATATCCAACCCATCACCATTCCTATCTAAATACATTATGAATATGGATGCATAGCTTATTGGAAAATATGGTGAATGGATATTTGGTGGTGGACTCTTTAAGTGGTGAATTGAATTATATCTCTTAACTAGAGTATTTATGCTACTTTATTAGAGGTTTAGGGTAAAATTAAAATACAAAGAATAACAAAAATGAGAAGGGTGAGAAGGAATATAATCCATTGATCTTAGATTTGAATTATAGAGATTAATTTAAGAAAATAAATTTATTAGAAGGGCATAAAGGTAAGAGGGGAAGGGGCACCCATATGGGTAGGGTGTATGGCTTCCAACCCACATGGTAACACCATCCCACCCCATGTGGGTAACGTGTATGGCTTCATTCTATGGCAAAGGTTTGCCACACAAAATTGATTCATTGTTAACCATTGAAGAATTAAATTAATTAATAAAGTTCTAGGGTACTTGTGGGTAGGTGTTGCCAGTAACTTTGTGGTTTGTGGGTAATCAATGGTAGAAATGAGGTGTCAGTACATAATTGACTGGTGTATGGGTAATACCCATGAGTGCCCCTTCCCTTCTAATAAACCACTTTTGCTGACTTTCTTTTTCCATATGCAATTCACATGTTAATTCTCCAATCATTTTAAAATATCCATAACTTTTTTATGCAACATTATTTTTTTAAAAAAAATCCACCATAATAACAAGCGTTTTTTTTATTTTTAATATGAGTACCATATTGTTATATAAAAATAAAAAAAATAAGTGGGTTTTTTATATTGTGTTATTGGTTGTTATTATTATTTTTAATTAGGTTTTTTCTATACATTGTGTTACAGATTTTATTCATTGTGTTGTCAATTGATACTCATATTAAAGATAGCAATTAAAATATTGATTACGTCATTGTGTCTTTTTATTTGTCATTGTGTCTTTATGCTCATCATTTGTCTTTCTACTTATCATTGTGTTTTAGTCATGGTGTATTACATTCATGTCATTGTGTAATATGTAGTTTCCATTGTGTTTTACGTTTCAGGTCATTGTGTTATATGCATTCACCATTGTGTTTTATGTTTCAGGTCATTGTGTTATATGTATTCATCATTGTGTATTACGTGTCATGTAATTGTGTAATATGTATTCATCGTTGTGTTTTATGTATTAGATCATTTGTTGTTATTTTATCATTATACTAGCTTAGCTACCCGTGTATTACACAGGTTTAACAATTTAAATTATATAAGCAACAAGAAACTCAAGAAATATAAAATGTTCAATAAACATGAATACCCCCAAATTACATTTAAATCATAAATCATTTCATATTTTTGTAAATCGATGACATTATTACAGTTTTTTTTTCTTGTGGCCTATGTCACCACGTCATGTTACAAATTTTAACAACTCCAACAAATTATACATACAATGAGATATTATTATTGGCGAACATATAACTTAAATAGACTAACATATGTACCTCTTCAAACTTTTGCACAGATTGATTCTTCTTTGACCCATTTGTAGTTTAAAAGAAACCAAGATGCAGAAAATATTATTTTTAGATATTTGACCTCTATCAAATCAAAAATATAATGACAAAAAATATTGACTTTAAATCTAACCCAAAACCAAATTTTAATTTCCAAATCAGTCTTTTAATATGTCACCAAAGTCATGACCCCAAAGACTTGTCATCAAAGTCATTACCTGAAAGTTGAAACACAATTTGGCCCGTTAACTCTTTTTAAATAAATATTATTTTAAAAACCACCTCGACCTTTATCAAATTATGAATCAATTAACAATATTTTGCAGTAAAAAAACGTTGTTCTAAACTGCCCCTGCTAGATATTATAACCTGAAAACATTTTTTCCCAAATTGCACCAAACCCTTGATTCAGTAACTAATCTATTGTAAAAAAATAACCATGACAAAAAACTCTTTTGCACTCATAAACTTATAAAATTCCGATGATCAATCCTTATTTTCTTAGATACTTTGTTGCTTTTTCACACGTCTTTGTTGATTACTAAAAGGCTACTTATAATAGTAATAATGATGATATAAATAATATTAGTAACAATAATATTATTTTTATTCCATATTTATCATTAGTATTTATTAATTGTTAGTTTGTATTTATTATGAGTATATAAATAATATTAGTAACAATAATATTATTTTTTTTTCATATTTGTTATTAGTATTTATTAATTATTAGTTTGTATTTATTATGAGTATTTATTATTTATTTGTATTTATTACTTCATATGTAGCAAAGTAGGGGATTAGAAAGCCTTATGTAGTGCCAGATAGGATATAGAGGTGTTAGGAGATACCATGTGGCATTAGGGATTTTCTTTTATTACTTACTAGGTTAGAGCCCGTGTTCCATACGGTTGAAAAATAAATAATAAAAAATTGTTATATATAATACATTAATTATAAGTGAATTAACAATATATCATTTAGAAGTTTAGAAATTCAACACAATAACTATTTAAGTGGAGTTGGTAAGCATCTTTAGTTTGAAATATGAGGTTTTGGTTTTGAGACTTGTATCACACAATAATTTATTTTTTAAAATTTTACAAAATGTTATCTATAAAATAGGAAACTACTCACATGACATCTATGTGGCATCCTATGTGGAAACCCTAGTTAGATGCCATGTGAAACAATCATTTTGTTTTAATATATAGTTAGATTAGATTAGATTTATTTCACCATTTTGCATTAATAATTTCAAAAAAAATTCACCTATCTCTTCCATTTTTTACACAATCTCTACAAACATAAACACAAACAAATTAATAACATTACATTTCTACTCAATTTTTACACTCTCTACTATATGGATTCAAACAAATCTAGAGGTACCGATAAATGTTTGTTGAAACCAATAAAAATCTAATTCAATAATCAATAAATATTTGTTATTATATTCTAACTAGGTTAGAGCCCGTGTTTCACACGGTTGAAAAATATAATAAAAATAAAAAATTATTATATGTAATATATTAATTATAAGTGAATTAACAATATATCATTTAGAAGTCAAGAAATTTAACACAATAACTACTTAAGTAGAGTTGGTAAGCATCTTTAGTTTGAAACATGAGGTTTTGGGTTTGAGACTTGTATCACACAATAATTTATTTTTCAAAATTTTACAAAATGTTATCTATAAAATAGGAAACTGCTCACATGACGTCTATGTGGCATCTTACGTGGAAGCTTTAGAATGATGCAATGTAGAAAAATCATGTTGCTTTAATATATAGTTAGATTAGACGTAAGATTTACGTATTATTATTACACAACCGTATTATTAGCATTTAAACAAACACAATGATAATATGAAAGACACAATGACGAAAAAAACACAATAAAAAACAGAAAGACACAATGACGAAAAGACACAATGTCATAATGACGTAATTTTTATTTAATTTTTATATAACAAAGTCATACTCATATTAAAGATTAAAAAACGGTTGTTATTATGATGATTTTTGTTTTAAAAACTAATATCATATGAAAAGGTTATAGACGTTTAATAATGATGGGGAAATTGACATGTGATTTGCATACAGAGAGAGAAAATATGCATTATCACTTTTATACCTTTTTACCTTTGGTTCTCACTTGACACATGTCAATCAATTATGGCTTCTCACATTTCTCATTTTTGGTGCCCTTTGTAGAATAACTCAAATGTCTAATATTAAGTCTCTAATTAACAAGAGACTTTTCATCAATGCATGGCTCTATATACAAGAACTCTTATGTGTCTCATTGAGATTAAACAAAAAGAATTCTTAGAGAAGAGAGAACACTTGAAGACCACATATGTGAAAACCTATAGAGATGAGTACTCTATACTAGGGATGAGATCGGGACTGTACCGGTACCGACCGGTCCCGGTCCCGAAAATTACCAATTTTTGGTACCGGTACCGGTACCAAAGGTAAAAAAATCGGGAAATACCGGTACCGGTCCCGGTCCCGGTCCCGATACCGAAACTCAAAACTTTGGTACCGATTTGGTACCGACGGTACCGATTTCGGTACCGATTTCGGTACCGGTACCGGTACGGTACCGATACCAACCGGTACCAACACTGAATTTGCCCATCCCTACTCTATACTTGTTTCCATCGCCATCTTACTCTTTCCTATTTCTTTTCAACAACATCACTTTATTTAATGCAATCACTGGTGCGAGTGCCATCTCTGGCAGTAGACACTGTTTCGGTTGTTGTACCTAGAGAGATAGGCGGACTCTTTAGTAGAGACCCAAAATCTGTTTTAAGGGAAACGTATTGAATACGTGCCTCAACCACACTCAATATATATATATTGTTTTGTTCATCTTTTGTTTCAGTCAATGGAGTTAGCCACACCAAGGAAACTAAGACGAATGTGAAAATACCCAACGGGTGGAAGACTCGGGTTAAGAAGTTTTTGTTAAAGTTCTCACCAAAGACATCGACATGAATCTTTATATTAATATAAATTGCACTTTATATTTATTTCTTTTTGATTTTGTGCACGGTATTGTACTATGGTATTTCTATTGTATAACATGAGTATCGTTATAATTATTTTATTTTATTATTTTAAATTATATTGTGACCCATATCTTACATAGCTAAAAAGATATATTTTCTAGGTTTAAAAAGTGCTTCCAAAGTAACAATTTGACATTTAGAAGAGTGTTTACATTCATGTTTGTATATGTTTATAGTTATTTTATATTAATTTTTAAATGTTCTGATAAACAAAATTTCTTTCTAATAATCACATGATTGTGCTATCAGTCTATCAGATGTAAAGTACAATGTACAATGCGCTATTATTATTATTATTATTATTATTATTATTATTATGGTAAAAAGGCCATGACCTTAGCAAATTTTATAACAAAAAAGACAATACAAAACAAGGCCTCTTAGCTAGTCAGGACATGCCCCCTAACTAAGCGAAGACCCGAAAGAAACAACCTACTCTACACTAGTGCTAACCCAACAACAATACAAGAATCGAAAGTCGGGTTCAGCACCTTGGCATCTCTTAAAATAGAAATGATCTAGATTCTAGATACGTGTGAAAAATACTGTACAAACTATCAAGCTTGGGCTTCAAACACAAAAATTGGAGTCCAAACAGATTGGCACTTGAAATCCTTGGCCCAATAAATGTTTCTGATTATCGGCCCAGTCTCTAATCCATCGGCCTGATAACTGATTCTACAATGAGTTTTTTTTGTTTTTTCAGATATGGGCTAACCGAGCCCAATAGGCAATAAGGTTTTGGTTTGGGCTTGAAAACATTGCTTAAGTTAAGTAGTTGAGACTTGAGTATGAAAATCACATTATATAAGTTTTGTTTCTAATTTTGGCCATTTTATCATTGCTATATTTATCATGTAATTTAATTTGATTTTAACCAAACCATAAATATAATGACCTGACAAACAAACGTATACAATCAGAATCAACAATGTGATGAAACTTTACAAACACATGAAGAAGAAGACTCTGAGAAATAAGACAGAGAGATAACTTATGAGCATCAAAACCCTACATCTCTTCTGTTTTTCAATACACCAACCCTCTATCTAATTATTATTTATTATGTCAACACATATTAGCGTGCGTGCCCACAAACCAAGCCCACGGTGAGCCAAATTTCAGCCCACCAGCTCTAGCAAGCGCAAGGTCAGACCAGTTTGTTCTCGGGCCTCCGCCCATCCCAACAAAAACACAACACACAATTATATTACAACAATATCCTCTTAAATAGTTTCAAACTTTCAATATTATTTGCTATTAAATTAAAATATTCATATATTTCAACATAACATTATGCTGAGTGCCTCCTGGATTCCTTAAGTCTATATGTATGGATAGCATGTTTACACACATGACTCATAAGTTGAACATAAATTAGCTATATATAAAAAGAAACATAAAAGCTTTATATACTATAGCATTCTTGTTTTTGTGTTTATATTAAAAGAAATAAGAATTTTTATGCACTTGATATTTTTTTTAACACATTTAACTTATAGCCTTTTCTTGTTAGAAAACAATAGAATATAATAAAGGGGTTTTAAAGTTTGTCTCTTATCGTAAAAAAGAGGCAAGCAATAGAAGTTGTTCCTTTTGGCTTTTGTCGACTTAATATAAGGTGATGTAACATGTGACCATATTGTATGATACACGAGTCAAAAGAACATACTTTTTTTGGTCAAAAGTAAATTGTAAACTCTACATATTTAATAAATGTAAATATATAATTAAAACTAATAGTTATGATAGTATGTTAACCAAGTGATCATTATTCATTATACCAAAACAACCATTTGAACACCTTTAATTTTATAGAATGCACTTTTTAACTTCACCATTAGTTTTTCATAATTTTCGTGTGATTTTATAGCTCTGGAGATTCTATTCATTATTTTTTTGGTGTATCAAAGTTGAGACAATTAAATATCTACTTATATCTGGTTCGAATTTAGTCTCACCGTAACAGGAAAAATTAACAACTAACACCATTGAATGCTTGAATCTACTTTGAAATTCTAATTTGAAGTGGAAAATGCTGACAATTAATGTCAAAGTTATACACCGTCTTGTTAAAAACACGTAACTTCGGGCACATGGTTTCCTAAAGCAACATGTGCTAACTAGGGTTTTTAAATTCTTGATGGGTACAACATTATTGGTGTTCATAGAGTAATGATATTGTGCAAACTAAACAAAAGGTTAAATAAAATCAAGAAATCCGCTAAAAGTTGCAACAGATGTAAGATTTTTTATAGCAAAAATTGGAAAAAGAAAAAAACAACACAAGTCTATAATATAAGGAAAAACTTGTTTTCTTCTTTTTCCTGCAAGTTGCTTGTACGATTGCTTTGTTTTATGAGTTTAGGGTCCCTGATTTAAGTCTAGGATAGCACTGTTTCACGAGGGAAACGAATGGTAAGTCAGTATTTTGATATAGTGATATTGTAATTTATTCATAAAAACTAATAATCTCCTTTATGTTAGTTGTATGGATTATATTATGATTAGTTTAAAACATCTAATAGTCGTCTGAAAAATAATCAAATATAGTGTACTAATGTCACAAATCAACCAAACCAATCAAATGAGATGATGAAAATGGGCCATACGTAACATATTTTCTCATTTTGGTATCGTCTCCTTTTCAATTTCATGCTTGGAAGGAACGAATCCCCAAATAAACAAAATCATTACATATTATTAATTTTTATTGATTAACTTTGTCGTATTATACAATTTTTATAGTTTTTTTTTAGCAACAACAATAGCTAGTCTAGCAAGAAGCTGAACTAGAACAAAACATTGTAATGGAGAAATACGCTGCGTGGCATAGATATTATTAAAACCTTAGAAATATTAATATGACAAAATTATAGATATTATTAAAACCTTAGAACTATTAACATGATTTTTACATCAACAAAATTGTAATAGACAAATAGGCTACATGTAACACCTAGATTTTTATGAGATCTTTGACAATACATTCACTTGCATTTCAAAAAGGGAACATTGTGTGTGATGTAAAATCATATTTAACTAATCTTGTGCCATGAAACTTGCAACGCATTCAAAATTGTGACATTTTGACTAACTTTAGTGGCATCGTATTTTAAACTAATATCATTGTCTTATATTGAGATATGATGAGTGGTTTAACGACAACACTTTTTACAACTAAACTTTAGCTTGTGGTAAAGCTAATTAATTTAAGCTTGACTTTGAGTTCTATAAGAGATGGTTTTACTAAAACTCATTTCATGTTTTATCATTTGAGTTTCATAAATATTTATATCAAGGGTAAAGTTAAAATACAAAGCACAACAAAAATGAGAAGGGTGAGAAGGAATCTAATTCACTGATGTTAGATTTTAATTGTGGAGATTAATTTAAGAAAATAAATTGATGAGAAGGGTATAAAGGTAATAACCCATTTTTATTGACTTTCTCTTTCCACATGTAAGGCACATGTCAATTCCCTCATCATTTTAAAACGTCCATAACTTTTCCAAGCAACATTATTTTTTACAAAAATTTCACCATAATAACAAGCGTTTTTTATCTTTAATATGAGTATCATATTGTTATATAAAAATAAAAAAAATTAGTAGGTTTTTATATTTTGTTATTGGTTGTTCATTATGATTTTTAATTGGGTTTTTCTATGCATTATGTTATAGATTTTGGTAATTGTGTTATCAATTGATACTCATATTAAAGATAACAATTAAAATAAAGATTACGTCGTCATTGTGTCTTTTTGTTTGTCATTGTGTTTTAGTAATTATGTATTACGTTCATGTCATTGCGTAATATGTAGTTTTCATTGTGTTTTACGTTTCAGGTCATTGTGTTATATGTATTCACCATTGTGTTTTACTTTCTGGTCATTGTGTTATATGTATTCATCATTGTGTTTTACGTTTCATGTAATTGTTTATTATGTATTCATCATTGTATTTTATGTATTTGATAATTTGTTGTTATTTATCATTATATTTACGTATTATTAGCATTTAAAAAAACACAATAATGATTTGAAAGACACAAGGACGAAAAAATCACAATACAAACAGAAAGACACAATGACGAAAAGACACAAAGACACAATGACGTAATTTTTTTTTTAATTTTTATATAACAAAGTCATACTCATATTAAAGATAAAAAACGCTTGTTATTGTGGTGAATTTTTTTTTTAAATATTGCATGAAAAAGTTATGGACGTTTTAAAATGACGGGGGAATTGACATACGTCAGTCAACTATGGCTTCTCATACTTCTCATTTTTGTTGACCTTTTGTAGAATAACTCAACCCTTATATCAAACTTATTTTATTGAAGCTAAAATTTCTTAAATGTTTTACCAATTTTGTAAATATTGCTTTCATAAAATGTATCTATTCTAATAAAAGACTACCATGTTTGCCACTTGTCAATCTTATAGTCATCCTTATATTTTTTTCAACCAATTTTAATATATGGTCATTATCTTTTAAGTCATTTTAATAAATAAATTCAATATTTTTATTAAATGTAAATCTTAACTGATTCATTTATTAACATTAGTGGTGAAATAAGAAAATATTGAGATATAAAAATTGAAGTTGCAGGTCTGTTAGAATAAAATTTAAAAGTCACGGGTAATTGCAAATAAATAAAATAAATGTGCATCATTGTCAAAAAATTTGGATTTGTATGATAAACTACAAATTGTTTTTAAACTGAGATTCGAGCAATAATGCATAATATTTTTATATAAGATTGGTTTCAAATTTGGATTTAATATTTTTCTCATATGCATTTGAACTCAAGAAAATGTGTATTTTCTTAATTTTCTTCAAATATTTTGTATAAATATTGCAAACATGGAGAATACCTATTATATATATCTTGATGTTTAGCATTAAATCATTGAAGTTGAATTTATAACTATAATCCTTATGTATAACGATTTACTATATAAATTATCTGTTCTTTTGTAAATGTACATATGAAATTAATCATTTATTTATATGACTTTTTTGTATAGCATAAAATGTTTTAGCAATAAGAAGATTAATATTTAGTTTTCAATATTTTATTGCATAATTCATATCAAAATGCTTCATAAACATATATTATATGAGTTGATTTATATATTTTTTATATATTTAAATATAGTTAATTTAATATGTCTTATAAGACAAATTACTTAATTAAAAGTATTTTCAAAATTTTAAACCAAAAAATCTGCTTCAATCTCATTCCACTATTTACGTTTTCCAAAATCATTTAAGATATTGAAATATAAAATATCGTTTTTCTTAGTTATTTACATAATTTCAGTATTATATTAACTTATTAATTTTATTTTTATACAAATACAACGAATTGGATTTACGTTAGTGTTATATGTTGGTTAGTGCATAATGAAAGTGTTTATTATGGTTTATATTCAAAATAATAAAGCTATACAGGGCCAGCTCCGAGAAAGCAAAAAAACTTTTGGGCCGAAGGCGAAAATCTTTTTAAGCCTTAAATAAAAGAAGTATTTTGTTGTGTTTAAACATTATAATTTTTATATGGGCTTACTTAGTTATAATTTAGATTGTGTAAAAAACTTTTGTATAAAAAAAGGATTAAACATGTCTCAAGTGAGGGTAGAATCCACAACCTCTTGATTGCTAGTAATACTCATTTGCCATTAGACCAAGTAAGTGCCTATGTAATTGTGTTTAAACATCAAATATACATATTGTTTTTAATAAAAATACATATAATTATTTGTAATATATTTTTGTAATCTTAATTATGTAATTTATGTAATTTTAATGTAAATTATAATTGTATTGACAATATATGATCATTTTATTGACTGTATTTTACTTAATGGTTAAGGTTTAAAATTTTCATTAATTATCCGTGTAATACACGGGCTTCAAACTAGTATAATATGTAAGGCAATATATTTACATGTTGCTAATTTAACCATAAGTAAAACCAAAAAAAAGTTTTACGACGATTTGATAAAACAATCGCTTGCCTTTTCGAAGCTAAATAGCCCTATAAAGCATATTAGGCTAAGGGTAGTCGTCTCATGGATGGGGGCGCGGAGGCCCGGCGTGGCCACCTGGCTCGCGAACACCGCTACCACCTTGGCGCGGTTGGCCGGCACGGGGCAGTCTGCATGGGAAATATAGCCGTTGGGGTGGTTTTTTAAAAAAAAGTTTTTTTTTGTTTAACCTATAAATACCAATCCACACACTCCATTTTAATTAAAACTCACCCCATTCTCTCTTATTCTCTTAAAAAACCATACTTTCCCTCTACCAAAACTATATTTCTCTCTATTTTTATAAATGGCATCGTCTTCATTGTCTTCGTCTTCCAATTCTTCCGAAGAAGAGGAACTCATTTGTCAAGCGGTTCAAACGACAATAAATTTTTTGATCGATCAAAGACGCCCTCGAGCTCCATTATTCCGGCAACCACGTCTTCGTGATCGAAAGACTGCTAATGAAACTTTGATACGTCACTATTTTAGCCCCGATCCCGCATATGGTGAGGAAAGTTTTAAAACCCGTTTTCGAATGACTAGACGATTATTCATGCGTCTAGCAAATGACTTGCCGAAGCACTTTGAGTATTTTCAACAAAGGGATGACGCTAGAGGTCATCCCGGGTTCACGCCTACTCAAAAAATTACCGCCGCTCTTCGGCAACTAGCGTATGGTGTTGGCTCGGACATGTTGGACGAGTATCTACAAATGGCTAAAAAGACCGTACGCGATTCGCTTAACCACTTTTGTAAAGGTATATAGTTTTATTTAAAATTTTATTATTTACATTTATTTATATAATTTTAAATAATTATATTTAGGGGTCATATCACTATACAAGCGGAGATATTTACGTAAACCAACAATGTATGATATCCAACGCATATACGAGGTGCACGATGAAAGTCATGTTTTCCCCGGGATGCTTGGTAGCCTCGATTGTATGCATGTTGGTTGGGCTATGTGTCCTACTGCTTGGCGAGGTCAATTCCACCGAGGTGATCACCCCGGCCCTACTATTGTACTTGAGGCGGTGGCGTCACAGGATCTTTGGTTTTGGCATGCGTTCTTTGGGGTTGTCGGGTCAAATAATGACCTCAATGTTATCAATCAATCACCGATATTCGATGACCTTATCGACAGGGTTGAACCCCCTCAAGCTTTTTTTGCAAATGGAGAACACTTCAAGTACGGGTACCTCGTTGATGGTATTTACAGCGAATGGGGGACACTAGTTCAAGCTTATGCGTCTCCACTTTCTGACAAACGAAAGTACTTCACGAAGAGACAATAATCGGCCAGAAAAGATATTGAAAGGGCGTTTTGAGTCCTAAAGAAAAAATGGGCAATATTGGCGAATCCAATAAAATTTTGGACAAGGGAGAAGATAACGGAAGTCGTCTAAACGTGTGTAATCCTACATAACATGATACTAGAAGACGAGGGTCACGCTATTTGTCAAAACTACCAAGGTAATATTCCAAGACAAGAATCGACGATCACCAATGAACAACGACTCGACAACTTAAATATCATCAAGAGCCGTGAGATACACGGCAACCTTCGGTATGAGTTGGTCGAGCATTTGTGGGATAGAAGACCCGATAATCTTGTATTAGACTAGTAATATTTTAAATTACTATTAATGTAATGTTTTATATTATTATTAATGTAATGTTTTAAATTATTTAAAAAAAAAAATTCAATCAAGCCCCGGATCACCTAGACCACTACACCCTCTAGGGCTTGATCCTTGGGCTTGATCCTGTGCCACGTCACCGCCTACGTGTCGTAAATATATTGGATCATTTGGGCTTGGATCAAGCCCCACTACACTTAGCCTTACAAGTCATGGAACGACGATCCGATAATATGGACCATACGGTACTTTTATAATGATACTCAAGTACTCAATTATTAATCTTTGGTACAAAGAGTGAAGTGAAGTAAATAACCATGATGACAATAACAATATACTTGATACTTCATAGCTCTATTGAATTTATCTTGTCGTTGACTCGTTGCCACACTTTCAGTTCTATCCGAAGATCATGTAGTCGGACGTTGCTCATATTTACTCCTCGTACGACATGTCGGGCCGAACAAAAAAATAATAACAGTAATAATTGGCCTAGTTTTGCATAACAGAACAAAACTCAATTGTCCCATAATGAAGCAACTCCTCAATCATCTGTTCTATATGCTCATCTTCAGGAGACTTATAATCTTGCATATTTTCTGTTTTAACTTTACCCTCCCAATTCACTGTATTTTCACAATTGCCACTACGCAAACATGGAGACTGCGGCCGGGTTTGTTTATCTTCTTTGTTGCCTGCAGCGGTTTTGTTAGCGATTCCAAGAGATGCCAAGTGGCATTTATGTAACTTAGCTCTCGAAGTTGCGGAAAGTAGCTTTGTAGAGGGTGGATGTGGCCCTTCGGCGTCGTAACTGAAGTTCGTTCGAGCTCTTGTACCGCACATGAGCCTAGCTGCTTCGTCGTACGCTCGTGCTGCGTCCTCTGCTGTCTCAAATGTGCCTAACCATATTCTTGTTTTCCTGTTGGAACAAAATCAACGAAAACAAAATTATTAGCAAAAATGCTAGAAACTAGGGGTGTTAACGGGCCGTGTTTGCAGATTGACGGGCCCAACCCGACATCAACCCAAAAATTTGGCAAAAACATGAACAGAAAATCAATTAAGACATGTGAACCTGTACACAGCCCACGTATTCATAGGTTGAGCTGAACATAACCCACATATTTGCGGTTCAACCCACACATGGCCTGTTTTTTTTTTTTTTTTGAAAAGGTAAATGTCTTTACTGGTAGTGGGACTCGAACCCAGACCTTGATGTTAAGAGACTTTGTCTCTACCATTGGGCCACTAAAAGTTTTTATTTTTTATTGTTTTCACATATTAATAATTTAAATTTCTATTTATACACCAAAAGAATAATAATTTATATTAAAATAATTTTAATTATAAAATCTTATGTGAAATTCCTTTTTAGCTTAAAATTTTGACATAACATATATACATAGTAAATTAATTTATTATATAAAACAAATTAAAAAAATAATAATAAATGGGTTAAACAGGTCAACCCGTAAACCCAAACCCAACCCGTCTAGTTAAACGGGTCAGTTTTGGATCGACCCAAAACTGACACAGAAAACTGTTCTTTGCGGCATTTCATCGAACAGTTTACGCGCTTTAAACGAATGACGTAAAAGATCAGAACTTTACAAGAGAGGGTGGCGAATTTCGGAGACCCAAGAGCCCCAATGTCTTTGACGAACTCCTCTGTATCGTTGTTGGGACCTAGCCATGGTGGTTTGATTGATTACAGGTGACTTTAATGAGTTGTCTTGAAGGTGTTTGTGAAAATGTCTCCGAGAGAACACTAGTTAAGGATTTGGATAAGTGATGATGCTTTGCTAGCTGATAGTGGAATATTATATATATATGGCCTTCTTTTATATATAGGGACTTTGGTGTCACTTCTTTTTAGCTGTAGATTACTTTGGATGGCCAGGTGGGTCCCATGGGCCCTGACTACTTCTACTTGTTTACTTTTGCAGTAGTTTTAGAAAAATGGGAATAATCTCGTTCCTCTTTGCTGCAAATGGGAAAAGTGAATATTATCCAAAACTATGACACTTTTGCATGGTATAAGTTTTACATGTATGGAATAGGGCCGGTATAACAAGTCATATATAAAATACTGTAAGATACGATTAACTTGTGATGCTTGTTATAAATACGATACGACTTGTTTAGGGACATGATAAATATCACCTATGCCGTGAAACAAAAGTTGCCAAACGTTTATAAAAATCTTAATTAATCATAATTTTTAACATGTTTGAATAGAAAAATCCAAATATCGGGCCTATGGTAACTAAGACATATGTCATATATTTTATTTAAAAAATAAAATATATATACAAGTTTAAACAGGTCGTTCATGTGTTTTCATATTTTAATCTGTTTGGACACGCTTTTAACCATGTCGCCTCTTTAAGACATGAAATATGTTAAACCAAACCCAAACTTGGTTAACTCCGTGCCATCTCCCATCGTGTTAACATGTCCGTGTCAAAAATTGTTTAACTTTAAATTGCATGGACAACGCTAACATTACGGTTAGATGATACATTAAGATGTCACTAATTATTCAAAAACACACGTTTTCTCTTTAATTTTGCATCAATCACAAAAACTCTTACATTTTCACATTATCGCTATACTTTTTATATTGTTATTCATAACAAAGTTATTTATGCAAAACTATTTTCTTTATCTTATATGGTTTAACATAAAATCATAAATTTCAAAAGACATCTAAGCTAGTGAGGTTAACTAACTTATGTTAACACCATACTTTCCAAAGGGGAAAAGAAAAATCAAACAATCAAATCATAATTGAATAATAAACCGATGGTTCAATATATTTGGTTCCCTAGCTTCGGAGTACGTGGAATTTCGTAATAGCGTCCAACATGTCCCACATAGTAATTTTCCGGCCCCTACGATTCAAAGCTTTATTTTTAGTATTATCTCGGGTTTGCTATACAAAAGAGGGTTGATGCTCAAGTGCGTAACTTGTTGCCCGTTTACCTGCCATTTTATTTTAATGTTTGAATGGAAAATCATTATTTATGATTAAAAAAATAACCAATAAGATTATAAAATCAAGTTTCATCTTCTTAACATTAATTTTTTACATTCTCTAGTCAATGGTGCAACATCAGACCAGAATCCCCAAACAATGATTATGTCCCAGATGTTAAGAGGATGGAAATCAACATACTACCAACTAAAATGTCTCATTTGATCATCATCTAATAAAGCATACACATATGTTCTTAGAATAAAATCAAGAGAATGTCGTTCAAACCAACCATCGGATATATATGATTTATCAACAGTTTAAGAACATGATACATGCATCACGTTAAACTTCCTGATTATAGGAAACAACCCATGTGCTTAATTGATAAGGTCAAGGTACAAAACTATACCATATTCGATGCACACTGGATTTTTTTCATTTTTTATTTTATAATACCTTTTTTTTACATTTCTAAACATAAATAGTGCAAGCATTACCATCTTTAAATGTAATAATTAATAAATTTATCGATTATGTTGTTTATTTTTGTTTTTTTTAATAATTTAGTTTTCTGTAATAAACCCAGTGTGCACATGTATGCATACACATGTTCAGGTTTGATTTTAGTGATGGTAACTATGGGTAGTCAAAACGAGACACTCGGGCATTTCATGCCATGCGACGTCTAGTCAGCTTTTGGGCGTTTTGTAAAAGTGGGCGTAATGGGAAAATGCCCCCAAAACACCTCTCTCTCATCCCCTCTCTCACAAGACCCTCAAAACTCGTGCCACACTAACGTTATGTACAAAACGTCGGTACCAAAAAATACCCCAAAACGTCTGGGGGGGTGTGTTCCCCAGTGTTTTGGCTCAAAACGCTACCATAACTCTGCGACTACGGACGGTCTAAGGATGGTTTCTATACTTCTATCTCATTAGCAACCATTTATTTTGGGTTTTTTAAACTTCTTTAAAACAAAAGGTAAAAAAAAGTTAACAAAATAAATGAGCAAGTGGTAGAGTGGTAAGGGAGAGACTTGGTGTTCTATGTGACCCAAGCTCGATTTTTGCCCCCATCATTTAGTTTCAGAGGCACCAAGGTGATGATGGAAGATTAGGCGAATATGTGGTTTTTACTAGTTGGATCCTTGAACTGAATGAGTTTTATCTCATCGCATTGTTGTGCATTATTCGGATGAGTGTTCACATTCTTTGGCCTTAGGTAATTCTTTTTCCCGGATCCAAAGATGAATGTATCCCGATTTGATAAATTTTACCAGTAGCCCATTAAAAAAATCCGTTTGTCATTCAAGAAAATTAAAAATAGAGGTTTATAACAAAGCTGGTAGTTAAACGATCACAAAATATTCAACAAGTGAACTATGATATTCTTAATAATGTTGTGTAATATAACGTCTTAAAAGTGTTATTATGTAACAATATTATATAAACACGTTGTTTTACACATGATTAAATTGTCTGATTAGCAAGTTTTCAATCTGTAATATAAGTAATTTTACTAAACAATGCCTATCAACCAAATGTAGTGGGGCGACAAATAGAGGCGACGTGGGGCGATAACAAGTTAACAACCCCCCCCCCCCCCTCCCCAATAGGAGGGAGGGAGGGGGGCATGAACCTGTCGCCATGGTGTGTTTTGGGTTATATTATATGTGTGTTTAATATATATACACACATTTGATGATGTGGCATCATGTGTCAAAAATCGCTTCTAATTTGTAGCCCTCACTATAAATATAGTCTAAATGAAGTTAAATTAACATATAACATGGATGTCGTGCAACACATTATACTGCATGATATTGTCTTGCAGACTATTTGGAACACTAATGCTGTTGAATATATAAACAAGAGATCTAATAATGTTGTGTAATATACGTACTGTTGAATAAAAAACAAGAGATCTAATAATAAATATTAAAATCTCTTATTGGTCTTTTATTATATAAGGTAGTGACATATGAAACAATAATAAGGTATGGGTCCAGATAAGTTAGTTGACGTATATGCTGCTACCAATAGCTTAAAGTAGATGTTAATAATTAACCATTTTTTTGCTTTTGGTTTTAGTAAAAACACTGGTACAAATTAAGACATAACTATCAATCATAAGGGAATATATCATGTGAAAGTATTAGGTCATGTATAATATATGCAACTATGTAAGGATGTTGGTATTTTAAAAGTGGTTGTATGATATTAAAGGTTAAAACTTATTATTAATCAAGCTTTGTTTTTTTAGAATGGCTAAATGTTACAATTTTACAGTGCTTGAATCCTTAACCTATTGTTTTTATACCTTAACAATATTACCATCTCATTAGAATGGGAATGACTATAATTAATCAAGCTATAGGGAAAATAGCGTGTGAATGTATTTTATATGGTTTGAAGTGTAAGGGTATGTTCGGTATGAGGTAATGGAATGAATGACGGGATGGAATGAATGTGGTAATGGAATGAACAAAGGAATGTGATGGATTATTACCATTCCAATCAGATGTTTGGTTACCACATGAGAATGGAATGAATAATTACTTTGTGTTGTTTGATAGGTAGGAAAAAATAAAATTAAAATGGTAGTGAGTAGCGGTGGTGGTGGGAGGTAGGTGGCGGTCGTGGCATTGGTGGGAGATGATGGTGGTTGGTGGTGACGGGTGGTGGTGGGTGATGGGAGAAAATGGTGGTTGGAGGTGGGTGGTGGTGGTGTTGGGGATGGGTGGCGGCGGTAACAATGGAGGTGGCAGGCGGTGGTGGCAGTGACGGTGGTGGACAGTGAGCGGCGAGTGGTGATGGTGAGGGGCGGCGGTTGATGGTGACGGCGGGCGGGTGGCGGTGGTAGGCGGCTGACACTGATAGCGATGGTTGGTGGCGGTGGTGGCGACAATGACGGTGGTGGACGGCAATGGTGGTGCTTGGTGGTGGCGACGGTGGTGATGGTGGGTGTTGATGGTGATGGGTGGTGGTGGTGGTGGGAGGGTGGTGGAGGTGATGTAGGGTGAAAGAGAGAAATGAATGAAAAAAACGTGTGGTATAGATGGAATGAACTTAGGGGGTGTTTGGTAGAGAGATTTGAGGGTGGAGAATTAGGTTTCTCTTGTTTGGGAGAATTAGGCGGAGAATTGGGCGGAGAATTGGTTTTCTCTGAGAATTGGGTGTAGGCAAAAAGTAGAGAAATCCAATTCTCTCCATTTGGAAGAGAAATGGAATTCTCTCTGCTTCTAAATCGCGTCTCTGCTCTACTCCGTTCGCGTATGATGATGATGATGCTCCGACCGGCGATGGTGATGATGATGCCGACGTCCGGCACGGCGGCCGACGCCGCAGCCACGTCCGTTCGCGTCTCTGAGCCAAAACGAAACCTTAAATCGCGAGGCGGTGTTGCGAGGCGGAACCCTAAATCGCGGTGTTGATGTTGCGCGGCGATGATGATGACGCTCTACTCCGTTCGCGGTGTTGCGACGCGTCTCTGAGCCACCATTTCTCCACCATGATGATGCCGAGGCGGAACCCTAATCACGTCTCTGCTCCCGTTTCTCCACCCATTTCTCTATTGTACCAAACAAAGGAAATGATTGTCAATTCTCCACCCATTTCTATTTCTCTCCAATTCCATTTCTCTCCCATTTCTATTTCCATTTCTTCCCATTCTTTTTCTCTGTACCAAACACCCCCTTAAGGTATTTTAGAAGGAATGAAATGGATAAGGTAATGAGCCATTTCATTTCTTTGATTAACCGAACACAATTTTTCCCATTCTCTCATAATGGATCATTTCATTCAGCCATCTATTCCTATATAACAAACGCTATCTAATAATTAGACAATCAATTATTAAACACTCTAAATGTTTCATTATCAATTATTGCATCAAATACTAATCAATAAAACAAAATCACATGTTACGGTAACATGGTTTGCTTCGTTTCTCATTTTGATGACATTATATTATTTTTCTTCAACTGCATAATAAGCAACCCTGGATTGTTTAGTTGGGAATTGGGATAACTTCAGTATTGTAATGTGTATTTTATTATTAAGATTAATCTCGAAGAAATTTTCTCATTTTTTCATTACATAGAAGTATTTAAGACTAAAATTTAGTGTTAAATAAGGTGTCTTAATTTTAACGACTGTTATTAGTCACTAAAATATGTCACGTAAAAAAACATTTCTTAGTACTGTCAGCAACTAAAAAAAAGAGTCCTAAATACCAAACATCTTAGACTGAAACATAAGCCCCTAATACTTTACTCACAATCTCTAATATGTTCCTTCTATGTTTGAGACATGCGATTAGTCGATATGCATTTGAGTAATTTTTCATCACATGTTTGGGACTGGAATTCAGTCGACAATAAGCTTCCACCAAAACCGTATATTTTCTAAACACGTTTGGGATTGAAATTTAGTCTCAAATAAGATGTCACAATATTAGCGATTGATTATAATCACATAAAAATCAGTCCCCTAATATTTTCAATGACTGATAGATTAGTCCTAGACACTATGTATTCAAGACTATTATATCATTTTATGATAATTTAGTCTCTGATAGTCATTTTTCTTATAGTGAATTAATAAATGAAATTAAGACATTTAATGAAATGTCATTTTTGCTTCAAAGATTTGGAATGCTATCGGTCGTTGGTTGGAGGTGTCTCTTCCGGGTGATAAAGGGCCTAAAAGTTTTTTAGAATGTTTGGATTCTTCAGGATGGGTGAAAAAGAAAAAGGATGTAATTGAGGTGATTATCTATACGGTATGGTGGACCATTCGGAGAGCTCGGAATGAGATTATTTTTGGTCAACCCAATGATAACAAAGACACTCTATTTGATTCGATTGTTTCAGTTTCGTACTTGTGATTATCATCTCGTAATTGTAAGTTTTATTTGAACTGGGTGGCGTGGCTCAAAAACCCGTTACTTAGCATGTAATTTTTGTCGTGTCCCGGTTAGGTTTTCTCTCCGGGTGTGGTTTTATTTCAAGCTTGCCTTTCGAAAAAAAAAGACATTTAATGAAATGTAACTAAATACTATTGGCAAAGACAAAGTCTATAAACACTTTGGGCGAAAGAGCTTGAAAGGTATTGGGTTCAAGTATCGCACACGACAAGAATTAAAAGAAATTCGTCGTTAAAAATTATGTATATACAAATAACAATAGATGAATAATTTTATCTTAAGTTATACCTACTTATAATAAAAAGGAGATTAATAAATGATGAAAATCACTTGGAATATCATCAAATATATTTTATTAGCACACCAAATACTTTAAATTATATATATAAAAACTACTTTCCATCAAAAACCAGTTTGAAATAAAACATGCGATCCGAACTTGAATGTTTGACAATGACATCGGACATCTTTCCTATTCAGTTTTCTATTTTTCACACAATGAGATATGGCGTTGCATAGATTAGTAGGCGGGCGGGCGTGATACCGCTGAAATGTTTGACCGTAACTCCTGTTGGACCTCAATAATCATGTTCACAATATGTCGTGGACTTCAAATTTTTTACGGCCTGTATTTATGTTTCCTGCTTTATGTGTTTAGCAACTTGGGTAAGGTAATGTTATGGTAAATCAACCTCACGATATTTGATAGGCCTTTACAATAATTACATAATGAATAATAAATAAAAAGTGCTCGGAATTACCAACTCGATTTATGGCTATTGCTTGGAGTGACTTGGGATAGAAGAAACCGATTATCTTGGTGTGCAAGTATTTAGGTTATTTATAGATAATTATTTTATGAAAAAATTATTTTAGTTTTAGATGGAGATAATTATTGCGTTTATTTTATTGAAACCTGAATATATTCTAGTGTATTTAAGTTAGTCTATATATACCGTGTTTAGAGTAAGGACGGTTGTAATCAAGTTTTTTTAGTCGGATTTTCTTGATTAATAAACATTGGGAGTTAGCCAGAATATCACATTCTTCTTCTTTGTTTGCTCCTATTCATCACATCGAACAATACTCTGATTACAAAGATCATCACAAAAATATATGTATATATAACACAAATGACATGTCCTTACTTTATCTATAGGCATCACTTTATCCCAAGACGGGCCTAGGTGGTCAGCACCGGTGTCAAAGTCGTAGGAAAACAAGTTTTAGTCATTTATTCAGTTGTCAATAGATTCCGTGATCGAAAATCACTTATAGATGCTTTGTTACTCATTTTTGCTATCAAACAATTACCGATCTACCATTATATATGTTTTTTTTTGTTTTTTTAATTGAATTATCCAGTTGTCTCGACTCACTTATTAAAATACCACTTAAATTCCTTCTAAAATTTAAGTTGTCTCGACTCATTTATATGTTAACTTTTGATAAAGTATAGATTGTTGTTTCCTGCATATCTCTCATATTAAATAATAATGATTTTATATAAATAAATATATAAGGGTATGTTTATCACTTCGCACAAATTAGATAAAAAAAAAAGTTAACGTTTATCTACTATAGGGATCGTTGGTATTACGTTCGGGAACTACTTGTCTAAACCTGTAACTTTTCAGAGTTGGGAATTAAAACCAAAATTTGAACGTTTCATATAAACCATCTGTATAATTAACTCAATAGTTTATTAAAAATTTTTAAAGCGTAAGAAAAGTTCAATTGCAATTTGAATGTAATCTTATAATATAATTTTATTATTCCTAAATCTTTATTAATTCTTATTTCATCAATGGCTAATGACATCCAAACACACAAGCCTCTTAAGAAATTGCTGACTTACAATATGATGAATTTATTGTGTGTTATGTAACAAACTCATCACATAGTTGTTTTTCTTGATATTCCAATGAATGGGTTAAAATGGTCTGAAGACCAAATATATGGATTTGAGACTTAATTTTGTTAAATCAATTGCATTAATACTGCATGGTTATTTGATTTCTAATATGTATATAACTTATAAATATGTCAACAATCAAAATTCAATACTTAAATTTAGGGATGAGCAAATTCAGTACCAATCGGTACTAGTACCGAATTTTCTCATCCCTAAATTTAAGTATCTGGGGGCCAAAGTTTTGAGTTTCGGTATCGAGACCGGTACCGGTATTTTCTGATTTTTTTTACCTTTGGTACCGGTACAAAAAATTTACGGTTTTTGGAACTAGGATTTTTGGGACCGGAACCGGTCGGTACCGGTAGGGTACCATCTCATCCGTACTTAAATTAAACTTCGACACGGTTAAGTTTAAATATAAAACCTTAACAGATAAGCTAAGTTTTAATAAAAGAACAATGGAAGCCTTCGTTGTCTTCATGTTTGAAAAATGCTTATTAGCTTATTGGTGTTTTCAAAAAGCCAATAAGTTAAAATGTATTTAACAATCATAAAAATCTTTTTTATTTTAGCTTTCCAAAAGCTTTAAATCTTGGTTTTCAAAATGGCTTTTTGAAAAAACCAATAAGTCAATAAGCATTTTTCAAACTCAATCCCAAACATGCTCTTAATATCATTTAACCAACAAAATAATTTAACAAACCCAATTCCAACAAAACTAATTTGAAAATTAACAAAAGATTTTGAAGTTGTTTTATGCTTTTAGCATTAGTTGTTTAAAAGTTTGAAACATTGGCCATCCGGTAACTTTTTTCGGTTTTTTTTCATAAACATACCACCTAGGAGTGTGCGTGGGGGGTTTTTAGCTAAAACTAAACCGAAAACCAAAACTCCGGTTTTTGGATTTTTGAAACTGTTCGGTTTTGGTTTTTTCAGTTTCGGTCTTTTCGGCTTTTTCTATTTGAGCTTGAAAAATTGTAGACCGAAAAGAAAGTTTCTGAAAATAAGGAATTTAAGTATAACTAGTTTTGTTAATTTTTAACTAATAAACTATTATACATTTGGCCAAAAGTATTTGGGTTGCATGTTTATTAAATTCTTATAAATTATTTAAAATTAAAAACAAAAAAATAAAAATCTAGAAATTCGGTTCAGTTTTTATTAAATGCAAAACCAAAACCGACTGCAAGTTCGGCTTTTACAAAAACATAAACCAAACCGTCGGTTTTTGTTTCGGTTCGATTTTTTCAGTTTGAAATTTTCAATTTTTTTGGATTGTTTTTTTCGATCTCTTGCACACCCCTACCACCAATTAAACCACGATGGTGCCACTAAAAGTGAATTACAGTCTGTCAATGATCAAATTTCATGTTTAAGCTTATTTATATAAACTTAAAAGAGTGGATTATTTAAAATTTAAGTTAAATGGTTAGGAAGTCTACATGAAAATTTATTTTTTTTGCAAATAAAGAAGAAAAAGTTAAGATCACGCGTGCTATGAGAATCCTATTTTTCATCTTTTGTATATCAAAAGAAATAAGGGATAAATAAATTGTAAAAGGATCAAAAGTACCTTGCTTCAACATCACTCAAACTCAATGACCATATGTGTATTTTCATGTTAATTCTTTATAGTTTTTATATACATCATGTTTCATGAAACATATATAAAAGTTGTTTTAAATTGTAGACTTGTGAATAAATAAATAAATACGGAGATATCTAATTTATAGTATAGCCAAATTGGTAATGTAAGTATAAACTAGTTTTTAGATAATTACAACGTGTTATATCATCTTCCGCCTTGTAGAACCATACCGTTCCTAAAGGCAGCCCACCTTGTCGGATCCAAGCTAAAAGTTTACGGGCGCATCCTTTTTTCCCTTCCCCTCTAGCATCTCTTACCCGGTGTTGTCTTTAAAGACGAATTTCACCCTTACTCTCTCCTTGTCATGTCCTCTCCATCTACTCGGTCCAAGGACGTCTATGGGCATCATAATTGGAGATGATTATATAAATAAAAGCAAAACACATGTCGCTTGATTCATACATCGAGTTTATCATTTATGCACTTTAAAACTCATGAAATAATTTAGGATACACATCGTAACTTTTAGTTTTCACTTTTTTTTATAGCTTGTTCATATTGTTAGAATGAAATGTTTTTATATAATTTGAATTGCCAATACGTTAAATTAAACGAAATGAAGAATCCTATAGAATAAATCTCCCAATTTGGCTTGTGAAACAATGGATTTCATATTTGCATGTAATTGTTTGAATTTGAGCTATTTACAACCAAAAAAAAATGTAACTTTATGTAGTAGGAGTGGCTCTGATACCATTTCTAACATTTGGTTCATCTAACCATCAATATCGTTCACTTTGCCCCATATGGATAGCCTATTCAGGAACTCACGGATTTATTTTAGTTGTCCTACTGGAGACTTTTTAGGGGGTGTTTGGGATTCCTTATTTTACCTCCTTATAACTTTTCATCAAGTTAATAAGTTACAAAAGTGTAACTTATGGAACTTTTTCTCTCACAATATAAGCAATCCCAAACACCTTATTACTTTTCAAAAAGTTAATAAGTTATAAATTGGTGAAAATAAGCAATCCCAAACACCCCCTTAGTAGGTCATCCACTCTAATGCTGCTCCCACATGAGCACGATTAACGGTGAAGTATTCATATGCTCAACAACTAACTAAGCCCAAAATGTATTAATGACTTAAGAGACAAAATATTCCTAATGAACCAAAAATTTCTCATATCCACGGTCGATATAGGATTTGCCAAGGGTATTACAATTGATCAGATAATCTTCTCGGTATCATTATAAAGGGTAACGATAGTTCACCCACCATCGTCTCTCACTCTCAATCCCTATATAAACATCATAGCAGCAAGGAGTTGATGGTTATGGGAGCCACGATAGTTGTTGACGTTGTGTGGGTCTAAGGGTTTGCCAAATAATTGTGATTAAAGTGTTAAATTATCATCCCTAAATAGATGGTCACAAACTCACAATGTAGGGTCAGTTGCATGTTTAACATAGTTCAGAATATTTTTTCTGAATTAGGTGATTTAAAGAAAAAAAAATTGGTTTTAGATGGTTAACTAGTATTTAATAGGTTTAGGTAATTTGCTATCTTAGATAACGGATTATGAGTACACGTCAGCATACATTTCAGGTGGCTGTCCACGTCATCCAATTGTCAGCAAGTGTCATCCATATGGAATCCGCTATCTCAAATAGCGCATTACACAAAGTCCATTTCCCACATTACCATCTGGATAACTGCGTAATCTGCTATTTGAGATAGCGGATTCTACATGGACGATGATGTGGACAACCACGTGAAAAATAAGCTGACATGTACTGTTAATCCGTTAACTGAGATGGCAAATTACCTAAAACCATTTTTTTTTTCTTTAAATCACCTAATCTAACAAAAAATTCCATAGTTCAAGCGTCAACAATAACTTCTAACATCATAAATCCTTTAAGGTGTGCCATGTACATAAATAATAGACACACACTACACTTTAAGATGTACCCTTGTCTCAAAAATATATGAACTCACCTAAGGCCTTACTAATAACACCCATAACACTTATTAACATTTTAGGATTTACTAATTAGCTAATCAGTATGAAAAATAAAATGTAGGAACATAGATGATGTTTATATATCAAGTTTTATTTGTAAATAAATGACCTAATTATTGTTGTAAATGCATACAATGAATCTAATAAAATAGAACTCACTAGATTAAAAAAACAAAACACTATCTTGTTTTATATTGAAAAATAATTTTCTTATAGATTACAATTTGCTTAACAAGGGAGCATGTTGGACAACAACCAATCATAGTTTATAATACTAATTGTTTTTTTCTTCTTTAATTCAACATATACCATCACCTCTTTATAAACGAAGATACGTTTTCCTCTATCATAGTACATTATACAACGCATAAAATAAAAATAAACGCAACCTTGTATTAATAATCAAAATAAAAAGATAAGTAGTTTCCTTATCCATTAGAATTTAAGAAAATCAAAATAAAAAACTTTATATTTCGACCATAAATAACTATTTCCATATAATTTATTTTAGATCCTTAATCTTTACTTTTCTTAATCATAAAACTACTTTAAACACTTGTAACGATACTTGAATCAAATAAAATAAACACTTGTATTTTGGAGCATTGAACTCTGAATCAACACATTTAGAACAATGAGTCCTAGATCTCCGTAGAGTTGGCTCAATGCTTCTCGAGGCCTAAATCGAACAATTAAACCGGGGCATTTTTTTAGGACGCCTTATAATTTGAAGGCCTAAAGCCATAAAAATTAATAATAGCAGCCATAATTTTGGAGATTTTAAAATTTGAAGCTTAAAGCACATGTCTTGTTTGGCTTATGCTAGAGCCGACCCTAATCCCAATCATAGCATCCGGACGCACTGGCACGTTAAGGATCATGCGTCATGGATCATATGAAGCACCTTCGGAAACACTAATAACAGATCAATAAATCATATATCCAAAGTAATCAACCTCGAATATTTGTGACTATGTATTATGATTAAAGGCACAACACAACCTAACAATAACTAATATGTGGCTAAGGCAGCACACACGCCATTATCATTGGCTAGCATTGCGAACCAATAGCAAAGCCTCAATAAGGTAGCCTAAAGGAATGACAAAATATTTGAAAATACGATATATAACAGACTTGGGACTACATGTCAACCCAATAGAAAAGTCCAAAGATAGCTCCTTGTAAATACACTTTCCTATCGGTTAAACCAAATAGTTAGAAATTCTCTCTATTTCCACTAGAGGTGGGCAAATAAACCGGTTAATCGAACGGGTTTGAAGCTGATTAAAGCCGAAGGTTCAGAACCGATTTGTAATTTTCTCCACCAAAACCGGTTTCAAACTAGTTAACCGAACCGAAACCGGGCAAAACCCGAACCGAAACCAATCGTAACATTGTAAGAAACCGATTTCAACCTGAACCAAAACCGATTATAAACCGGTTTTGATTTTCATTGACCAAACCGAACCGGTTTGAGTTTCAAACCGGTTTGTGCACCTCTAATTCCCACCCTCTTAACACTAAATATGCACGCATTCTCTCTGACGCCAAAATTGAGTCACTAACAAATCGTATCGAGTATTGACTTGAAAAGTGGACATCTTATCAACAAGCTATTCAGTCGTTCATCACATAAAAAAAAGCCTCATAAAATGTTTTATGCTCGAAGTACAAATATAGTTAAACTAGACCAAATAAAACATAATAAAATAACATTTAAAAACTTAAATTATAAATAAATTATATCACGATAAATATATTTTATTAATTTTTTATACTTATCATAATAATAAATCCTCGTATCAATCAAATACAAATACAAATACAAAAATAATAAAAGAAAAAGAAAAAAAAGTTAAAACATTAATTAATTGAAAAATTCTCAAAATAGCCCCTTTTAGAAAGAGAAATCCCAAAATAGCCCTTTTTTCCTCAAAATCTTTTATAATTTGGACTGTCAAGACGCATTGGGATTTATTAAAAATAAAGATGAGATTTTGAAAGAAAGTCAGGTAAAAGACGAGATTTGGGGAAATAATGCCGTGCAAGTCCAAATTATTTGTAATCTTGGAGCAAAAGTTCAAATTTTTCAAAAACTTTTTTACTCAAAAATACCGTCTTGAGAGACTGTATTTTTATGTTTCCTACCTTTCCCGTCCATATTTTCAAAGTTTTAAAAAATATATTTTTTACAAATATACCCCTTAACCACCACCACCACCTTGAACCACCACCACCACCTTCCAACTTGTCACGTAATCACGCAACCAGTTCCGATTTCCACCGCCGCCGATCTCCGGTACCATTTCTTCCACCGGCGCTTCATCCTTATCGCCGGAAACAGCTCTCCAGAACCGGTTATGAGATTCCGGTTGCGAGTTACACATCCTTATCGGCGATCTCCGGTACCATAGATAAACAAAGACCAAAAGCTTAAAATTAAGCCAACATTTTGGAGTGATAAAAACAAAAAAGTAGTATGATGCAGTACATATAATAAAAAAGATAAGATAAAATGAAGCTTACCCTAAAAGGTGTGTTCATCGCCGTTAAAAAATGTTTATGATTTGGGGAGATCGACGACAAGGATGTGTAACTTGTAACCGGTTCCGGAGAGCTGTTTCTGACGATAAGGATGAAGCACCGGTGGAAGAAATGGTACCGGAGATCGGCGGCGGTGGAAATCAGAACTGGTTGCGTGATTACGTGACAAGTTGGAAGGTGGTGGTGGTGGTGGTGGTGGTGGTGGTTAAGGGGTATATTTGTAAAAAGTATATTTTTTAAGAATTTGAAAAATATGGACGGGAAAAATAGGAAACATAAAAATACAGTCTTTCAAGACGGTTTTTTTGAGTAAAAAAGTTTTTGAAAAATTTGAACTTTTGCTCCAAGATTACAAATAATTTGGACTTGCACGACATTATTTCCCCAAATCTCGTCTTTTACCTTACTTTCTTTCAAAATCTCGTCTTTATTTTTATCTAATCCCAATACGTCTTGACAGTACAAATTATAAAAGATTTTGAGAAAAAAAAGATCTATTTTAAAACTTCTCTATCTAAAACGGAATTTTCCGTTAATTAATTATTCTTCTAATAAGGAATCCATTGATCCATCCAAAACCTTAACAAATAAACAACACATTAACCGACCATCCATCCAGTCAACCTACTTATCTTTTATACGACACCGTTCCGATCATCTCCTTCGTTAACGTTTATCAACCATCGGACGGATCTCAAGATGCGCCGTGGCTCGTCGAAGAAAGGCTCGGCTAATTCGACGACCTCCACTAATTCTTCCGCCATGGATCTCTTTCGCTCTGGTATTCTTTACTATTTATTGCTTTTAATCTTGATTTTGTTAATTAAGTTGCTTAGCTTAGGTTTTACCGTTTTAGGGTTTACTTTAATTCGTTCGATTTGTTGATAGTTTAATTAATAATTGATGGTGATTTAGGTAAAGCTTGTTAGTTTAATTATAATTAAATTGGTAGGATCAATGTTTATATGCTACAAGACTTCATTTTTATTATATATGTCATAGGTTTTTAGCTCCCCCATAGTTGTTTATAGCGAATAGCGGATGGTTGTGAGTAGTGACAAGCTGCCTATACGCTACGTAGCAATAGCGGTGAAATAGCGGGGGCTATTTTATGTTTAGCGATACACTAAATATTTTATATGTACATTATATCCAAATATGGGCGGTCCGCGCATATAAGGTATATAAGTGTGAACCCTCGGATGAGCAAAAGTGAAATTGCACTAATTTTGACGTTATTTTACTATTCTCGTGAAAATAACGTTAAAAGTGGCGGAAGGTAAATCAGGCATCATGTGGTGGCGTTGATAGTCGAAAGACAAGGGTACCTGAACCAGTCGACCGGGGTCCCGATGGTTGAGTGTCATGTCCCTTAGTCCAAGGCTTGATGCGAAACTACTATCGAGCCGGGGGTCTCACCGGAAGCAGCCTCTCTATTCCTACGGGGTAGAGGTAAGGCTGTCTACATCTTACCCTCCTCAGACCCTACCATAGCTTTGCTATTGGTGGGATATACTGAGTACGATGATGATGATGATTATATCCAAATATGCTATTTAATATGTATATGTAACAAAATAATAATAATAATAATAATAATAAATCATGCTATTTTATTCATATGCTTTATTAACCCAAAAAAAAAATCACCTAAACAAGATTCGCTATGGAGGCACCAAAACCAGATAGCGATGAATCAACGCTTCGCTACGCTATTCACTATGGTTCCTGCTATGAGCACTGCTAACAACTATACCCAAGTAGGGCTTTCAAAAAGCTCGCGGCTCGAAGCTCAGGTTCGTGGCTCGCTCGATAAAAGCTCGAATAAAACTAGCTAAAAAGACTTGATTTAAAACAACCTGAGCTGAGTTGGATCATTTTTGTAACCGAGTCAAAATCGACCTAAGCTCGGCTTGGGTCATGGTTTGGCTCGTTGGCTCGATCTTAGGCTCGTTTAACTTCAAAATCGAGCTAGAGCCTAGCTAAGCTGCCTCGTTTAATTTCGAGCTCGAGCTCGAAACCACCCTGGCTTGAATCGGGCTCGACTTGTACAAATAAGCTTTGTAGAGAACATACATGTACAACCTAAAGAGCCAGTTGTGCATTACTCTGATTCATAAAAACCCTCGGTGTCTCTGGCTGTTTTATAGTGCGCCTCAGGTGCGCTTTTATACACTGAATACTGATCACTTGTAAAGTTGTAATGCATGCAGTATCAGATAACCATGAAGAATGCAATTTTGTTTGCTAGAACTTGTATCTTAGTTGTATTCATGTTATCGAATCAATATTCTCTTCATGCAATCTCTACTCTTCAGTTTTATATATTAAACATTGTTAAAAACAGCATAGTATGTAGCAGTTATAGATTTAACCTTCTTTTTCAGCTTCGGGAAAGGCTGCAACCAAGGAGTTAGAACGTATTGATCAGTTATTCTATAATTATTCAAACGAGTCTTCCGGCATGATTGAGTAAGTGCAAGCCTTTTGTTTTGGTAGTAGAATACTAGAATATTTGCTTCTTCGAGTTCTTTCGTATTTTGTATTTTTAAGTTTTTATTTTTCTTCTTAATACATTATTGTTTATGTGAACAGCCCGGAAGGAATAGAATATCTCTGCTCTGATCTAGAAGTTGAACACACAGATGTACGGATATTGATGCTTGCTTGGTATGTTCCACATTGTTTTTTAAAACCATATTTTGTGTCGTTTTCGTTACTGATTGGTTTATATTTTCCAGGAAAATGCAGGCTGAAAAGCAGGGATACTTCACCCTGGTAATAAAACGAGTTTTATTACACGACACATTGTTAGATAATTCTTTAAATTCGTGTTAATTAATTCATCTTTTTACAGGAAGAGTGGCGAAAAGGCCTGAAAGCGTTACATGCTGATACCATACCTAAACTTAAAAAAGCACTTCCCGAGCTGGAGAACGAGGTATTTTTCGTATGACTTTCTTTTTTAAGAACACTTTTAATAACATAATGATAATGATAAAGATGTATGTGTAACTGTGATGCTAATCTGTTTGTTATTTTTATGTTCTTTAAAAGGTTCGCAGGCCATCGAATTATGTCGATTTCTATTCTTATGCATTTCGGTATTGCCTAACAGGTACAATAAACCTATGATATAGCTTTAAAGTCTTATGGTTCTCTCATTTTAATTGCTTATTATTACCTTTTTTACGCTTATATAGAGGAAAAGCAAAAAAGCATAGATATTGAGAGCATATGTGAATTATTGGAGCTTGTTTTGGGGTCACAGTTTCCTCAGCAGGTGGATTTGTTCATTCAATATCTAAAGGTGAGTCAATTATATATCTTCTTAAGCTTGTAAATGAACTAAACGAACATGAACGAAGCATGTTTGTGTTCAGTCATTTAACTTCAGTCGAACAAACGATCAAACACGAACAGTTAAACGAATGAGGTCTTCTTGTGCATGTTTGTCGTTAAGAGAATGAGTGTGTTTGTGTTTGTTCATGTTCGTTTGTTAATATTGTAAGCGTATGGTTCATGGATGTAAACAAACGAACATAGATGAAAAACATAATTGAGCAAGCCTAAATTTAAAGTAAACATGTACATACTTTGGGCCTAAAAATTTATTAAAACCACACATAAAAGTAAACTAAATTGTAATGGGCCTAAATTTTAACTTAAACAAGCATAAACTAGCGGACATAAATGAACGGATGTAACAGGCGTTCGTGAACATATATGAACGAACAACACTTGTGTTCGTATTTGTTCGTTAACTAAATGAACAAATTTTTTTGTTCATGTTCGTTCATTTATTAAATAAACGAACTTCCCGCCTAACTGTTTACTAACAGTTTACTGAACGGGCGGCTCATTTACAGGCCTGTATTTTATGTTTCATTTGTTATAAAACAATTATGGTTATGACATTATCATTCATACAATTAACCGAATACAAAAATTATTATGAAAATTAAAGGAGCAAATATGAAATTATGAATATTTTGGTACATTTTGCAGACACAGATTGATTATAAGGTCATAAACATGGATCAATGGATGGGATTTTATAGATTTTGCAATGAGGTAGGCAAACATATGATTATTTTTGCCACATTTTATTTAACAACATTTAGTTTCTTTTCTCTAGGCATTAAATAATTGTTGTATTACAGATAAGTTTTCCAGATTTCAACAATTATGATGAGGAGCTTGCTTGGCCTCTGATTCTGGACAACTTTGTTGACTGGGTGAAGTCAAAACAGAGCTGATCAAATTAATATTCTTGAGTTTGTTTTTATTAATTTTATAGTATTAAGGATTCTGCTAAAACATATGTTGCATGGAATACATCCTCATCGCTTTATGAACATTTTATATTTTTGTGTAGAGGAAATGAGTGTTTTTTTTTTGAAGAAGAATTGTTTCTTTTCATAAATCCAACAATATTATCTACAAGTTTGTCTTTAATAGGCCGTACTTTTAATTTGGTCGATACAGATTGTGTTTTATCTTTTGTACAGATTATGGTTTAGTTTAAACGTGTTAGGGTCATTTTCGGTCAACCCACTGAATATGCTTAGCTAAATGTGTCGTATTCGTGTCAACCGTTGGGTTCACAGGTTGACTGGTTATGTTTTTTTTTTAATAAAGTAGTTACTATTCTTTATGCCAAAATCTTGAATTAACAGCAATTGGTTAAGAAAATAACAAAATTATTAAAATTTGAATTTTAAAGAATTAATATGAAAAAAAAATATATAATAAGTTTTTTTTTCATGGGTTAAACAGGTATTCTTGTCAACCTGTACGTGTTTGGGTTTATATGTGTGACAGACTGACAGAATTCTCGAGTCCGTGTCAGATTTGCCCTGCCAACCCTCGAACATTTGTTTAGTCAGCTCAGAACTGGTTTACAATATTGGTTCTTAGTTTCTCAATGTATCTAATAAGACCCCATATGAGCCTCAATGCTTTAATGGGTTGCCATTCATTAATCATGGGTCAAAACTCATAGCTAGCAAAGGAATCCTATGAAGGATGTTACAACTATCAGACCTAAAGTGGGTCCCAGGTACATGTGTTGTTTGAGCTTTCAAAGGTAAAGGGAAAAAAAAGTGAGAAATAAAGGAAACATGAGGTAGGTAAGAGTAACCTAAAAAAGCTAAATAATTTATCTTTCTTAAATGTCTTATTATTTGCTATTATTGTGTCTTTGGTCCTGACCAAAGGAATATCATTCATTTTTGAGGAATTATTTCACCAACAGTGGGTGAGATTTATGAATATTAGTTAAGCAAAAGCTAAGGTTGTTGTAAAGATATGGTGAAAGATATTATATTGTTGTGTGATTGGTAAGCTTTTATTTGCGATCCAACTATACATTTATAGTTAATATAGGTTTTTTTTTCTTTTTTATTTTGTATTTTGAGGCTACTGTCTCTTTAGAGGTTGCAATGTGACGAGTTTGGGTCAAACTATGGTATTTTGCGAGTCGTATATGATTGTAAAACCGTATTCTAAATTCGATCTAATCACCATCGGGTACCTTATTACTAATTAACGATCGAGTTCAGGTTTTCCCAATTGTTGATCTTGTTTATGATAGTTTGTGTTTATTTCATGAAATTCAATGGAATTAGAATCTGAACTCCATTTTTTGTTGTGTTTGGTTTAAAGAATTTATTGGGATTGAGTACCGGTTTACATTTTTTGTGTTTTGGTTGTCAAATAAATTGGAACTAATTCAATCTAATTCCAACCTAAATAATTCATTTGGTTTAGTACAGATGAATAAGTTCAGTATCGGTTTCTAGTAATCGGTGCGGGATGACCAAATAATATCCTTGAACTGAACCTTTTAGAAGATTAAAATTCTCATAACTGTCATCGTTTTTGACAACCCAGCCCGCTCCCATTTTCACCATTAGGTTATGGTTTTTACGTCATTATTATACTCTTTCTTTTTGCATAATTGAACGGGCCTACATTTCTTTTCACGTCATTAAACAGTGCCTAAGCAATACATCATAATGATAACGCTTGACCATACGCACCGTATGTAAATGCATAGTTTGAGGGAGACAATGGATTTGCCCATGTTTGAATAGTGTCATTTCCGAGAATTGTGAAAAACTTTTGGGCTAAAGGTGAAAATATTTTTGGCATTAAATTAGTTGAGTAATTGGGTATTACATATTTTTTTTAAATAAAATATATATAATTTAAAAAAATAATTTTTGACCTATCGGGGTGTCGGGCCCAGGTCGGTCTACCACCTAGCCCTGCCTCATAGCCATCACTGGCTTTGACAGTATATATAATATTATAAAATAATGTTTAAGGAGCGAGGTATTGTAATGTAGCATGAGAATCCATCATTTCAGCTACCACAATAGTAGATTCCATTACGCTCTTTTCCTGAAAAGAAGGTAGTAACTACTTGAGTCACATAAGATATGTGCCCGTTGAAGTTAGGCATCAGCTTTAGTTCGATATTTAGTTGCATTGCATGGAATGTTTCAAAACATTTTTGAGTTATAATGTTTGTTTTCAAGGTTCAACTTGTTAGGTGAAAAACAGTTGCATAGAATAATAATTACAAAAGCCTTCTTTGAGAAGCAAAGCCAGAACATGATGATTACATAAATCAATCAAAAACTTTAAATAAAAAGAAATTAACTCAAAAGTTTGATTACAACTTGTTAGGATGATTTAGAAGAATCTAGAAGGTGATGGTGGAGGAAGAGAAGCTGTGATTCTATGACTTCTGCTCGCCCCTGCGGACGACGATTTCTCAGACTCCGGTGAAAAACTACACGTCGAAGTCGACATACTCCTTAGCTTCCTCGTCTCGCCTTCGTTATGCACTTTGTTATCTTCAATTCCGATTTTAGTTGAACTTATACTCGCTGGAATTATGCAGTTGCACATAAAACCTGTGACAGGTAGACAAAACATATTGGGGCCCATAGACTTATTTGTTATTATAAATTTGCTATTGGTGGGATATAATTATGAATATCTATATATTGTAAGGAACCGTATTTAATAATAATCAATTCAGTCATTCGTACCGATTCTAGCGAGGCGATTGATCCAACTAGGGATCGATTTACGGGTGAGTCGAATGCATACATCATTGCAAAAGTGATTGCAGTTTTTGGTGATGAGATTATATGAAACTCCTTTGTAATCATCAGTTAGCTCTTCCATAACTGCTCTTACCTCTCTTAGTGTCTTTTCGGTCCAGCCGATCAGGATCTGCTTCCTGAACGTGAAACCTTCGCATTGCTTCGGTTCTCCCTCGAAAATTCCTGTCGTCTCTTGCTCGTGACATCCGAACGCGTACTCAACTCCATGAACTAATATCACAAAAACAAAATTTTGAGAAAAAAAAACCCGAAAATATTTTGTGGGTCATGCTATTGCTACACCCGTCCACAGAACACTTAGACGGCCGCTTTAGCCAAAAAAAAACATCTAAGTTTGAAAATTATTAGTCAGGACAGCCGTTTGAACAATATTCGAATGGCCACTAGGGTCAAACTTTGAAAACTATTGGTTAGAACGGTTGTTTGAACAATCTTCAGACGACCATTCTAACCATAGACGGTTTGAAATATTTTCGTCAAAACAATGTGTAATTAGATGCCGGATGGTGTGTATATAAAAGAATCAACCAAACCTTGTACGCCTGAATGATATACACCGAGGCCGAGCCAATACGCGTAGCCATTCATGGAGGTAAGATCGTATACATTGAGGTATACTGGCACCGAACCCTCCTTCCGGCATTTTGTGGAGTTTCCTCTACACAACATTTTTCAGTTGCAACTGATTATAGCTTCCTGTAACTAACTAATGTTTTGAAAATATGAAATGCATTGGATTTGAATGCAGATGTTGAAATTGAATTAATAATTGAGATAATAAACCGGAGAGAAAAGAATCGATGAAGTTGGTGTCTCAGTTAAGATATTAAGTATAGCATCCTCTGCTTTTTGGCGGGCCACAAGCCCACAACCCTTAAAAAGATAATCTATTCATAAATGCCACAATTTTAAACAGTATTTTTTAACAGCATTTTTTTCCTAGTCGACTTGTGACGGAATTCAATCATCTCCGGTCATTTGACGCTTCGAAACCTCTCGTAGACGGAAACCCCAACAACGAGGTGAAAACATGCATCTCGACGCAGTCTACAAGGCTCGAAAATGGCCGTGGTAATTTAAAAAACAGTAATTTTTAATAATGCCTGAATATGGGCTTTATCTCGAGGTGTAAACAAGACGAGCCAATCCCAGATCTTGACATGGCTTGAGCTCGGCTTGTTCTAGCTTATAAGAGCTTGTGCTCGAGTTGGCTCATTTCGAGCACTTTTTATATAGCTGGAGTTCAAGCTCGGCTCTGAGTCGTGCTTTTAAGCTCGAGCTCGTCTCGTGAGTTTTGTTTTTAAGCTTGGCTCGGACTCGGCTCTTATATATATATTTTTAATTTATATATGTTTTAGATTATTTTATATATTTTGAGAAACCGTAAACAAGCCTAAGCTCGAGGGGTCTCATTTGTAGTACCTTAAACGAGCCAAAGGTCGACTCGAGCTTGGTTGTGTGGTGGAAAATTAATAAATAGAAGTAAAAGAGAGTGAAAACCTAAAATACACAAAACCCGTTAAGACACGACGAGCCTAAACGATCTTTACAAACAATGCTTGAGCTCGTTCTCAATACTAAATGAGCGTTAAGGTCCGGGCTTGGCTCGGGCATGATAAGGCTCGACTCAATTCAAGTTTTTTTATTGATCTGATTTTGAACGGCTCGACAAGCACACGCTACACACCCCAACTTTTTTTTTTCCGGGCTAGTAAATTTGCAAAATTAAACTAGAACTATAATTCATATTTGGCGTTTTCTGACATTTAAATAATAGATATAATGTATGATTCTTAAAAGAATAAGGTAAAGTTTAATTTTTATAAAGACAGAATTACAAATTTTGTCCTTTAAAATAAGCCAAATTTCGGTTCGTGTCCTTTTCTAAGTTTCCTTGCAGGCGGTGTACTTTAAACTTTTTTTTCCTACAAGTTTTGTCCTTTACGCTAACTGGGTTAGAAAAAGTCAGTTAAATCCCATCACGTGAGTCGCATGTGAGGGTACTTTTGTCCTTTCTTATATCTCTGCAACTAAGCCTCTGTATCACTCTTCCCCCTCTTTTCCATCAGTGTGTCCTTCAATCGATTCAATTCTCCGGCGACGCGACTCAATTAGGGCTTCAATCAGGGCTTCAATTAGGGCTCGTGTCCGACGCGACTCAATTAGGGCTTCAATCAATTAGGGCTCGATGCGAAATTCAAATACCAGGGCTCAATTGATGATGGCTTACTGTGTTTGTGGCAAGGTAGCAGTTGTTCGAACTTCATGGACTGATAGAAATCCAGGTCGTCGGTTTTTCTCTTGTCCGGACATGGTAAGTGTGTAATTCGATTTAAGTTCCAGTCAATTGTTTATACTTCATGTTTCTCCTCTTTTCCAGACATCGGATTGCCCCTTTCTTGGATGGCGTGACCCACCAATGTGTGAACGGGCATTGGAGATTATCCCGGGCTTATTGAAGTCGAAAAACAAGGTTGAACAAAGTTTAGAGAGTTATAAAGAACAAGCAAGGAAGATGAAGAACAGATTGGTCATTAGTTGGATCATTTTCATTGCAATTGTAATTGCAATGAAAATCTAACTAGTTGACTGAATTTGAAGTTGTTGACTATTTGTATTTTGACTTTATTAGTTAATTTAGGACTTTATGCAGTTTAAGTATTATGTATTTTGACTTTATTTTGGATGTAATTTTGGATCCCTTTTAAGCAATGTATCATCAGTTTATTTTGAATCTTTGGTTAGTTTATTTTGGACTTTTGGATGGATTGAATACACAATCTGCACATTGTGCACTATCTACACATGATGCACAATCTGCACATTGTGCACTATCTACACATTATGCAGAATCTGCACATTATGCACAATCTGCACATCATACACAATCTGCACATCCATCTATCTGCACATCATGCACAATCTGCACATTGTGCACTATCTATCTACACATCCATCTATCTGCACATCATGCACAATCTGCACATCATACACAATCTGCACATCCATCTATCTGCACATCATGCACAATCTGCAATCTGCACATCCATCTATCTGCACATCATGCACAATCTGCACATTGTGCACTATCTATCTACACATCCATCTATCTGCACATCATGCACAATCTGCACATCATACACAATCTGCACATCCATCTATCTGCACATCATGCACAATCTGCAATCTGCACATCCATCTATCTGCACATCATGCACAATCTGCAATCTGCACATCCATCTATCTGCACATCATGCACAATCTGCACATTGTGCACTATCTATCTACACATCCATCTATCTGCACATTGTGCACTATCTATCTACACATCCATCTATCTGCACATCATGCACAATCTGCAAATAAGTAAAAACTGCCAAACCATTACATGAAAAACTTAATACATCCATAACAACTTAATACATCCATACAAGTGTTTGAAAAACTTAAAATAAGTCCAGACAACAACTTAATACATCCATACCATGAAAAACTTCAAAAAAAGTCTAACAACTTAATCTGCAAAAACAGTCATAAAAATATCCATACCATAAAGTCATAAAAACTACAAAAACAGTCAAACAGTAGGCACATTAATCTGCAAAATTTTTCATGCATGATCTCTTGTTGTGACCCTTTTGACCACATGTCCCACAAGTGTTTGATCCTTTTGGCTTTGTCTTTCTCACTGCCTTCACTTTCTGGCCTTCACCCTCCACAGCCTTTCCCTTGCCCTTTGCATCAACCTTTGACTTTTTCCTTGAACCACCATCTTCCCTTTCCACTGCTGACTTTTTCCTTGATTTCTTTGGCCTTCCAGTTTGCTTTTTTAATTTAGGAGCTGTGATCTGGATTGGGACTTGTGATGTGGGCCACATACTCTTACCATTGATGGGATACACCTTGTAGCTATACACTGCCTTCCACCTATCCATTGTGTAAATTGGTTTGACAAATGTTTCTGGCCTGCCAACAGATCTGTCATGTGCACCCTTCAACCAAATACATGCCACCACATGTCTACAAGGTATCCCAGTTATCTCCCATCTCCTACATGCACATGTACTTGTGCTCATGTTCACTACACACTGATCACCATATGGACCTGTTACCTGATAATGATCCTCACCGTTCCAATGCACAGAGTACCTATCATCCAAATATGTAAACCATTCACATCATTTACAAGACAAGTAAATATTCACATACAACTCACCTGCTTGCTTCCTTCTTCACTGACTCCATAATTTGTGTAGCATATGGTGTTAGTAACCCTGATGACCTATCAATTACCTTCAACACAGTAACAATCTTCCTCATCACATATTCTCTGATGTATTCCAGCAATGTGATAATAGGCTTGTCCCTTCCATCTACCAGCTTTGAATTGAAACATTCACACATGTTGTTGGTCAACACATCAGACATTGCTCTACCTATTATAACAAAACACAACAGATAAAGGACAAAACTTGAAAGTTATGAGAGAATAAAGGATACAAAATTAAAAACTTACCAGAGAAGTGTGACCTTGACCATGTTTCTGGTGGGATCTTAGATACCCAAAGATGACACCTTTTGTTCAAGTTTTTTAGGTTGTTCATCTCTCTCTGAAATTGAAGAATCTTCACTATCTTCATCCCCACCTCCATCCCCACCTCCATCCCCACCTCCATTGTAATCCATATCCACCTCATTTGTAGGCTGCACACCATATCCACCCCCATCCCCACCTCCATCTACATCACCATTGTAATCAATCTCCACCTCATTTGTAGGTTGCACACCAAAAGAATCCTCTCCAAACATAGGGTCAAATTCTGGATCCTCATGACATATATCAATCTGGTCTTGTTGTTCAACAACACCAACATTATTCTCTTCTTGAACATTCACATTTGCATCCTGTTTGTCTTGTTCCACAACTACCTCATTTGTGCTATCTTGCCATTCCAACAACAACATTTTCTTAACTGAGTTTGCTTTATCTAGTACGACCTCGCTTGCAAGAAACTCCTCATTTGTTATCTCTTCAATGGTAAACTTTGAGGTTGAGCAGAAGTATGTGTGTACAGAGGTGAACTCATGCTCAACATACACATTCATTAACTGATTAAAAGCTCCAATATACTTAGCAAATCCCCTAACATCATCATCACTTCCCAAAGCTCTAAGCCCCCAATCCAAATCTGAACCCGGTACTACATAATGGTAGAATCTAACCTTATCTGTAGGATAGGATAATTCAAGCAAGATTCGATCAAGCTCGTGAACTGAAAACTTGTCAATATCTAGCATGTCAACATAATGGACAACGGCTCTCTTATAAACCCGTCCTGGAAATTTAGTGAAACTGCCACCATGGTGCATCTTGATCGTGAACAAATGTGGATTATTTACTATACAAACAAGATTAAACAGCTGTTAGTTAAATAAACCCAATTATAAACCCTAAAGTTTTAACTTACCATAAAACGCATCAGCATTTGATTGTTCATCAGCTTCACGAATGTAGAATGGAGGATGAGGAGGATCATCCATCTTACGTGTTTAAGTTCTGAGAATGATGTGCAATTGATTGAAGCCCTAATTGATTAGTCGCGTCGGACACACGAGGGTTTAAGGTTTCTGATCGCCGGGAATTGATTCGATCGACAGGGAGGGGGAAGAGTGATACAGAGGCTTAGTTGCAGAGATATAAGAAAGGACAAAAATGCCCTCACATGCGTCTCACGTGAGGGCATTTAACTGACTTTTTCTAACCCAGTTAGCGTAAAGGACAAAACTTGTAGGAAAAAAAAGTTTAAAGGACACCGCCTGCAAGTAAAGGACACGAACCGTAATTTGGCTTTTTTTAAAGGACAAAATTTGTAATTAGGTCTTTTATAAATACAAATGTGAGTCTCAATGTGAATTATTGATAATTTAGTGAACACAATAAAAAGTGTCTTTTTTTAAAAGATGTTTAAAGATATTATAAAGTAATAAATTAAATGTGTTTTATTAATCAGAAAGTAAGAGGCCGATGATTATGTGTGGTGGAGAAGTGTGATGCTAATCAATGCAGGGTGGAGCTTCAACAACAACAACAATAATAATAATAATAATAATAATAATAATAAAAAAGTAGGGGTTATGATTTAACATCGCTTATTTGATTAGGAAAAGACCATTTGAAAAGCAGAGTAGCGGTGAGGTCGCTTATTTAGAGTAGTGATGAAGTCAATCATTTTATTAACTCGTTTGTAACTGAGCTTATTTAGAGTAGGGGTGAAGTCACTCGTTTGATTGTCAAACGACTATCTGAAAAGTATGGGCTATGATTTGACATCTTAACATGTAACAATCGTTTGACTAATCATCAAATGGCCGTTTGAAAGAGGGTGTGGGATTAATTGGGGGTAACGCGTGTATAGCATATTAGTAGACCCCAACGTCAAAACTTAGAAAAATAAGCGACTCATCTAGCCGAACTACAAACTAGAGATCGCGTTAAAACTTCAGCTCGTTAAGAATAAATGACTCGTATCAACCTAACTCGTTTAACTTTGAGCTTGAGCCTAAGCTAAAATTCGCTTGATTTAGGCTGCTTACTATAATTGTTAAGTAGCACGTCCTAGTTTCTCATTCATGACTAAGTTGCGTCGATGATTGATCAAAAAAGTTTTGTTTAAAGAGTTGTACAACGTGTTACGTGTAGGAATGAAACTATTTTCATATTTAGTTTGTGCAATATCGTTTTAAATAAATATAATTAAATGTTAAATATATAACAAGAAACAAGACAAGATTAGTACCCTTTGGTCCCTCCAATGTACATGAGTACATCCCATATACATCTTTGATATCATCTGACATCCGACATCCGCCTTTAAATTATGAAGAGGTAGGTCCCAGCAGAGCCCAGTTGGACCCGCAAGACTCACCTTAAACAGGGACGTCTGCGCAGAGACCAACTGGATCCGCAGGACCAACCATGCTCAGAGACGTGATGTCCTTACGCGCAGTACGCAAGCTGGTCCCGCAGGAAATGCCTCCCAATGGTGAAGGACTCCGCCTGTCCCCGCAGCCTCGGATACAAGCCATTAGGGAAGGCCACCCGCGCAGCATGGCTACACGCACAAGGCACTTAGCTCTCAATCGTTCAGTGTCACCTGAAGGAATGAGCCAAGCCGGGAGCAATCCCGCACAGAGGCGGGAGGGGGAATACTCCCGCCCAAATAAGCCAGTCCGTATACTGAAGGATCTTTTACTGTACCTGACGAGGTATGGGCAAAAGATCTGATCAGAGATGCGACAGCTCACTGACAGCAGCATGGCAGACAGCACGCCACAGCACTGTGACCAATAGCCGCCGCCTACCCACCAACTCCTGCCATACCACGTGCCTAGCCTGTAGTTGGCAGAAGAGGAAGAGTGCACGACACGCCTGCTCTGTGTCAGCCGCTACCTATCCACCACTCACAGGCAGGGCACGTGCATAGGTTACAGTTGGTAGCGTGTTGGGCCGGCTAAACCCCTTGGAAACCTACCTTCGGCTATAAATACCACAAATGGTATGACCATCTCATCTTATCATATCTTATTACATTATCATCATAATATACCTGATATCTGCTCTAGCAATCTCTTAATATACTTTTATATTTAAAGAGCAATCTAGTCTGATTCTCACGCCGGAGGGTGGTCACAAGGAGGAACCCCCCCCTTCTCAGTGACGAGCTCACGGTGTCTGTTTTGCAGGTTATCAGAAGAACCATCTTCCAAGGGTCTAACCCCTCGTGGGAAACATCTCTCCAACCCCCAGGTTACCAGTAACCTGTCGGGGGTCCGGTTAGTGTTTCTTCATTGGCGCCATCCGTGCATAAAGCTAGAACTACAATTTTCTCCAGTTTTTTCAAAACTTTATACAAAAGATGGTTAGAGAAATTCCGGTAACCACAACCCCAGCTATTGGGGGGAATACCGGCAACACAGTTTTTACAAACACTACTCCGGCTACCGAAGCCGGAGCAAGTGAAGTAAATTTTACGAACACTACCCCACTTACTAAAGCAGGGGCAAGTGCAGTAAATGACCGCCTACTGGGATCCACCGATACCCAGTTTGAAAAACGAAGACTCCCCCGCCAGACTCTCGACGAAGTCAAGGCATGGGCGGAGGCACGACAAAAGGAATTCCAGGCTGAGTTGAACGAACGCTTGCGTTCCGTGCAACAGGCCGACGAATTCGAATACTGGGAGGATGACTCGGAGGAATCCGACTCCGACGCGAACCCTCGTCATAAGGCAAAAGGGAAGTGTAAAGAAACGAAAACCCAACCGAAAAGGCATTTTGGACAAGCCTTTAAACCAAAAAGCATAGATGGAAATCCACGAGACTTCTCTAAAACGTTCAGACCAAACGTTACAAATGCAGGAACGTCCAAATTTGCAAGGGACATTGCTGAAGCAATTGCCCCGAAGAGTGCTAAACAAATGCCTAACATAGGCACATATGACGGCCTATCTGATCCAGACGATCATTTGAACAGGTTCATAGCGGGGGCAACCGTTAGCAATTGGACGGAACCCACGTGGTGTTACATGTTCCAAATGACGCTGGTGGGGGCTGCTAGGGCTTGGTTTGATCGTTTACCGGTTAACCACATTTACGACTGGGCAGACTTCCAGCAGAAGTTTAGCCAGCACTTCAGCCAGCAGCGAAAGTATACCGAGGAGCAATGGACAATCCTCAAATGCACACGGGAAGAAGATGAATCTCTGCCAAACTTCATCACTCGCTTCAACTCAAAGAAGTTAAGTTTGGGCAATATCAGCGAGGATCTTGTTCGCGCAGCCTTCATCCAGGGCGCGCAGGACCCAGAGCTTATCCGGACCCTAACGGGTAAAGATGGAATGCCATCCACATGGGATGGCATCATGACAGCAGCCAAACGCTATGCGGAAACGGAGAAGCAACTGGGTAGAGACCTTCCGCAGAACACAAACCTTTACACCCAGAGGACGAGAGAGGACAACGTCCTCACCGCCCGATTGAACAAAAAACGGAAGCAAGGCATTTGGCAGTCAAGGGTAAACTTTGACACCTCATCCGGCTTACAGCACCGATTGGGTGAAAGGGATAATGTAAAGCCGCACCGGAACCCCAGATGGACGCCACTTACCAAAAGCGTCACTGACATATTTGCTACTGAAGAGCTCCCATGGCCAAAGCCTCCAGAAATCCGACATCGTCACGATGCTGATCGGAGCAAATACTGTGACTATCACAGAACAAAAGGCCACAACACTGAAGAATGCATAGACGTAAAAGACATGGTCGAAACATTCGTCAGAGATGGGACGCTCGCGCACCTCGTGGCGAAATAAAAGCTAAGCAGGCAGGTGCGTGTGGAACCACGGCTGGGGTAAACACGAATAAAAAATCAGCTTCAATAGAGACTACATGCTGCGTAAAGAACGAGATCCCGAAACAGGTGCGTGTCGGCTCGATGGCGCTCCCATCCCAACAACATGGAAGGGAGCTCATTTACACAGTTTGCATGTAAATCAATTCCAATTTGTAAAGAAAAGGCCAAGAGCCACTTCTAATGGAAATGATTCTCTCTAGAACATCGAAGCTGATGATTTTACATTTATACTTTTCTGGACACTAATATGCCGGTTTTCACCGCATAATTACGTGAAATCATTGCATGGGAAGGCGGTCCTACCCGCACGAACCCAATAACGTAACAAACCTTCACGCAGGTCAGTTGAAGGGGAAAAAGTTCAGCACCCAAAAATGAAAGTGCCGGTCTATCCGCATGAATCAATAAGGAAACTGAATAATAACCTGTCAACAACCGCGCGTCGAACGGTTAACACTGGTGACGACATTCACATTACGTGAAGTCGTTGCGTGGGAAGGCGGTCTTACCCGCACGAACCCAATAACGTGGCAAACCTTCACGCAGGTCAGTTGAAAGAGTTCATCCCATTAAATGAAAGTGCCGGTCCATCCGCATGAATCATGAAAGGAAAATGAACACTAACCTATCGACAACCGCGCGTCGAACGGTTCAAAACAAAATTCTTAAAAAGATGAGAAAAACCTACACGCAGGTCAGATAAGGGTAAAGTTCTGCCATCCTACTAAGTGCAAGTGACGGTTCTACCCGCACAATCACGAAAGAGGAAGCAAAACTTCACCTATTATCAACCACGTTCAAAGGTTAACTTATCCTCAAAAGATGAGAAAAACCTACACGCAGGTCAGATAAGGGTAAAGTTCTGCCATCCTACTAAGTGCAAGTGACGGTTCTACCCGCACAATCACGAAAGAGGAAGCAAAACTTCACCTATTATCAACCACGTTCAAAGGTTAACTTATCCTAAAAAAGTAAGAAAAACCAGCACGCAGGTTAGATAAAAGTTAAAGTTTAGCCATCCTACCAAGTGCAAGTGACGGTTCTACCCGCACAACCACGAAGGAGGAAGCGAAACTTTAACCCACTATCAACCACGTTCAAAGGTTCTTATTCTGAACACTTGGAAAATTGCTAATTTAAACTAAGTATGCAAGTCATAAGTTTATAAAGCAAGGAACCCAAAGAAGGAAATAACAGTCTTATACGCAAAAAGATTAATATTTCAATGATGTATTACAACAGTGGCCGGGTAACTACCCGCCTAAAAGAAATCTATACAAAGCTAAGTCTATCCTAGCGGTGGGAAGAGATCTTCAGGATCAGGCTTCAGGGCCACCTCCGCTTGGACCAGCACCGTCTGAGCGTGGCTGCCCAAGGAAAGCCTTAAGGATGTTTAGCCCATCATCAGCAGCAGCAGCCTCATTCACCTTCTCCACCACTGGATGCGGGAAGGCAGCGTACTGGTTCACAGCTTGGTCATAAGCAGCTTCAGTATTAACATTGAATAAAGGGAAGTTGGAGGGCGGAAAGCCTCTCTCAGCAAACCCTAGACCAAGCAGGAAGCCAGTCTTCTCCCCATCCTCATGAGAAGCGTTGAGGGCTGCGCTCATCGCATCGTCATAAGAGGTCTCTGAAAGGACCCGACGCGCAACCTACAAAAGAATACAAGTTAGAACATTTTCTAATTACGAGCGGAAAGCGTAAAGAAAAAGATAAAGACACCTGAGGCAACGCTTCTCGAAGCAGCCATTGGAGGGAAGCTTGACTTTCTTTGTAAGCACGTTCGGCTCCGTTTTTATCAAGGTTGGCAAGTTGAACTTCCTTGGCGGCAGCCTCTTCGACGCTTTTGAGTTTCCTTTCAGTGCGGTCAAGCACCCCCCTCTGGTCAAGGATCTCCTGCAGCTTCTTGGCATCTTCCATTGCCAAGGCGTCATGAGCATGCTGAAGAGCCTTTAATTTGCATTTAAGCTGCTCATTCTCTTCGCGAAGCGGCTCAACAACAGCTTCAGCCTTGGCAGCCCTCTCAGTTGAGTTTCGCGCAGTCTCCTTGGCCAGCCGAAGCTGTTCATTCACAGCTTGGGCAGCCTTGGAGCGGGCCTCGAGTCGCGCTTGGACTTCAACCTCGAGGGCCTTGAATGCCTTCTCCTTCTCGGCTGCGGCAGCGGCCAACTGCCGGTTCTCCTCCCGAAGAGCCCGCGCTTCAGATACATCTTTGGCGCGAGCTGCTTTTAACTTGTCGTTTTCACGACAAAGCAGCTCGACGCGGGGCTGCGTCCGGGCCTGGAGAACCCGAAGCTCATTGGTTAGCCTACCCTCTTGGTAGCTAGCCATGGCTTCCCCCAACGCACCATGAGGAGCAGCGTGGCGAGCCCAGTCCACGCACTCCACAGGGGTGCGAAGGGTTGTTCCTCGGCGTATGTTCCATCTTGGAACATACACTTCATTGGAATCCGACACTGCAAAAGAAACAAAGGCAGTTAGGAAAAGATGATAAAAATATATAAGGGAAAAAAGAACCCTACGTACCTGTAGGGTCAATAACAGGCCGATAGCCGCCAAACCCATCATCTGAACCTAAAGGAAATCCATCCAACAGGTCAGGCAGACGGGAAGGTGGCATAGATCGGCGGAAAGCCCGGCGCGTACCTGATGGTCCGGCCGTCGGTGCCGGTGGCGCAGGTATAGTGGCAGCCGCTGTGGTAGCCGTTGTTGGCACCGCCTCCTCAGCAACAGTAACCGCCGGCTCCGTGAAAGATGCTGTAAAAATTGCACTCACGGCCGGCGGAGACACCTTCTCAGCTGGAACAGCCTCAGGAAGGCTGGAACCAGCGGAAGCAGACGCAGGCGCCTGGGTCGACGCCTCGGGAAGGCTGACCGAGCCTACCGTCATTGGCGAGGGAATACTTGCTCCAACTCCACCCTGGAATGCGTCAACATCCACACCTGCACAAGCAAAAGTGTTGGAAAAATTTATTTGAAACAACAAATCTAGACAAGAATTGTGGGGGTACTTACGGGGTTTCTTGAGCTTGAACGCACGGACGAGCGGGGGCGAACCCGATGGAGCCAGCCTCTTGACACCGGTAACCGTCGTCGTCGCTGCCTCCCCGGAGGTAACAGCTACAGCCTCCGGAGCGGTGGTCTCCTCACCACCGGGCTTCCCCGCCACCTCTGCACTGTCTGACTCGGAGTCAGATAGGACTACCGGGCCGGCAGTAGACACCTTTTCCTTACCCTTCCCGGCGGCAGCCTTTTTCTTCCGCACCAGTGGAGGACCTTCTGCGGATTCCTCAGAAGAAGAAATGTCAACTCCAGCAGCAGGCACAGCATTGAGGGGTTCAGGGTAGAAGATAGGCTTACCTGGCCGTCGGTGGCTCAGGATCTCTTGGCCCGGCGGGTAAACCTCCACGAACCGACCCGCGGTCTGCTCTAAGATGGGCAACTCGTTCTCATCCAGAGCACGAGTACCCATCCGCGCGGGACCATCTTCCTCCCGCGGATTCAGGAGCGACTGAAGATCGTTCCCCTCTGAAATCAACAAGAAAGTTAGTAAAAATCGAAGTCAGCAAAATGAAACAAGACGTACCATAAGGGACAGAGTTCGAACCATATTCAAGGACGATCGGAACCTTATCCGCATTCGCCGCCTTCCACACCCGGCTCATCCCCAACATCACCATCGCCGACTCCGGAAAACGGAAAACCGGGGACTGGACCCGGGAAATCTTCGAGAACCATTCCGCCTCCTCGTAGTTGAGGGCGGGAAGGTTCGGAAGCGCCTGGCCATTCTTGAACTTCATGGCGATGGGGATGGCGCGAGCGGATATGAAGAAGAACTCTCTTCTCCATGAGCGAAGACTCCGCTCGGTGGTACAAATCTTTAAACCCTTGATACGGGTTGTAAGAGTGTACCACCCTTGGATGCACCTCTATGTATAGAAGGTCATCAGGCGATCAACGAGGGGCTCAAGGCCCAGTATCCGGCACACCCACTCAAAGTGCCGGACCTTGGCAATGGCCATGGGGTGCACCTCTGTCAGGTGCACACCGTGCCTCTCTAGGACACGGTACACAAACTTTGTCAACGGAAACCTAAGGTTCCCGTAGACAAAGAATGCAGCATAAACCCCGATCTTGCCACTAGGGGCATCGTACACAGTATGGTGGGGTTCAGGAAACTCAGGCTCGAGAGACTCGAGCATGAACTTCCTGATGATATACTGGTACAGATCGACAGGAAGAGAGCACTGGCATTCGCCAGCAGTCTTCTGGTCATCAGCATCATGAGAAGACATGGTGGAAGAAAGACGAAAAGAGATTTCAGGGTAATGCTTTACTGAACAGAAAAATTCGCCGGAAATTACTTGAGAAGAAGAGATGAAAGTAGAAAGTGTGAATTGCAAATAACCTTCTCCCCCTTTATATAGCAATCGCAATTAATGCGATGAATTTAATACGGAAGAGAGAGAAATCAAAGGTGCAATGAAACTATGACGCGTGGCAAAAGCAAACTGGCAACATCTGTCACAAGGACGTATGCCAGAGATTTCGCGGCTACGCGCCCGAAATCCCGTGCCCACGCGCCTGAAAAAAGCAACTGGAATGACCATGTTCTGTCACGTCACCATAACTCCCTGCACGTCCTGACACAGTCAGAAGAAACCGTCGCACGACGTTTCAAAGGTTTGGACTTATCTTTTCACCAACCTTTCGAATTTCAAAATTCAAAATTTAAAAAGAAGCGGGAAAATACCCCCTTACCTTGGCGAACAAGTAACCATAAGACGGATGCGGGTACAGTGTTAAGGCAAAACCCTTCACATACCTAGCACCCGCAGGGAATTGAAGCCAAGAAAACCTTGGCGAACAAGTAACCATAAGACGGATGCGGGTACAGTGTAAAGGCAAAACCCTTCACATACCTAGCACCCGCAGGGAATTGAAGCCAAGAAAACCTTGGCGAACAAGTAACCATAAGACGGATGCGGGTACAGTGTTAAGGCAAAACCCTTCACATACCTAGCACCCGCAGGGAATTGAAGCCAAGAATACCTTGGTAACCAAGAAACCGTAAGACAGGTGCGGGTACAGTGTCAAGGCGAAACCCTTCACATACTTAGCACCTGCAGAGAATTGACGCCAGGAATACCTTGAGAGTAAAGTAACCGTAAGACGAGCGCAGGTACAGTGTTAAGGCAAAACCCTTCACATACCTAGCGCTCCGCTGGGAATTGAAACCAAGAAGGATCTTCTGGGCAATGCTTGCGGAAACGGAAATAGCATCCCCGCATAGCGGGAACATCGAGAACTACGTTGTTTGAAGCTCCAGGATGGAATTGGTGGTCTTAACATAATTGATCACTATGTTCAAAACTACCAAAACCTCATGGAAAATACATACAACTGGGACTCAATGCTCCTGACTTGCGAGGAGGTTACAGACCTACCCGCATCATACCCAAAGACCAAGCAGGAAACTCGGGCATTTCTGCAAGTGACAAGGACTTCCGCGGAAAGAATCCCCATGGAAAACCTTACAAAACCCTTTTCAAAACCCTTTGCTCAAGTCCAAAAGTTCACCTCACTTCATTAAACACTCATGAGAAGAACATTGGACTGGGGGGACTTGAAGAGGTAGGTCCCAGCAGAGCCCAGTTGGACCCGCAAGACTCACCTTAAACAGGGACGTCTGCGCAGAGACCAACTGGATCCGCAGGACCAACCATGCTCAGAGACGTGATGTCCTTACGCGCAGTACGCAAGCTGGTCCCGCAGGAAATGCCTCCCAATGGTGAAGGACTCCGCCTGTCCCCGCAGCCTCGGATACAAGCCATTAGGGAAGGCCACCCGCGCAGCATGGCTACACGCACAAGGCACTTAGCTCTCAATCGTTCAGTGTCACCTGAAGGAATGAGCCAAGCCGGGAGCAATCCCGCACAGAGGCGGGAGGGGGAATACTCCCGCCCAAATAAGCCAGTCCGTATACTGAAGGATCTTTTACTGTACCTGACGAGGTATGGGCAAAATATCTGATCAGAGATGCGACAGCTCACTGACAGCAGCATGGCAGACAGCACGCCACAGCACTGTGACCAATAGCCGCCGCCTACCCACCAACTCCTGCCATACCACGTGCCTAGCCTGTAGTTGGCAGAAGAGGAAGAGTGCACGACACGCCTGCTCTGTGTCAGCCGCTACCTATCCACCACTCACAGGCAGGGCACGTGCATAGGTTACAGTTGGTAGCGTGTTGGGCCGGCTAAACCCCTTGGAAACCTACCTTCGGCTATAAATACCACAAATGGTATGACCATCTCATCTTATCATATCTTATTACATTATCATCATAATATACCTGATATCTGCTCTAGCAATCTCTTAATATACTTTTATATTTAAAGAGCAATCTAGTCTGATTCTCACGCCGGAGGGTGGTCACAAGGAGGAACCCCCCCCTTCTCAGTGACGAGCTCACGGTGTCTGTTTTGCAGGTTATCAGAAGAACCATCTTCCAAGGGTCTAACCCCTCGTGGGAAACATCTCTCCAACCCCCAGGTTACCAGTAACCTGTCGGGGGTCCGGTTAGTGTTTCTTCAGATATCATCTGACATCCGACATCCGCCTTTAAATTATGTTGATTTTCTTTTCTTTTGGTACTTGTATTGGTTATAAAGGTACGACACATTTACACTTCGCATTTTGATTTGGTAAGATTAAAATGTGTTTCATGCATTTATACTATATGTTTCTTTCTTGTTTTTCTTTAAAACCAAGAATGGTCGATCTTCGTATCTATGGTTTGTCAGTAGGTCATACGACCTGCATGGATCTATAAGCAATGTGGGGTGCGTCTAGTTTGCCAAATTGTCTGTTTTGGCCCAACATGTAGTTTGACGTATTGGCGATTTTGGCCCATCAACTATTAACTTTTCATGTATGTTCAATATGTTTAGATATGGCGGCTTTCACAAGTATAGTTAGTGGTTTGGTCTATTTTTTGTTTAAACTGGTCAAACTAAAGCATAAATGCCCAAACTGAACAATCGCTTATTTTGTACTGATTGGTATACGGCTTTGTTATACATTACATTTTGGTGAATGGTGGTTGTGTTTCTCTACTTCATAGTTCATACGTGATGTTTCTTGATATTCCAATGTTCTCACAATCTCACTTCAATTATGAAGAAACACTAAGTGACCCCGGGCAGATTACGGATAATCTGGGGGTTAAATAGATGTTTCCCACGAGGGGTTAGATCCGGCAAAGATGGTTCTTTGAGATAAGATAAGATCCGATGATCATACCATTTGGGGTATTTATAGCCGAAGGTAGGTTTCCAAGAAGGTGTAGCCGGCTGAATAGTATTCCTGTTCTACCAACTGTGGCCTACGCACGTGCCATGCTGGTAGTTGGTGGGTAGGCAGCGGCTGACAGTGACCAGGCCTGCTGTGTACTATTCCTTTTTCACCAACTGTAGGCTATGCACGTGGTATGACAGGAGTTGGTGAGTAGGCAGCGGCTAATAGTGACATACAGTACAAGAGCATGCTGCTCGCCATACTGTTGTCAATGAGCTGTCGTATCTCTGGTCCGATCTTTTGCCCATACCTCGTCAGGTACAGTACAAAAGATCCTCCAGTATCGTACGGACTGGCTCATTTGGGCGGGAGTATTCCCCCTCCCGCCTTTGTGCGGGATTGTTCCCGGCTTTGCTCATTCCTTCTTCAGGTGACTACTGAATTATTTTGAGAGCTAAGTGCCTTGTGCGTGTAGCCTTGCTGCGCGGGTGGCCTTCCCTGATGGCTTGTATCCACAGCTGCGGGAACAGGCGGAGCACCATTGGGAGGCATTTCCTGCGGGAATAGCTTGCATACTGCGCGTAAGGACGTCACGTCTCTGAGCATGGTGGGTCCTGCGGATCCAGTTGGTTTCTGCGCAGACGTCTCTCTTCAAGGTGAGTCCTGCGGGTCCAACTGGGCTCTACTGGGACTTACCTCTTCAAATTCTTTGTAATTTTGTTATTGTGTTAGCAAATTATGCTTGTTCTACAAATCATGTGTTTCATCATTTATGGTAAACATTCAAAACGTTACTGCAAAGTACATTGTCTTCGAAGATATAACATTTTATATTAAAAACCATGATTCAAAATTCACATTGTCTTCGAAGATTCAAAGCTTTCGAAATGTACTTTTACTATAAGTCTTACGCACACCTTCATAGTGGTTGTGTTATTTGTTCTGACTTTGAACCAGGGATGATCGTTTTCGGTACGGATACCAGTTGGTACCTGGTACCGTACTGATACCGATTTGGTATCGTCGGTACCAAGTTTTGAGTTTTTGGTATCAGTACGGTATCGGTATTTTCCGAATTTTTCACGAAATACGGTACCGTACCGATACCGGTACCGTATTGGTACCGAACCGAACATTTCGGTACTGGTACTGGTACCAACTATTTCCGAATTTCGGGATCGGTACCGGTACCATCCCGAGCCCATCCCTACTTTGAACTTACCCTTCATTATTAGATCACATATTTGTTTTGCCACTTTGTGACCATCACATTTATTTTGCTCACAAGCTACTCAAGATTCGATTGTTAAAAGGCTCGAAATAAGCCGATCTTTTCGAGCCTGAAATAAAGCTCATTCAGTTATCGAACCCGTGCTCGAGCCTTATGTACTTTTAAGATTTGTCTATTATGAACTTCTATTTATTAATTTCACACCACACGGTAAAGTTTCGTCTTCGAGATTCGTTAAAATATTTTGAGCCGAAGATGGAAAAAATATTGGGCCTTAAGTAAAAGTGCTTTTTTAGGGTTTAAATAATTAAATTTTAAATGAGCTTACTTGGTTGTGATTTGAGTTATGCAATTTCTTTTTATTAAAATAAGCTTAAATTATTTGAGTAACTGAGTTTAAACATTAAAAACACATATTTTTTTTGCATAAAAATATATACAAATTTAAAAAAGAAATTCTGGCCTACCAGATGACTGAGCCGGTGGCCGTCGACCACCCTACCCTCCTTCAAACCTGACACTATTAAGCTTGAGTTGTGCTTTGGCTCGTTTAAGATACTACACGAGCATGGGCTGAACTTATACATATTTTTAAGGAAAATTGGAAATAAATAATCCCACATTTTGTGTATTGACCGATAATAATCCAACCTTTAAAAATCACTACCAATGGTCCCACATTTCAACTATTTTTGTCACAATGGTCATTCGTTAAAAAATACTTAACGTCGTTAAGTTTTTTCCTAGTTTCAAATCGATGTTTTAGGGCTTTTGATTGGAAGAAGGACACGAGTCGACCGATGTAAAATTTATCTCGAAATGGTGATCCAAACGATGAAACAATGTTTCAATTCGAGTGCTTGAATTTCCAATTAACAAAAATCAAGCCATTTGAATTACCGTTTCGAGATAAGTTTTACATCAGTCGACTTATATCATTATTCTAATCAAAAGCCCTAAAACATCGGTTTGAAACTACGGAAAAAACATAACGACGTTAAGTATTTTTTAACGGAGGACCAGTGAGACAAAAATAGTTAAAAGGTGGGCCGTTGCTAGTGATTTTTAAAGATGAAATTATTATCAGACAATACACAAAAGGTGAAATTATTTATCTATAATTTTCCTATTTTTAAGGTTTATTATTTCAAAACATATAAAACTAAATAAATATATATATAAATTAATTAATAAATAATAAACGAGTCAAACACAAGTCTAACCTTGAACTCGAAAAATAACTCACCTGTCACCGGCCGGACTCGAGTTTTTAGAAAAAGCACGAAATAAGCTGGTAAATAAAAACATTTGAGATTTAACTGTTACTAATATTTAGGGAAATAATTAGGTTTTGCTCGCAGAATCATCATCTTCTTCATCACTTCCGATTTGTACCAGACGCAATCCATTGCCGTTAATATCTTCAAACTCATCAGGTTATTACTTATCATTTACCTCATTTTAGACTGAAGCTTTCAATTCGGTCATTCATTCACGTTTCTAATTGGTACCTATAAGCTAGGGTTTCAAGTTTTTTATCATTTAATTCGCATTATATTTAGCTCACATTTGTTTAATAAATATCACTTTGAGTTGCCGTATATGCACCAGTGCTGTAATTTTGTTATCTGTTCATGTTCGTCCGTTAAAGTTTTAGCGGATAACCGAACGCTTCACGAACAGCTAACCGAACGAAGTTTATTGTGGTCAGTAGCTGTCCAGATAATATTTTAACTATTTTCTATTAATATGATAACATGTGTTCATGTTCGTTCGTTTAATTAAGCAAACGCCAATTTTTTGTTCATGTTCGTTCGTTTATTAAATATACGAAACTGTTCACTGACCGTTCGGTTCGTTCAGTAGTTGTCCAGAGAATATTTTAACTATTTTCTATTAATATGTAACATGCGTTCATGTTCGTTCGTTTATTAAATACACGAAAGGTTCATGGACTGTTCACTGAGCGTTCGGTTCGTTTAGTGGCCTACATGTTCGTGTTCGTTTCAAAAGGAAATGAACTTCTCGGGAGTGGTTCATGAACAAAAGCAGTGTTTTATTTGATTTGACGAATTGAGAGTGGTCGGTGTCTACGGTTCGGTCCGACTACCAAGTTTGTTATGGTGTTTTTTTTATTAGTAGTCATGTGCTAATTTTACATATTAGTTAATCACATAATACTCATATTTATTTGTTTTATATATGTTTTATAGTTAATAATTTTGCTTGGATTTATATGATAAGATTAGAAAAGTCTTTAAAAAGTATTAAAAACTTTTAATGAAGAAAAATGGACATAAATGCAAACATTATCAAACGTTCACGGACAAGGCATCTGTTTGTGTTCGTTCATTTTGTTAATCAAACAAAATCGGAAATTCCTCTTTCATGTTTGTTTGTTTATTAAACAAACGAGCATAAACAAACTTCCTTCTTAAAGTTTACGAACAGTTCATCGAACGTTAGGTTGGTTTACAGCACAATGTATGCCCCTGTCAGTTGATCTACAACAGTACTCAAATGACTTGATTCCTTGTTTGCAGCAGAGAGCAACAATCATACAAGTTGCTTGTCTATGTTGATGATGTCATTAATTAACGCACGAACGAGTTAATGCACGGAGAAAATTTTGAATCTTCTGGTTCAATCTATCTTTATCTTCTGCTGTTGAAATGATGCTGCGAAGGGTTGGCAGGAGAATAGGGATAGTGACATTGGGGAGATTTAGGCAACCAAGAGGTAAATGTTTATCTACAGATAAAAAACCTATTGTTGAACCGAATAATAATGGAGAAAAGAGTGATAGTTTAACTCATCATGACTCGTATCGAGACCTGGATAAACTTGATTTCATGACTGCTGCCAAGATTCTCTTCACAACTCCTCCTAAAAAGAAGAAATTCGGGTATCATTTTTGCTTCTTTTTTTTTTTTTAACTTTAGGCAGTTCTTGAGTTCTTGGCCAAGTTGTGGTATGAATCTGGTTTAGGCATTTTGTCAAACACTTGGCATGCAATTGCATACGTGAAACTAACAACGCATGTCAGTTTTTTTTTTTTTTCATTTTATCATGGCACTCGTTTCTGTCGACTATTTGCTAAAGTCATAAGAATATCTGCTGATTTACAAGCTAAAAACATAAAACTAATCAGCCATGTGTATGTATGTGTATGTGAATCAAGATTGGTGTGCTGTCTAAACTCTCAATTCTGTATGCCATGAAGGACCGTCTTAATCTTTTATATGACTAAGTATTGAAGCTTAAATGAGAATTCTTTGTTTTAATAAATGTTTTGAATTTTAGAATGTATAAATAAAAAAATGTTGCATGAAACACGTATAACATATATCAGATAATCCAATCACGTTAACATATAAACATTGCAAATTCATTAATTATACCTCCCACTCAAAAGAATATTATTCACATGAATAGTGCTAGAACAAAAAATTGAAACTTTCTTTTTGCATCCTCCATGCTTATGTATGTGTAATTGTGTACTAGTTAGAGATTCCCTTTTTCTGTAGTAATTTTTTCTCACTAGATTTCAGTTAACAAAATAAGCGGATCACTAGACTGCTTCTGTTATGCAACTGATGATACTTTCTGTGTTAGTTTCTTGCCATTTATTGTCAGTCTCTTAGGAGTTAAAATATAAGCAAGATTCAAAACCACTAAGCACTAATGGTTGAAGTGTATGATATAAAAGGTCATACCCTACAAATGGTTTTTAGCAATCTACAAGATTGATCATGAACCAAACACCTGTATCAATAAAAATGTAAAATTGCTGCAGACAAAGTTATGGATGCTCTATATAAATTCTTGTTATACAAAGTACAATGGCAATAATCAAAGCATATGCTATCTGTTGATCTGGTCTTATGAATTTGTTGCACATGTAACGTAGTGATTTAATTAACACTTTTCAGTGTCTGATTCACAGGCTTGATTTTCATCTGGTGCAGCTCTTCTTTGTTTGCTTGCCTTCACTCGGTATCTCTCTGTCTCTCTACACATAACACATACATATATCAGCTTTCAAGTTTTGTTTTATCTCTAACGGGTCAAATCTGGAAAAAACGAGTCAAAACTCATCCAATGAGTTTTTTTTTTTTTTTTTAATTTTAGAACCTTGTAAATCATTTTCTTCAGAAAGTTAGATTATGATTGAAATTAGATAAATCATACCTGACACTAGTTATCGATAAAAAAATATATAACTTTTTGCAAAAGGTGTTTCGGGTCAACCCGACCCAGCACATCTAATGGCTAGTTTTTTCTTGTGACAGCTGTCTATTTGGTTGCTCAATATGCTCGTCATGAAATGAAGAAAATGGATGCGGTAACTAAACTCTCCTCGTATACTTTAATAATCTTCACATATATCTTGGTTATTTATCTGCTCATAAAATATGTTGCAGGAACTGGAAAAGAGACGTATTGAAGAAGCCAAGAAGTTAAAGGAGACCGAAGACGAAGTACTAAAATCTAATCCACACTTGATGGAGGTAAAAGAGAGATTAGACAGCTTGGAAAAAACCGTTAAGGAGATGGTAACAGAATCCAAAAACCAAAGAAACATGAAAGTTTCAGAGCAAAAAGAAGATGACAAAAAACAGCAAGTAACTAGCCCTGCAGTTGAACACAGCCAAAATAAACAAGAAACACAATGGGATGTTGGTCAGACCACTACACAAGGCAGGTCAACCGGTGATAAGAAGTAAACCGCAAATGGGCTCGGGTATGAGTTAGATATCTTGAAGAAAATTTTTGATTAGCTTGATGGAGAATGTTAGAATGAACCAGTGATTTTGGTTGTCTAGATTTATAATTCGGGTAACTAATAGAATGATTATTCTGTTTTTCTTTACTCGCAGAGAGTAACATAACTAGTCAAAATGGTAAGCTTTAGTATAAGAATTTTTTTGGAGGTATCAAATATGAAATTATTATCCTTTTGAAGAATATTTGTAACCGACACTCGGTCATGGTTACGATTTGTGGACTGACAATACTCTTTCAGGAATGTATTAGTTTTAGAAAATTCTGTTGTTACGGTACTCGTATATATCATATTAGAGTTGATATGGTTGATTGTCGACGCTCAAGACTCAAGACGCTTACGAAGTAATAATCATAATCAAAATAAAATTGTTGTAATGTCAAACTTAAAAAGTCTTTCAGCGTGTGAAGTCTTTTCATCAAAAGTTTCTATTTTGATAATGCAGTGTTCAAAATCCTAGGAGTACCAAATTATAAATCTCCCTGATTATTATATGATCTGCCTTAAGACTTAATTCATTGTAATACATAAATGTACAAAGAGTGTTAAAATGAGAACATTTTTTTTTTAATCAAAAACTGCAAGAACCGCATAATACACTTGTATATCTTTCAAGGTGTTACAATGTTTAGGGGTATTTTTGGGTATTTTTCAGGTATAGATTGGGCATTTGAAAAACCCGGTTTCGGTTTTCCGGTATTACCGGGTATAAATCTGGTCCGGGTCCGGTACTAAAATGCATACTCTACGGGTAGAGTCGGGTACGGGTTTAGGTATTAAAAACCCGGGTACAAAAAAAAACCGGTTCTGGGTATTTTTTTCGGGTCGGTTTCTGGGTTCGGGTTTTTGTGCACCTCTACACAAACCGGTTATTCGAAAACTGGTTAATTTAATAACCGGTTGATGGCCAACGGTCACTTGGTTTTCAAGCACAAAAACCTAACCGGTTTGGTTATACAACTGGGAGAAAAAAAAAATAATTAAAAAACCTAACGGGTAGGGTTAGCCGGTTAGTTGTAAATAATCCAAACTGACGATTCATATAATGGGCCGAGTTGTGTAATTCAGAAAACCTAAATTTTCCCCTCATTATTCTTCTTGTTCCAGTTGACGCAGCTTCTTCATCTTCAACTTGTCAGTAAGTTTTCTTCCTTTCTTCAAATTTGTTTTGTTGTGTATTATGAAACCCTAGTTTCCAAATAACATAACAGGAGAGACGACACGTTGTAATTATTATATCAACTAATTATAGATGGAATCCATAGTGATTTTAATTGATATATGAACTGCATATTTATAAAAGATAGATGATATCTAGATGAACCTAAACGACCTAGCTCCGACTGTGTTATAAGCCGAGCTCGAGCTTGAACCTCGGCTCGTTTTGACTTATGAGACTTCCGTCTCGAGCTCGGCTCGATTCAAGCTTTTTTTATAAAGCTCGAGCTTGGCTCGTGAGTCAATTTATCAAGCTATGTATTATTTATTAATAATTAATCTACATACGTTTTATAATTGTTTTTATGTATTTTGAGAAAGACCTTAAACAAGCCGCCTAAGCTCGGTTCGAGGAGCTCGTGTAGTGCCTTTACTGGGTCCAAGCTTGGCTTGCCTCGAGCTCGGCTGTGCTATGTGAAATTAGTTAACAAAAGTCCAAAAGAGGTAAAACTTAAAGTACACAAGGCTCGTTAACGCTTGATGAACCTAAATGAGCTTCCCATACAAGGCTCGAGCTCGGGCTCGATAACTACATGAGCTTAATTTGAGGCTTGGGCCCGGCTTGAGCTCAAAAAAGCTTGGCTTGTTTTGAGCTTTTTATTGATCCGATCTCAAGTAGTTTGCGAGCAGCTCGGCTCGTTTGCATTCCTATATGCATAAATTTTTTAACCATCATTAGTTTTGAGGTGATTAAAAGACTTTAGCTTATTGTGATTAATAATGTTGGTGATGTTTTGAGACTTGTAAACATTTTGCTCATGATTAGGCTAGACATATGCATTGATGTCTAAATTTTTATATGTATTTGGGATGTTATGGCGATCTGGTAATTGTTATTCGCTTTATTATAGACGAATGTAATGCCACTCATTGTACTAATGCAGCTTACTTTACTTGTGCTTCTATTAGGTATTATCAACCATCATGGCTGATGAGGAACCACAGGCTCTTAACTATGTATCCGAGATTGTTTTGAAGAAAAGAAAAAACAATGAGGACTGGGCAATTAGAAGAAGAGAGCAGTTGGAACAACGGGTTAAGAAATCGAAAAGTGATAATTTTGTTATCAAGAAACCCGAACAGTTTATCAGAGATTACCGTGACAGGGTAATTCTACATTTTATTTTGTGATTAATGAGCTAACCCTTGATTAATTAAGTTAACTAACATTATTTTACACCTGTTTGTGCCAAGTTTTCTTATCTTTTATAGAACTAACAGTTTTTTTTTTAATTTTTATTCAGGAGGCTGATCTTATCAAAATGAAACATCGGGCAAAAAGACCAATAAAAACATCTAATTTATCCCAATCAAAGCTTCTTTTCGTTATACGTATACAAGGGTATGCTTTGGTGATATTTTTCTTTCTTATTATTTTTTTTGTTTTCTTTTCTGTTTCTTATATTACTCTTTTGTTAATAGTAAAAGCGACATGCATCCTCAAACAAGGAAGCTTTTGTACTCTCTGAGACTAAGGCGAATGTTCACCGGTGTTTTTGTCAAGGCAAATGAAAGAACACTGAGCATCTTACAAAAAGTTGAACCGTATGTCACTTACGGGTAAGAGCATACATAATCTTTTGGTTTCACCTAATACTGTTTAAAGATCATCTTTAATGTTTTCATTCTCATTTGGCTGTTTAAAGGTATCCAAATCTAAAGAGTGTGAATGAGCTGATATACAAGAAGGGTTTGGCAAAAATTAACAGGCAGTTGTACCCTTTGACAGATAATAATATCATTGAACAGGTATATTTTATGTTTTCATTATAGGTGTTAAAACGAGTGAGTTCGGTGGGTTGGTTATGGATCAAAAATGTAATTTACATGTTGATCAAAACGAGTCGGATTGATCTGAAACATTTTTGGCCGAACTAGATATTATACGTCTCCATGTTTCTGTTTTTCCTAAAGATATTATATGTCATCCTGTTTCTATTTCTCTTAAATGTATTTAGTATTCACCTTAATGGTTTTTTCAGGCACTTGGTGAGCACAAAATTATATGTATCGAAGACATTGTGAACGAGATTGCGAATGTGGGTCCGCATTTCAAGGAAGTTTGCAACTTTTTGTGTCCGTTCAATTTGAACAAGCCCGAAAAGGCGTTGCAGGGTAAGAAGAAGCCGTTCAGGATTGGGGGTGATTCTGGGAACCGTGAAGATCAGATAAATGAGTTGATTAGTAAGATGAATTGATTATGTAGCCCAAACATAAGATAGTCCAATCTTTTGTTGTTTGTCTAAACCAAGTGTGAGCCGATTGGAATTTTGGATTTTGAACTCAACAATGGAACCTTTTTTCTTTTTCTTTCTTGTTTATGGGTTTTCCTGCTTGGTTATTTGGATGGTAGAAATTTTGTATGTTTACCTTTCCCCTGCTAATTTTTGGCCTTAATGTTTGACAATTATTGTGATGCGTTTTACCGTGAATCGCCTTTAAGCAACACAAAAAAAAAAAAAACTGTCGTGAGTCGTCTATAAGCAACTAGATAGTCTTTATGCAACAACATCTCACGCAACTACCAAAACTGTCAAAAGTCGTCTATAGGCAACTACAAAAGGATTGCGAGGTTTCATCTTCACTAGAGCTCATTTTTTATGTTTGTAGAAGAAGTTACTTTAGGTAAGTGTGTCTCTATAGGTTTTTGTTTTTCCTTTTTTTTTTGTATTTTATTTTTTTATGTGACCGACTGTTGGAAAGGTATTTGATTTTTTGTGAATTATATATTTTTTTACAAAATGATCGTTGTATTTTTTTACCATAAAAAAAGAAAAAAACAATCCATTAAGAAAACCATAAGGTACAGTGAACGTTACATATGATTTGATTTGTTGATTGTCAATAAATGAAACCTTTTAAGATATCCAACATGCGTCAACCTCAAGTTCGATCGAACAGAACTAGCTGCACAAACTTTTTTCTACAATAATGGAGTCTGCCTCCCTCAAGTCTGCAACTATCACATGGATTCAAACCTTGGTATATGTCGAATGTTGTAGTTGCTCTTAGCAAAAGCAGGATGTAAACCCTCGCCTTGGTTATGTCATTAAAGGAGTTGAATCAATATCTAATATTTACAAATGTAAATGGATCTTCGAACATTCTAATCTAAAACACTTGTTTAAAAGTTTACTTTTTCCTCATGTATGTTGCGATTATATTACTTTAGGAACTATATAGTTCTTTAAGTTTAACCATCCAACAACACATAAAATAGTCGGTAATTAACGGTTTGGATGTTGTAAGTCCTATCCGATAATGTGGTTAGTTTTTAGTTTTATGTTTGGGCTAGTATACAGCATATGAGCTGATGAGTTGAATAAACACTTTTGCATAAACCTAACAATGAACAGTATCTGTAGCGCACTAGCGCATATATAAAGCGTTATAGACTTGTGTTTTTTTTCGAAATTGACGGATGTTAGACTGTGTGTTGTCGTTGAAGCCCCTTCCCGGATTCATCCTGTAATATTGTGTCATACAGTGCTGTCTAGACGCTAACTGCGCACTCACTGAAGCCTCTTCCCGGACTCATCCGGCAATCTTGTGTTATACAGTGCTGTCTGGATGCTAACTGTACACTCGTTGAAGCCTCATCCCGGATTCATCCTGTAATATTGTGCCATGAAGTGCTAAGTGTATGCTAATTGTACACTCGTCGAAGCCCCTGTTAAATCGGCTTGAGCTTGTTGTGGTTCAAGTTAACATGGGCTTCAACGAATTTTCTGTTTTTAAACATTTTTCTATCTAAATTTGTAAACTAATTAATATTACATAAAAGCATAAATATTATAAGCAACAAATAATACTAGTCTAATACAAGATCATCGGGTCGTCTAGTCTAATACCAAAGTTTCGTTAATGCCCGCTCGATCATGATGAAGAGGAGATTGTCTTGTTAGCCTTTGTCGCATTTGAGACCACTCAACCAACATGTTAACCGTTATCCTGCCCGCTTCGAAAATAAGGTCTTCTTCTTCAGAACAATCAGATGAAGTAAACGAACTCCATTCTATTTTTGGTTGATGTTTTGGAGTAACAATGAGTGAAAAGGGAAAGTTTTTATAAAAGTTTTAAATGAATTGTAGAGAAATGGGTGAATATGTTAATAAATAGAAAGGAAGAATTTTTTATATATATCGATCAACGGTTAAATGGCACGTTTTCCAAAAAAAATTCTTGTCCAACGCTCGCATTTTGGGCGCTAGCCAGCTTGAACCTCACCCACTGTGCCCCGCTCTGCTAAACATCGTTATGGTGTTTGCTAATGACGTGGCCACGCCAAAGGGCTCACGCACCACAACAACCTAGTCTTATGCTGATAATGCGTTGTGTTAGAAGTCATACCGGTCGTATTACGACACAACATCTTAGGTGGTGTTTATTTTCTGAAAAAAACTCTGCTAAAGCTTTTATGTCTGCGTCGCACAGGCCACGCACAGACATGAGCTTCTGGAAAGTGTTTGTTTTCAAGCGGATGTTTCATTAAAAAACATCTGTACGGGCTCTTCTTGTTACAGATTTGGCCCAGCCTCTTTTTATCTCTTTTAACTGATTTCTAACCTCAAAAACCACCGTTCTTCTTTACAGACTCTCAACCCTAGCCACCACCCCTCGCTCCTCCACCGGTGTCGCCCCTCCACTAAAGGTGAGTAGAAAACCGAATTAACCGAACCGAAACCGAATTAACCAAAAAAACCGAACCGGAGCATTAACCGACGGTTAATTTTTTGTTTTTTTGAAAAACCGAATTTTCGGTTTTGGTTCGGTTTTCCATTTTTAAAAAGCCGAAAAAAACCGAACCGAACCGAACCAAACCGGTATGTATTTTTACTTAAATATTAATACAATTATATGTGTTTTTTTAGATGTTATGACCACACCAAAAGGATTTACCGTTGATGGTGATGAAGATTATGAAGATGATTAAGATTTGGAGTAAACTTTGAAGATGAATAAGATGAAAAATGAAGATTGAAACTAAACTTTTAGTGTTGTTTATTAAGAACTTTATTTAATTTTAAACTCTAGTACCCTTGCAAGTTTGTTGTGTTTTGAATCTAATGTGCGTTTTCATTTTTTTGTAATGTCTACACACAAAAAAAACCTATTATAACCGAAAAACCAAAAACCGATCGGTTTGTGAATTTGAAAAACCGACTTTTCGGTTTCACCTAAAAACCGAACCGAACCGAACCGTGCTCAGCCCTACCCTTCACAGCCCCTACTTCACCGTTCGAAATTCAACACTTGAGGCATAAACCTCCTGTTCGATGCTTCGCTACCTCTCGTCCCCGTTGCTCTTTGTTACCGTCTGCCGTCTCTTCCGAACTTCGATGTTGACTGTAAGTAATATTAACAGCTTTTGAATTTTTGTTTGCTAAATTTTTCTTGTGATGAGATTGAAATTTGTTATTAGGTTTTCGTGTATTTGAAAGTTGAAATCAATGGATATAGCATTTGAGAACTCATATTTAAATTTCAATGTTGAAAAACTCTTTTAATTAAAAAAATCGGTTTATTTAAATTTCAAACTGCAAACCTTAAAAAAAACTACGCATCCTTTCTAATGTGGCATAGTGGTAAGCCTGAGTTTCTCAATAGAGACCTAGGTTCAATCCCCGCAAGCAACACTTTGGAATGGGTATGGTGGCTCAGTGAAGGAAGATTGGGATCTTTGAGATATTTGATTCGATCTCGAGAGCGTCCGGGTTTTACCACAAATGGGCCTTTAGACATGTGGGTTTTCACTGAAACTGAAGATAACTTGGAAGTGTTTAAGGCTTGGTTAGGGCTGCCACTTTTACCCGAAACCGAAACTCAACCCGAAAAATCACATACCCAAACCCGAGAAAAGGCAAACCTGAACCAGAACCAAAGTAATTCGGGTTGGTTTTTGGGTCTGAGTTATGAGTTTCAGGTCAACCCGAATAAACTTTTAGTTTTAAAACCAAATAATAGTTGTCCTATATCGAATGTTGTCATCTAACCTATTATGGATATATTGTTTATTGCTTATTAATGTTTTCGATTTATGACTAAAAACAACCATCATGAAAAACCCTAATCATGACATATCAAAGACGATTATATTAGTATTGTTTATGTTTATTATGGCTGGACTTTGTAAAATTTTACTCTTTTTTAGATTGTTTTACCATGTTATTTTTGTCTTGTTATTGGTTGTTACGATACGAGTGAAAAATAACATGTTAGCTTTTGTTTTAGTGTTGTAATTTTTTGAATCTTTGTTTGTTTTTTAGGATACTTGAAACCCGATTAACCCAACCCGAAAAAACCCAAACCCGAACTGCCCGAGCCCGAAGAAACCGTGAGATATTTGGGTTGGGTTTCGGGTCTAAAATTTGAACTTTGAAACCCGAATAATCCGACTCGAAAAACCTGAAACCCGAAAAACTAATCCGAAGAACACCCTTAGGGCCTAGGCTCGTGGTAGCTTTTTTGTGATTCAGTAGGCAAACATGAAGTTAGGGTGTGTTTGGGATTGCTTATTTTCACTAAGTTATAAATTACTAATTTTTTTAAAAAGTTATAGGGTTTTTGGGATTGCTTATATTTTAAAAAGAAAAACGGCATAACTTACACTTTTTATTAACTTGATGAAAACAAACACCCACAGACCAGTGTTGGTACTTGCAATGCGTAAAGCCTAACTGAAATGGAGAACGGTGACGATTGGTTAGCTCACGACAAGCTCCAACACTTCCTACTCTGCTTCTTCATCACTATCACCGTCTCCTTCATCGCATCACACACCAAATATTCTCTCCTCCGTCGCCGCATCGGTTGCATTCTCTCACTCGCCGCCGGCGCCGCCAAGGAGATCGCCGACGAGCTCGGTTTCTTCAAGTCCGCCGGTGCTTCCGCCAAAGACACCGTTGCTGACGTCATCGGTGCTTTTGCTGCCGTGGCTGTGATTTCCTTATGGAATAAGTTTTGTGTTCGTGATAGACCCAAGCAATTGGAGCAAAATCGAGTGTATGAAATGGTTTGATTCGAGTTTGGTGGCAAATTGCACAAAATTCTGGTATATCAGTCTCATAACTTTTATAGCTTTAAATGTTTTCATAATCAGATCGGGCAACGTACCAGCCGAACAACTTTTTTCTAAAAGATGACGGTTAAGATTGAAAAAATGTTAATTTCCGTGGTTCAATTGGTTGGACCGCCCAGGTTTCTAATAACCGAGCGAACTACATAAAACCAGACCGGTCACCTCCCAGTCGAATCGGTCCGGTCTAGAAGAAAACACTGGTTTTAATTATGCATCATGTTTACAGTTTGAGTTGGTTGTAGATGTTGTTAGTATATCAATAAGGTCATATAGATTCTTCAACCTTTTGATTAGTTTAGTGACTTAGTTCCTTTTTCCTTCACACGGTATGAGGATATAGCATTATACCACACCAAGTTTGGTTTGAGAGTTGCAACTGTTTCGGGATGTGGAGCGTACCCGGTGCTTGACTTAGCTCCTGCCAGGCGGGGGATATACACAGCCTTGCACTACACTTTGTGCATGAGTCTAGTTCTCACAGCTTGCTAGTTTTAACATAGGTTAGATCTGCAATCTTTTGATTTGAGAAACATTACGCTAGTGCATCACGTAGCGTCCAGGCCTCTACCTGATATACGCAGACTTACCCTGCAGGAGGCTGTTTTTCGGTAATGAACTTTAATGCTAGTGTTAAACATAATAAATTGTGGTTGAAAATGTCAAAATTAATCAGGCGGATCCTATGACGGTGGAGGAGATTGTTGATAATCGTATGCTTGAAGTGCATCTCCGAGATGATGTGCTAAGCGAGGAAGGGCTTGATGAGTCACAGGATGTTGTTAAGGATTGTCCTACGGCTTGTGACAATATAAAGGAGGAGGTTGATGCTACGGTAGGTTGGCTCATGACTTGGGGATGAATCTCGAGGGCATGGAAGATCTTGTTTGCAAGAAGAAGAAGAAGAAGAAGAAGAAGAAGAAGAAGAAGAATTTTGGTTTTTTAACATTTCGTTTGGTGTTTTTCTTTCCGCCTTTTGGCTTCTTTGGTTGTTTGTCTTGGGGTTTTTGCTAGTTTCCCACTAGTCTTTTTTATGAAGTTTTCTTTCCACCTCCCGCTATGTACAAAATCTTATGAAATCAATAATATTAGAGTTGATCTCATGGTGTCTTTACTTTCAGCAAACAGTGTAGATTCAGAAACCTAATGTGTCAATTGAACCAGAGCACCATTATGCTGTTGATCCAAAACTAATTATAGAAAACATTAAGATGAAGTTCTAACATCAAATGTTAACCTTAAATTAATTAATCCTGAAGTGTACAAGCTGTGATGCCAATGGCCATTACAACAGGCATTGCAACTTAACATACAACTACCATTTTTTTCACACTTTTTTCAAATTTTTTTATTTTTTTTAAAACATTTTTTTCAATTTTCAACACCCAAACCATATAAGACACCAGCATACTTCTCCAATGAACCACTAAAGAAATTCTCTATCAACTTCCTGAAGGTACATGAAGTAAGCAAACTGTCCGAACCCGCTTGATGACATATCCCAATTCTTTCTACTTCCAACAATTGCGCAAGCTTGTTTAATCCGCCATGAAGACTGTTGCAAAACTTCATCAAATGCTTAATGTCGTAAATGGTGGGGAAAAACATATTGATCAAATTAAAGAAGCCAGTTTGTGTATCAGGCAGATTCTTGCAAGTCAAAAGCTTCAACAAATAACCGAAATCGTATCCACTGTGAAACGTCACCCAATACACGCTGTCATTCAAAACGATCCCTGATGACATCAGCAGCTCCCCGAATCTTCCTGCATCTATTCCCTTCTCATTGTTCTTGTTAAAATCTATACCGCTCTCTCTCAAAAGCTCGACTGAATCGTTCGCGTAAACGTCGTCTTTCACGTTGAATTCCCGGAAATTGAATTGCCATATGCAAGGCTTATCCGTCTCCGTGTCCATCGGTAAATTCCCTTGGTCGTCGGAGAACGTTAACCCTAATTGAATCAATTTCAGCATGTCCACGTTGTCTTTTAACGTCTGGTAATGATAATCGTTGCTGTTTTTGAAGTTACCAACAGGACGAAGAACTATCCCTGGAAACTCGGTGTCCATAGCTATGTAAGGATAATCATCAACAATTCCTCGAATCAATGCAAATTCTTCTTCCAGATTGTCATTCCACACCTCTCTGATCTGAATCGAATCGCCTTTTGACAGAAGCGACATTTCTCAAACACAATTATACAATTTCAATCAGAGAATCCAACATACAACTCGAAATCAATCCAGATCTGAAAAATTCGCAACATGAATCGTTAATCTTCACGTATTTCACTAGAAAACAATCCAAAATCGAACAAATGCACAACAAATTCTTACCGAAAATCGAATAATTAGAAGAAATCAAACATTGATCTTCTAATTAACGATTGATAGCAGCCACAGTTCGGAATCAATCCAGACCTGGAAAATTCGCAAAATAAATCGTAAACCTAGTGTAATTCAATAAAAAACCTAACACAAACACAACAGATTCTTACCGAAAACCGAACAATAAGAGGAAATCGAACGTCGATCTTTTAGTTGAGGATTAATAGCAGCTAGGCAACGGAAATTCAGCGTAAAATTCTGATTCAATCAAGATCTGGATATTCGTAACATAAATCGTTAGCCTAGCTTATTTTAATCCAATATCGAACGTATATTCGCAACACGAATCGTTAACCTAGCGTAATTCGATAAAAAATGAACAAAATTCTTACCGAAATATGAATTACGCAACCGAAATTCAACATACAGATCGTAGTCAATCCAGATCTGGACAATTCACATCACGAATCGTTAACCTAGCATAAATTAATCGAAAATCGAACGTAAACCGAACAAATTCTTACCGGCAATCGAATTACGCAACGAAATTCAACGTACGGTTCGGATTCAATCCAGATCTGGACAATTCACATCACGAATCATTAACCTAGCGTAAATTAATCAAAACCGAACGTAAATCGAACAAATCCTTACCGAAAACTCAACGTACAAATGGTAATCAATCCAGATCTGCAAAATTCACAACAAAAATCATTAACCTAGCGTAATTCGATCAAAAATTAAACAAATCCTTACCGAAAATCAAATTACGCAACGGAAATTCGACGTACAGATCGTAATCCATCCAGATCTGGAATTGGCAACATGAATTGTCGTTAACCTAGCGTAATTGAATGAAAACCGAAGGTAAATCGAAGAGATTCTCACCGAAAATCGAATAATTCGGAGGATTGGCAATTAATTATGTTTAGGGATTGAGGAATTGCACGGAGGAGGTATAGCCTTCTTTTCCCTGTCCACCTCCTTCTTGACTGCGATTTACAGATACAGAAAGAAAGAGAGAAACAAAGAGAAAAGACAGACAGACAGCACCATCAAACACTCAAATTCATATTCATATATTATAATAACAATAAATAAACACACATGCATTGCACACCGTCTTTATCTTTCATTTCGTTTTTAATTTTTGCAGATATTTTGGACCTACAATCATGTCCATACTTTGTAACAATTTAGGTAAGCTATGGGTAGCGTTACTGCTACTCGGGACCAAATATTAATCCCTGCGCTGTATTTTTTATAAATAATAAAATATGCATAAGGAGGATGGAGCGGAGTGGTCGTTGATGTGACCTCTCTAGTGCTTGTAGCAAAACCATCGTATGCGATCTAGTACCAGTGGTAAGAAGCAATAACAATAATTTATTTTTTAAATTAAACCTGAAAATGTTCTACTCGTGGACGTACTTTTTCTTCGTGTTCGCCTATTATGTCACACCCTCGAATTTCCAACTGACGGGGTTTTACCACGAGGCGTGTGACATACCAGGATCTAGCCACTTGTCATACTAAACAACCATTTAAAAATAAAATATATCATTTATAATTTTTCATTAAATGGGAAAATACATTTACAGTATAAAATGCGTTTACGGAAGCGTAAAAGTAAACAATTTAAAGACGAAGTATTAATTGCTCAAACATGTATAACCCATTCAAGTGTGGAACCATATAAGACGTGTATCCATACTATAACGCAACTCCAAACAAGTGCATGCAAGTGCTCCTTAGCATACCTAGCAACCTGGGCAAGTATAAATACTCAAGGGTCAACACGAGATCGGTGAGTTCATAAGTTGTATTAAAAAGTAGTATATATATATAGATAATATACGTAGCATAAGTAGTGTATGTAGATTTAGCATTTTTCAAATATACCAAGGTAGCTAACCCATTTACAAGCTACTAGACATTTGAACCGAAGCTGACTGTCTGCATGCCTTCTTACCAGGTCTATCACAAAACAATAGCGATGTATGTTAGGACAATTTACACCCGTCCGACCTCCAGTCGAGTTATAGCAGGTGGGGTTTGTCAAACCCAGTAGTACTATTTAAATTTTCCCGCGATCCCATCCTAACGGTTCAAGGTATGTAAGGACTTTAAGTGATATGAAGACATCTAGTATACACTTGTGATATATAAGAAACTACATAAATCCAAAAGAAGTTGCTGCGTTTTCCGCCAGAAAAGCAGTACGTAAGTATGTCCGTGTTTTCGATCCAAAAAACAAGTATAGGCAAATGTTTTGTGTTTTCAATCCAGAAAACAATTATAGACAAATGTTTTGTTTTCAATCCGGAAAATAAGTAAGGAAAATGTTTTGTTGTTTTCAATTCAGAAAACAAGTATACGAAAATAGTTTTATTGTTTTCAATCACGAAAACAAGTATACGAAAATAGTTGTGTTTCAATCCAGAAACCAAGTATACGAAAATAGTTGTATTTTCAATCCAGAAAACAAGTTGGAAAAAGCATGAACTCACCTTATGACGCATGCAATAGACTTTCCTCAAAACCAAATGCATGCACTTGACTGGCTTACTTTTCCAACTGGTGTCAGGAATGATGAGAATCACTCAAAGACATCACCAATTGCATGAATTAAGATTGAATTGAAGGTGATTAGGGTTTGTTGGTGGTGTGAAGTCGTGAAAGAGAGGGGGGGGGGGCGCTAGAGATCGATGGTTTCTGAATTAGATAAAGGTTTGTTTATTTATTTATATTATATTAAATCATATATACAAGAATAGTCCTTGTTGAAACAAGTTGTAACTTTTAACGAACTTTTAACAACGAATCAGGTTATAACGAATCTTTTTAACTAAAATTATAACCAAAGTCCATAAAACTAAGCCTCGTTGTTACTTCGTAAAATATTATTCTTGTAAAAGCTGAAATCGTATCAATTACGTGCAGTCGTTCGTAATTTCATAAAACAAGCTATGAACTAAACACGTAATGATTTAACATGTAATTTCACACATATAATGTTATAAATATATGCTTGAGGTATTATTTTTATATAATAACTAATAGCATGTTAAGCGAGCATAATCTACTAAATCGTGTAACACATAAAATCATTTAACACATAACAATTATATCCGAATTATTTAAACATGTCTTATTCGACATAATGCGTACTAACGGACTCGTGTGTGTGAATTGTTACTGACTCGTGTAAATACTATGCATGACGTGTAAGATAACGGAGTTTGGGTTAACAGTGTTAACGTGAAAGTGTGGGGTGTCACATGTTAAGAAGTCATTTTTCTTATGTTTGTTTATCTTTCTTTGCTTGTATTATAACGAGCATAAGTAAACAAACTTAAATGGACATAAAATAGACGTAAATGAATGAAAAAAAATGACAAAATCTAACGTGTTCTTATTTGTTCATAGCCGATTAACCAAAGTTTGGCTCTGTTAGTTGATTGGTGTGATACTATGATGCACCAATGCATGATGGATTAATTAGTTTTACTAATAAATAATTATATATAAACAAACCAACGTAAATAAACAAACATAAAAATTGGACTTTCCTAATGCTGAATTCTTGATCTTGAATTATGATTCCACTGATTATTTCTTGCCGGCATCTATAGAAGACAAGCCTAAAGTTAGATTTCTAGTTTGGTGCCTTAACCAATAACCATATCGGTCTTAGGCACCTTAACCAATTTCCGAAGTCTCTAGTTTTAAAAAGTGTGCATCCCGCAACTACCCAAAAAGACCATATTACCCCTCGCAAACCTTCGTAAGTTATCGTTACTTCTTTGCAAGATAAACCTCAAAGACAAATCAGAAGTAGACCACTCTTGATTATCCCCTCGCCTTATTAAGCTTGCAATGGACCACTGCATTGAAATGACAACAATGCCTGAAGCCTTGCAGAATGAAAACTCTAAATGTAGTAATACAATGATTATATAATTAGTAAAACATTTATCTTCCATGTATAATTTTTTCCTCCACCAAGCACATGACACGGGTCTCCTTCACCTTAATCACTAAACACAAAGCAAGGTATTATGGAATTATACATAGTTAGACTGTTAGAGGACTTCATGCACCTTTGATCGCCAAACACTAAGGGACTAAGGACATACTATAGGTTCCAGTTCAGTTGGTTTGCCAATTTTAGCTTGAATTTTTCAGATAATAAATATAGTGCTCGAATATTATTCATATTTGTATATGTATATACCATACTAGTTTGAGACCAGTCTGCTTTACGGATAGTTCTTGAAAATACAATATTTAATAAATAATCAATATACAAGAAGCAATAAACCTATTAAACACTATTAATACACAGTCGTTGTACAATAGTGTTTAAAACATTTTTAAAGTAAAAGATATTATAAATATCAAATGTTTGAAAAAAATAGGAAGTAAATATTAAATTAATAAATTTTGAAACATAAATTTTAAGAATGGTAAATATTATTTTACTATTATAAATTTGTTAAAAATGATGAGGTTTAATATGGAAGTGACAAGTGGCAAAACTTGTAGCTTTTTATTAGAGAGTATAGATTATCGATTATATATTAATAATAAGGATGAAAGATTAATTATGCTAAGTAATTGGTTTCAAGTTTCAAAACGTAAACCGAACTGTTAAATCTTGTTTTTCAAATCGAAAACTAAACCATACAAAAACAGGTTGAACCCACATGTAACAACAGTTAATTTGCTTCGGTTATTACAAGCTTGAGCTAGAAGTAAGCCTTCTTGAACAGGTTTATAGTTTCGGGTCAAACCGGACCTATGCTACCAAATGAAATATTTGATAATTTACTTACTAAAAATGATAAACAGAGAATTAACCCTACTATTAAACATAAAGGTTGCTTCATTAAAACTAGTAAACATAGAACATAAATAATATTACCCAAAATAAAATTAACTTAAAACCTACTAAAATGACTAGAAACTTGATCTTTGGAACACTTAAAGAGAGTTTAAAGGATGTCTGCAATTGCTTGTAGCTGCTGATCGAATGTCTTTCTGGTTCCTAATTAAGACAAAAGAAATGTGGAAATCTATATGTATATATAGTAAAGTGGTGGGTAAAGTAAACCATACATATATCATATATGTTAACTTATGAAGCTATTACAAACATTATAAGCATGCATGCATGGTAAAGAGATCGAGATCATTTGGCCGGCTTGAATGGGTAAATTAAAATTACTTACAGCCTCTTCAATTCTCTTCTTTGGTGTTTGACAGAAACCTCACCCTCGCCTTCGAGCATAACCTTGAACTTGACCTCGCCATAGTCATCGTCGCTAAGATGTCTGTTCTCATAATAGATTCCAACGTGCTCTGTAAGATACTGATAGTAAGTCATGTCTGAAAATTCATGCAAAAACCCTTCCAATGTGTTTCTAGATTTGTATATTTGGAAGATGCTTCTCTATATCACGTAGATTTCTTTAAACACGCTTGAAGAAACACTAACCAGACCCCGGGCAGATTACTGGTAACCTGGGGGTCAGATAGATGTTTCCCACGAGGGGTTAGACCCTGAGAAGATGGTTCTTCTGATAACCTGCAAAACAGACACCGTGAGCTTGTCACTGAGAAGGGGGGGGGGGGGGTTCCTCCTTGTGACCACCCTCCGGCGTGAGAATCAGACTAGATTGCTCTTTAAATATAAATGTATATTAAGAGATTACTAGAGCAGATATCAGGTATAATATGATGATATAGGATGATAATATGATGAGATCAGATGGTCATACCATTTGTGGTATTTATAGCCGAAAGTAGGTTTCCAAGGAGGTATGGCCGGCTGCAACAGTGTTCCTGTTCCACCAACAGTAGCCTACGCACGTGCCCTGCTGGTAGTTGGTGGGTAGGCAGCGGCTGATAATGACCAGGCCTGCTGTATACCATTCCTTTTCCACCAACTGCCGGCTACGCATGTGGTATGACAGGAGTTGGTGAGTAGGCAGCGGCTAATAGTGACACAGTACAGGAGCATGCTGCTCACCATACTGTTGTCAATAAGCTGTCGTATCTTTAGTCAGATCTTTTTCCCATACCTCGTCAGGTACAGTACCGAAGATCTTCCCGTATCTTACAGACTGGCTTATTTGGGCGGGAGTATTCCCCCTCCCGCCCTTGTGCGGGATTGTTCCCGGCTTCGCTCATTCCTTCCGGTGACACTGAGTGATTGAGAGCTAAGTGCCTTGTGCGTGTAGCCTTGCTGCGCGGGTGGCCTTCCCTGATGGCTTGTATCCGAGGCTGCGGGGACAGGCGGAGTCCTTCACCATCGGGAGGCATTTCCTGCGGGACCAGCTTGCGTACTGCGCGTAAGGACGTCACGTCTCTGAGCATGGTTGGTCCTGCGGATCCAGTTGGTTTCTGCGCAGACGTCCCTCTTCAAGGTGAGTCTTGCGGGTCCAACTGGGCTCTGCTGGGACCTACCTCTTCAAGTCCCCCCAGTCCAATGTTCTTCTCATGAGTGTTTAATAAATTGAGGTGAACTTTTGGACTTAAGCAGAGGGTTTTGAAAAGGGTTTTTTAAGGTTTTCCATGGGGATTCCTCCCGCGGAAGTCCTTGTCACTTGCAGAAATGCCCGAGTTTCCTGCTTGGTCTTTGGGTATGATGCGGGTAGGCTGTAACCTCCTCGCAAGTCAGGAGCGTTGAGTCCCACTTGTGTGGATTCTCCATGAGGTTTTGGTAGTTTTGAACATAGTGATCAATTATGTTAAGACCACCAATTCCATCCTGGAGCTTCAAACAACGTAGTTCTCGACGTTCCCGCTATGCGGGGATGTTATTTCCGTTTCCGCAAGCATTGCCCAGAAGATCCTTCTTGGTTTCAATTCCCAGCGGAGCGCTAGGTATGTGAAGGGTTTTGCCTTAACACTGTACCTGCGCTCGTCTTACGGTTACTTTACTTCCAAGGTATTCCTGGCGTCAATTCCCTGCGGGTGCTAGGTATGTGAAGGGTTTTGCCTTAACACTGTACCCGCACCCGTCTTATAGTTACTTGGTTGCCGAGGTACTTGGCTTCAATTCCCTGCGGGTGCTAGGTATGTGAAGGGTTTTGCCTTAACACTGTACCCGCATTCGTCTTACGGTTACTTGTTCGCCAAGGTTTTCTTGGCTTCAATTCCCTGCGGGTGCTAGGTATGTGAAGGGTTTTGCCTTAACACTGTACCCGCAGCCGTCTTACGGTTACTTGTTTGCCAAGGTAAGGGGTATTTTCCCGCCTACTTTTTGATCGTTTTGAATTTTGAATTTTGAAATTCGAAGAGTTGGTGGAAAGATAAGAACAGTCCAAAACTCTGAAACGTCGTGCGACGGTTTCTTCTGACTGTGTCAGATCGTGCAGGAAGTTATGGTGACGTGACAGTACATGGTCATTCCAGACGCTTTTTCAGGCGCTTGGGCGCGATTTTTCGGGCGCGTGGCCGCGAAATTAATGGTACGCGTCCTGTCAACAGCTGTTGCCAGCTTGCTCGGTGCCACATGTCACGGTTTCATTGCACCTTCAATTTCTCTCTCCTTCGCATTAAATTCACCGCATTAATTGCGATCACTATATAAAGGGTAAGAGGGTCCTTTGTAATTCACATCTTCACTTCTTCTCTTTCATCTCTAAGGCGATTTATGGTGAATACTCTCTTATTCAGTTGAGCATTCCTCCGAAATCGTTTTTTCTTCCTCTGCAATATGTCTTCACATGATGCTGAAGTTGTAGTCGATGATAAGAGTACTGCTGGCGAGTGCCAGTGTGCTCTGCCCGGCGATCAGTACAGGTATGTTGTTAGGAAGTTCATGCTCGATCCTCTCGAGCCCGAGTTTCCTGAACCCCATCAGACCGTGTACGATGCCCCCAGTGGCAAGATCGGGGTATATGCTGCATTCTTTGTTTATGGGAACCTTAGGTTCCCATTGACAAAGTTTGTGTACCGTGTCCTGGAGAGGCACGGTGTGCATTTGACCGAGTTGCACCCCATGGCGATCGCCAAGATTCGCCACTTCGAGTGGGTGTGCCGGATTTTGGGCATTGAGCCCTATGTGGACCGCCTGATGACCTTCTATACTTGGAGGTGCATCCAGGGGTGGTACACCCTGACAACCCGGATCAAGGGTTTGAAGATTTGCGCGACCGAGCGCAGTCTCCGATCGTGGAAGCGGGAGTTCTTCTACATTTCTGCCCGCGCCGTCCCCATTGCCATGAAGTTTAAAAATGGCCAAGCAATTCTGAGCCACCACGCCACCAACTACCAGGAGGCGGAATGGTTCGCGAAGATATCCCGGGTCCAATCTCCGGTTTACCGGTTTGCGGAGTCCGGGATGGTGATGCTGGGGATGAGCCGGGTATGGAAGGAGGCGTCTCAGGTTCCCATCCTTCTCGAATACGGTTTGAACTCTACTCCTTATGGTATGTCTTGTTTTTCTTGCTGATACGAGTTTGTCTTCTAACTGTTTCTTTTCTTTCAGAGGGGAACGATTTGGAGTCGCTCCTGTACCCGCGGGAAGCTGATGGTCCCGCGCGGATGGGTACTCGTGCTCTAGACGAGAACGAGCTACCCATCCTGGAACAAACGGCGGATCGGTTTGTGGAGGTCTATCCGCTGGGCCACGAGATCCTGAGCCACCGGCGGCCAGGTAAGGCGTTATTCTATCCTCCACCCCTCAATGCTGTACCCGCTGCTGGAATTCCTGACATCCTGTCTTCTTCTGAGGAATCCGCAGATGGTCATCCGTTGGTGCGGAAGAAAAGGGCTGCCGGCGGGAAAGGGAAGGAGAAGGTGGCCTCCACAGCTGATCCGGTGCTTCTATCTGACACCGAGTCAGATAGTGAAGAGGCGGCGGGGAACCCCGGTGGTGAGAAGACCATTGCTCCGGAGGCTACGACTGTTACCTCCGGAGAACCAATGACGACGACGGTGACCGGCATCAAGAGACCGGCTCCATCGGGTTCGTCCCCGCCCGTCCGTACGTTCAAGCTCAAGAAAACCCGTAAGTACAAACATCCTTATCTTTGTAGATTTATCACTTTATAAATTTATTGAAACACTTTTCTTGTGCAGGCGTGGATGTTGACGCATTCCAGGGTGGAGCGCAGAGGAGTACCCCTCCGCCGATGACGGTAGGCTCGGTTAGCCTACCTGAGGCGACGACCCAGGCGCCTGCTCCTGCTTCCGCTGGATCAGTTGCTCACTCCCTTGAGCCGACTGTTCCAGCTGAGATGACGTCACCGCCGGTGGTAAGTGCGATTTTCACAGCATCTTTCACCGAGCCGGCGGTTACGATTGCTACGGATTCTGCGGCGCCGACCGCGGCGGCGACCACAGCGGCCGCTACTATGCCTCCGCCACCGGCAACGACAGCCGGCCCATCAGGTACGCGGAGGGCTTCTCGCCAATCTTTGCCACCTTCCCATCTGCCCGACCTTTTGGATGGATTTCCCTTAGGTTCAGGCGATGGGTTCGGTGGCTATCGGCCTGTAATCGACCCTACAGGTGCGTAGGGTTCTTTTGGCCTTCATATTTTTCTTCATCTTTTCCTAACTGCTTTGTTTCTTTTGCAGTGTCGGATTCCAATGAAGTGTATGTTCCGCGATGGAACATCCGCCGAGGAACAACCCTTCGTACCCCTGTGGAGTGCGTGGAATGGGCTCGCCACGCTGCTCCCCATGGTGCGTTGGGGGAAGCCATGGCTAGCTACCAGGAGGGTAGGCTAACCAATGAGCTTCGGGTTCTTCAGGCCCGGATGCAGCCGCGCGTCGAGCTGCTTTGTCGTGAAAACGACAAGTTGAAAGCAGCTCGCGCCAAGGAAGTATCTCAAGCGCGGGCTCTTCGGGAGGAGAACCAAAAGTTGGTCGCAGCTGCTGCGGAGAAGGAGAAGGCCTTCAAGGCCCTCGAGGTTGAGGTTCAAGCGCGACTCGAGGCCCGCTCCAAGGCTGCCCAAGCTGTTAACGAACAGCTTCGGCTGGCTAAGGAGACTGCGAACGCAACCGAGAGGGCCACCAAGGCTGAAGCCGTTGCTGAGCCTTTACGCGTGGAGAACGAGGAGCTCAAGGCCAAATTAGAGGCTCTCCAACGTGCTCATGATGCCTTGGCGATGGAAGATGCCAAGAAGCTCCAGGAGATCTTGGACCAGAGGGGCGTGCTTGACCATACCGAGCGGAAGCTTAAGGGTGTCGAAGAGGCTGCCGCAAAGGAAGTGCTACTTGCCAACCTTAACAAAAGCGAAGCCGAACGCGCCTGCACCCAAGCTCAAGCCGCCCTTCAAGAAGCTCTGGTTGCCAAGGAATGGCTTCTTCGAGAAGCGTTGTCTCAGGTATGTTTAGCTTTACGTCTTCACGCTTTCCTTTGTACATAGAAAGGGTGTTTGACACTTGTATTTTCTTTGTAGGTTGTGCATCGGGTCTTCTCAGAGACTACTTACGATGATGCCATGAGCGCAGCCCTCAACGCTTCTCATGAGGATGGGGAAAAGGCCGGCTTCCTGCTTGGTCTAGGGTTTGTTGAGAAAGGCGTCCCGCCTTCCAACTTCCCTTTGTTCGATGTGGACACCGAAGCTGCATATGACCAAGCGGTGAACCAATATGCCGCCTTCCCGCATCCGGTGGTGGAGAAGGTGAAGGAAGTCGCTGCTGCTGATGATGGACTTGCTATCCTCAAGGCTTTCCTTGAACCGCCACGCTCTACTGATGGGGCGGGTCCAAGTGGAAGTGGTCCTGAAGCTTGATTCTGAAGATCCCTTCCCGCTGCTAGGATAGACTAGATTTTGTTTTGTAGGCGGGTAGTTACCCAGCCATTCTTTGTAATATATCTTTGTGAAATACAAATCTTTTTGCGTATAAGATTGTTATTTCCTTCTCTGGGTTCCTTGCTTTATAAACTTATGACTTGCATACTTAGTTTAAATTAGCAATTTTCCAAGTGTTTAGAATAAGTTAACCTGTTGAACGTGGTTGATAATGGGTTAAAGTTTTGCTTCCTCTTTTGTGATTGTGCGGGTAGAACCGTCACTTGCACTTAATAGGATGGCTAAACTTTAACCTTCATCTGACCTGCGTGTAGGTTTTCCTCATCTTTTGAGGATAAGTTAACCTTTGAACGTGGTTGATAATAGGTGTGAAGTTTTGCTTCCTCTTTCGTGATTGTGCGGGTGGAACCGTCACTTGCACTTAGTAGGATGGCAAAACTTTACCCTTATCTGACCTGCGTGTAGGTTTTCCTCATCCTTTGAGGATAGGTTATCCTTTGAACGTGGTTGATAATAGGTGTGAAGTTTTGCTTCCTCTTTCGTGATTGTGCGGGTAGAACCGTCACTTGCACTTAGTGGGATGGCAAAACTTTACCCTTATCTGACCTGCGTGTAGGTTTTCCTCATCCTTTGAGGATAGGTTATCCTTTGAACGTGGTTGATAATAGGTGTGAAGTTTTGCTTCCTCTTTCGTGATTGTGCGGGTGGAACCGTCACTTGCACTTAGTAGGATGGCAAAACTTTACCCTTATCTGACCTGCGTGTAGGTTTTCCTCATCTTTTGGGGATAAGTTAACCTTTGAACGTGGTTGATAATAGGTGTGAAGTTTTGCTTCCTCTTTCGTGATTGTGCGGGTGGAACCGTCACTTGCACTTAGTAGGATGGCAAAACTTTACCCTTATCTGACCTGCGTGTAGGTTTTCCTCATCCTTTTATGAATTTTGTTTTGAACCGTTCGACGCGCGGTTGTCGATAGGTTAGTGTTCAGTTTCCTTTCATGATTCATGCGGACAGACCGGCACTTTCATTTAATGGATAATTGAACTCTTCCCCTTCAACTGACCTGCGTGAAGGTTTGTCACGTTATTGGGTTTGTGCGGGTAGGACCGCCTTCCCACGTAACGACTTCTCGTAATGTGAATGCCGTCACCAGTGTTGCATAGTTTAACCGTTCGACGCGCGGTTATTGATAGGTTATTATTCAGTTTCCTCATTATGATTCGTGCGGATAGACCGGCACTTTCATTTTTGGGTGCTGAACTTCTCCTTCAACTGACCTGCGTGAAGGTTTTGTCCTGTTATTGGGTTTGTGCGGGTAGGACCGCCTTCCCACGCAACGACTTCACGTAATTATGCGGTGAAAGCCGGCATATTAGTGTTCAGAAAAGTAAAATCATCAGCTTCGATGTTCTAAAGAGAATCATTTCCATTAGAAGTGGCTCTTGGCCTTTTCTTTACAAATTGGAATTGATTTACATGCAAATTGTGTAAATGAGCTCCCTTCCATGTTGGGATGGGAGTGCCATCGAGCCGATACGCACCTGGTTCGGGATCTCGTTCTTTACGCAGCATGTAGTCTCGACATTGAAGCTGGAATTTTTATTCGTGTTTTCCCCAGCTGAGGTTCTACACGCACCCGCCTGCTCAGCCTTTATTTAGCCACGAGGTGCGCGAGCGTCCCATCTCTGACAAATGCTTCGACCATGTCTTTTACGTCTATGCATTCTTCAGTGTTGTGGCCTTTTGTCTTGTGAAAGTCACAGTATTTGCTCCGATCAGCATCATGACGATGTCGGATTATTGGAGGCTTTGGCCACGGGAGCTCTTCAGTAGCGAATATCTCAGTGACGCTTTTGGTGAGTGGCGTCCATCTGGAGTTCCGGTGCGGATGTACATTATCCCTTCCGCCCAATCGATGTTGCAAGCCGGATGAGGTGTCAAAGTTTACCCTTGACTGCCAAATGCCTAGCTTCCGCTTTTTATTTAGTCGGGCGTTGAGGACGTTGTCTTCTCTCGTCTTCTGAGTGTAGAGGTTTGTGCTCTGTGGGAGATCTCTACCCAGTTGCTTCTCCGTTTCCGCATAGCGTTTTGCTGCTGTCATGATGGCATCCCATGTGGACGGCATGCCATCTTTACCCGTTAGGGTGCGGATGAGCTCTGGGTCATGCGCGCCCTGGATGAAGGCAGCGCGAACAAGATCTTCGCTGATATTGCCCAAACTTAGCTTCTTTGAGTTGAAGCGAGTGATGAAGTTTGGCAGAGATTCATCTTCTTCTCGTATGCATTTGAGGATTGTCCATTGCTCCTCGGTATACTTCCGTTGCTGACTGAAGTGTTGGCTAAATTTCTGCTGGAAGTCTGCCCAGTCGTAGATGTGGTTGACCGGTAGACGATCAAACCAAGCTCTAGCAGCCCCAACAAGCGTCATTTGGAACATGTAACACCACGTGGGTTCCGTCCAATTGCTGACGGTTGCCCCCGCTATGAACCTGTTCAAATGATCGTCTGGATCAGATATACCGTCATATGTGCCTATGTTAGGCATTTGTTTGGCACTCTTTGGGGCGATTGCTTCCGCAATGTCCCTTGCAAATTTGGACGTTCCCCGCATTTGCAACGTTTGGTCTGAACGTTTTAGAGAAGTCTCGTGGACTTCCACCTGTGCTTTTTGGTTTGAAGGCTTGTCCAAAATGCCTTATCGGTTGGGATTCCATTTCCTTACGCTTCCCTTTTGCCCTATGGCGAGGGTTCGCGTCGGAGTCGGATTCCTCCGAGTCATCCTCCCAGTATTCGAATTCGTCGGCCTGTTGTACGGAACGCAAGCGTTCGTCCAACTCAGCCTGGAATTCCTTTTGTCGTGCCTCCGCCCATGCCTTAACTTCATTGAGAGTTTGGCGGGGGAGTCTTCGTTTCTCAAACTAGGTATCAATGGATCCCAGTAGGCGGTCATTTACTGCACTTGCCCCAGCTTGAGTAACTGGGGTAGTGTTTGTAAAATTTACTTCACTTGCCCCGGCTTGGGTAACCGGGGTAGTGTTTGTAAAAACTGTGTTGCCGGTATTCCCCCCAGTAGCTGGGGTTGTGGTTACCGGAATTTCTCTAACCATCTTAGAAGTTTGAAAAAACTGGAGAAAAATAAAGTTCTAGCTTTATGCACGGATGTCCCACGGATGGCGCCAATGAAGAAACACTAACCAGACCCCGGGCAGATTACTGGTAACCTGGGGGTTAGATAGATGTTTCCCACGAGGGGTTAGACCCTGAGAAGATGGTTCTTCTGATAACCTGCAAAACAGACACCGTGAGCTTGTCACTGAGAAGGGGGGGGTTCCTCCTTGTGACCACCCTCCGGCGTGAGAATCAGACTAGATTGCTCTTTAAATATAAATGTATATTAAGAGATTACTAGAGCAGATATCAGGTATAATATGATGATATAGGATGATAATATGATGAGATCAGATGGTCATACCATTTGTGGTATTTATAGCCGAAAGTAGGTTTCCAAGGAGGTATGGCCGGCTGCAACAGTGTTCCTGTTCCACCAACAGTAGCCTACGCACGTGCCCTGCTGGTAGTTGGTGGGTAGGCAGCGGCTGATAATGACCAGGCCTGCTGTATACCATTCCTTTTCCACCAACTGCCGGCTACGCATGTGGTATGACAGGAGTTGGTGAGTAGGCAGCGGCTAATAGTGACACAGTACAGGAGCATGCTGCTCACCATACTGTTGTCAATAAGCTGTCGTATCTTTAGTCAGATCTTTTTCCCATACCTCGTCAGGTACAGTACCGAAGATCTTCCCGTATCTTACGGACTGGCTTATTTGGGCGGGAGTATTCCCCCTCCCGCCCTTGTGCGGGATTGTTCCCGGCTTCGCTCATTCCTTCAGGTGACACTGAGTGATTGAGAGCTAAGTGCCTTGTGCGTGTAGCCTTGCTGCGCGGGTGGCCTTCCCTGATGGCTTGTATCCGAGGCTGCGGGGACAGGCGGAGTCCTTCACCATCGGGAGGCATTTCCTGCGGGACCAGCTTGCGTACTGCGCGTAAGGACGTCACGTCTCTGAGCATGGTTGGTCCTGCGGATCCAGTTGGTTTCTGCGCAGACGTCCCTCTTCAAGGTGAGTCTTGCGGGTCCAACTGGGCTCTGCTGGGACCTACCTCTTCAACGCTGAATCTAATCTCCTCCATCCGGGCGGTTGTAAGATTTGCCGTACTCGTTCTTCCATTCCTCCAAACCTTTCCTGTCAGCTTCCTTGGATGCAACCATCGCCCCCTCCTGTTTTTAAAAAAATTAGGAGGAAACAGCTTATACCTTTCGGCTGAGTACTCATACCCATACATGTACTTGTCAATTCAGTACGGATACTTGTACCTAGATTTATTGATTTTCGGTACGAGTGTTTTTGGGTACAGGTACGAGTATTTCAGTACTTCGTACCCGTTAGAAATATGTAGGGTTTTTATTGGAATTTTCAAAACTCATAACTCGAACCGCTTGGAATATGTGGCTGGATTTTCAAAACCATTAATAATCAAAATATTAAGTACTCAATAACAGTTCTAATCAAACCAGTCAAACCCTAGTTCTCTTATCCTCACTACTTGATTACGAATGAATTTTATATTATGGTTGATTTGTTTTATTTTTAGTTTTGGTGTTATGTTTTGCTTGTGGTATTACAGTTTTGGTATTATACATAATTGATTGCCGGTACTGAACCGTTATTGATACGAAGCTTAGTGGAGATTTTTTATTTAAAAAAAGAACAAAGTTGTACCAAAGCTAGTATCATACCCAAAGTGCCCATACCCGTACCATAAAATTCGTTACGGGTACCCAGATTTACTGATTTTCGGTATGGCTATTTTCGAGTACAGGTACAAGAACGGTACCGATCTCATCCCTACTTTTCAGTTGTTAAAAAAAATGATTTTTTTGGTTTTACACATATTTTTGTTAAATACTAAAGTCATTAGTTTATAAATAATGAATTTATTTTATAAACTTCGTATTTTTTTGGTCTTTTGAACGACGACTTTTATTAGAAACCACGCGCTAGTGGCAAGCAACAAAGCTAGCTTGAAATGATTTTTTATCCAAAGGAAACTAAATGCTTTTATATCCCGCAAATGCTCTGAATCTTAATGAACGATTGTTACAATTATTAATAAATTTGAATTTTTATGAGAATAAAAGGTCTATCATTTTTAAAAATTTCTTTTGTATTGAAAAACAGGGACACAAAATAACCACCATGCGTCTGTGAGCTCATCCATAGCCACGACTGTGGCTTGTCCTTCCATCGCAATGTTTTCATGCTCGAATTTAATAAATGAACATAAAAAGGGATTCGTACGTCTTATTTTTTTTAGCATTTACCAAAGCTTGGTTCTACTAGTTGATTGGTGTGATGCACTCATATACAATGGCTAATTAGTTTTACTAGGAAGTAATAATTAACTTAAATTGGATATGTAAACAAACATAAAAAAATAAATAAATAAACATAAACAAACACAAATAAAAGGACATAAACAAATGCTCACTAATTAATGTTCATAAATATAAACAAACGAGAAATGTGTTCAACTTCATTTGCTTTTGTTTATAAAATAATCAAAAGTAATCTGCTGATGAAGAAACACTAAGTGACCCCGGCAGATTAAGGATAATCTCAGGGTTAAGTAGATGTTCCCCACGAGGGTTAGGTCCTGCAAAGATGGTTATTCTTCTCAACCTGCAAAACAGACACCGAGAGCTCGTCACTGAGAAAGGGGGGGTTCCTCCTTGTGACCACCCTCCGGCGTGAGAATCAGACTAGATTGCTCTGAATATAAGTGTATATTAAGAGAAATAACTAGAGACGATAAGATAATATCAGATGATATATTATGATGATACCGTTCCAAGGTGTTGGAGTATTTATAGCCGAAGGTAGGTTTCCAAGCAGGTACAACCAGCTGTATAATATTCCTTTTCCACCAACTGTGGGCTATGTACGTGCCATGCTGGTGGTTGGTGGGTAGGCAGCGGCTGATAGTGACATTTTGTACTGGAGCATGCTCCTCCTCGTACTATTGTCGGTGAGCTGTCACCCTGTGATTGGTTCATGGGCTGCTTTGGTCAGATCTTGTCTATTTTGTCCATACCTTGGCAGGTATAGTACAAAAGATCTTCTAGAAGCGTACGGACTGGCTCATTTGGGCGGGAGTATTCCCGCCTTGCTCATTCCTTCCTCAGGTGACATTGCTGAAGTGTAAGAGTTAGTGCCTTATGCGTGTAGCCTTACCGTTAGTGCGGGTAGCCTTCCTTCTTGGTATGTACCCACAGCTGCGGGAACAGGTAGGGTACTGTACCAAGGGAGGCTTTCCTGCTGGAACAGCTGGCTTACTGCGTGTAAGGTCTTCATCTCTCTGAGCATGGTGGGTTTTGCGGAACCAGTTGGTCTTTGCGCTGACGTACCTTTTCAATGTGTGTCTTGCGGGTTCAACTGGACTTTGCTGGGACCTACCTCTTCAAGTCCCCCCAGTCCATTGTTCTTCTCATGAGTTGTTAAGTGAGGTGAACTTTTGGACTTTAAGCAAGGGGTTTTAAAGAGGGTTTTTGTTTTTTAAGGTTTTCCGTAGGGATTCTTCCCGCAGTTTTCCTAATGTCACTTGCAGAAATTCCCGACTTTTCTGACTGATCATTGGTTATGATGCGGGTAGGAGTTTAATCCCTTTGAACGTCGGGAGCGTTGAGTTTCACTTGCATAGATTCTTCACGAGGGTTTGGTAGTTTTGGACATATTGATCAGTTATGTTAAACTACCAATTCCATCTTGAAGCTTCAAATAATCTAATTCTCAACGTTCCCGTCACGCGGAGGTGTTATTTCTCTTTCCGCAAGCATGGTCCATAAGATCCTTCTTGGCTTCAATTCCCTGCAAGTGCTAAGTATGTGAAAGGTTTCGTCTTGACACTGTACCCGCACTTGTCTTACGGTTTCTTGTTTTCCAAGGTAAGGGGGTATATTCCCTCTTATTTTTGAATCTTTGAATCTTTTTGAATCTTTTTTAAATTCGAAGAGTTGGTGAAAGGATAAGAACAGTCCAAACGAGTGAAGTGACGTTGGCGTCACCTGACGGTTTCAGGACGTGCAGGAAGTTATGGCGACGTGACAGTATATGGTCATTCCAGACGCTTTTCCAGGCGCGTGGGCGCGAGTTTTCGGGCGCGTGGGCGCGAATTTTACGGCACGTGTCCTTTCAACAGTTGTTTTCCACGTGTCATAGTTTCATTGCACCTGCGCTTTCTCTCTCCTTCGCATTAAATTCATCGCATTCATTGCGATGAGTATATAAAGGGGGAGAGGGTGCATCTTAATTCACACCTTCACTTCACTCTTCTTCTAAACGATTTCCGGCGAATACTCTAACTTTTCCGTCGAGCATTCTCCTGAAATCGTTCTCTTTCATACCTCAAAAATGTCTTTTACTCATGATCCCGAGGTTACTGCCGAGGAGTCCGATGTATACCTTGAGAATCCGTCGTCCACGTCTGATAAGGACGATAAGAGTACTGCTGGCGAGTGCCAGTGTACTCTTTCTGTTGACTTGTATCACTACATCGTCAAGGAGTTCATGCTCGAGCCCTACGAGCCTGAGTTTCCAGAGCCTCACCAGACGGTGTATGATGCCCCTAAGGGCAAAATAGGGGTTTATGCCTCATTCTTCATATATGGGAATCTCAGATTCCCACTAACGAAGTTCGTATACCGTGTTCTGGAGAAACACGGTGTACATTTGACGGAGGTGCACCCGATGGCGATCGCTAAGGTTCGCCACTTTGAATGGGTGTGCCACATTCTGGGCGTTGAGCCCCGCGTCGACCGCCTGATGACCTTCTACTCCTGGAGGTGCATCCAGGGCTGGTATACCTTGGTCACTAGGATCAAGGGTTTGAAGATCTGCGCTACCGAGCGCAGTCTTCGGTCTTGGAAGCGGAAGTTTTTCTACATCTCCGCTCGCGTCGTCCCCATTGCGATGACGTTCAAGAACGGGAGGGCGCTCCCTAGCCTTCACGCCTCCAATTACCAAGATGCGGAATGGTTCGCCAAGATCTCCCAGATCCAGACTCCGGTTTACCGCTTTACGGAGTCTGGGATGGTGATGCTTGGGATGAGCCGGGAATGGAAGGATGCCGGTTCTGAGACTCCGCAAGTACCCATCATCCTCGAATACGGTTTGAACTCTATCCCTTACGGTATGCTTCATATTATTTGCTAATTTAGGGTTTTTGCTCTAACCATTTCTTTCTTTTTATTCTCAGAGGGAAACAACTTGCAGTCGCTTCTGCAACCGCGTGAGAGCGGTGCTCCCGCTCGGCTGGGTACTCGTGCTCTTGATGAGAACGAGTTGCCCATCCTGGAGCAAACGGGGGATCGGTTTGTGGAGGTCTACCTGCCAGGCCACGAGATTCTGAGCGCCACGCGGCCAGGTAAGGGTTTCTTTAACCCCCGCCCTCTCTATGCTCAAACCTCTGCTGGAATTCCTCTAATTTTGTCATCTTCTGATGAGGAATCCGCATATGGGCCTTTCTTCGTGAGGAAGAAGAAAGCTGCCGCCTTGAAGGGCAAGGCGAAGGTTACCTCCGCCGTCGACCTAGGAAATCAGTCAGACTCCGAGACTGAAAGCGAGGAGACGGCGGGGAACCCTGGTGGTGGTGAGACAATTGTCTCGGAGGTTGAGACAGCTGTCACCTCCGAGCAACCAAGTTCTACGACGGTGACTGGCGTGAAGAGGCCAATTCCATCGGGTTCGTCCCCGCCTGTCAGAACCTTCAAGCTCAAGAAAACTCGTAAGTATAAATTATATTCAGCTTAACTGCATATCTTTCCGCCATCATACTTATATATCTTGTCTTCGTGCAGGCGTGGATGCAACCGCATTCCAGAGTGGAGCGGGAAGGAGCATCTCTGGACCCATGACGGTAGGTTTGGTCAACCTACCCGAGGCAATGACCCATGCAGCTGCGCCTGTTTGCAGCATTGGTTCAGTTGCTTACCCCGTTGAGGCAACTGTTCCAACTGTAACATCATCTCCGCCGGCTGTCAGTGCCATCTTCACGAATCCTTCACTGAGCCGGCGGTGGTTTTTCCTGCGGGTTCTTCCGCAGCGACGGCCACGGTTGTGAGTTCACCTCCAGTGAGTTCACCTCCGTTGGTTTCTACCGCAGGGGCCTCTACAATGCCTCCTCCGGCGCCGCCGACTACGGCCGGTCCCTCAGGTACGTTCAGGGTTGGGGCTTCTAGCCCATCTTTGCCTCCTTCCCATCTCCTTGACCTTTTGGATGGATATCCTTTGGGTTCAGGTGATGGGTTTGGTGCCTATCGAACTGCTGTCGACCCTACAGGTGCGTGGGGATATTTTGGCCTTATCCCTTTTATCATCTTTTTTTTTTTTTTTTTTACTATTTTTTTTATTGCAGTTCGTGATTCCAACGAGGTGTACGCTCCTCGGTGGAGTATCCGCCGGGGAACGACCCTCCGGACTGCTGCGGATTGTGTCGAATGGGCACGCCACGCCGCCCCAAGTGGTGCGTTGTGTGACATCTGCCCCGATCCGACCCGACCCAGGTACCCGTTTCTCTGACCCGATCTCTTTCTTTTATGATTTAATATTTATTTATACTTATACTTTATTTTTAATAATAATAATATATTTTTCTTTCCGCCTTCTTTTCCCTCTTGTCGCCGTCCCGCCCTTAAGCCTTGTTTTCCTCTTTTTCTTCTAACTCTTTGCTTGTCCTTTGTTCCTTCCCGCCTAAGGTTGTCTGCGCAGCTCCACGCGCCAGACTCCTTACAAGGAAGCCTGCGTGAAGACCACCTGTAACAGCGATTCGCGAGACGAACTCTTCTCGCAGCGCGCTAAGAATTGTAATTCTTCTCGCAGCGCGCTAAGAACGGTAGTTCTTCCCTCGACGCGCGAAGAATTATAGTTCTTCCCGCGGCGCGCTAGGAATTTTAGTTCCTCCCGCGGCGCGCTAAGAAATGTGATTCTTCCCGCGGCGCACTTAGAAATGTAGTTCTTTCCGCGACGCGTTAAGGCTGGTTCCGTCTGCCTTCGCGCTCGCGCTCTCTTGACCTTCTGTGTCTGCCTTCGCGCTCAAGCCTTCTCGCGCTAATCCCTTTGAGTTTTCTTCTGTTTAATCTAGCCATTTGCTTTTGTGATGTCTTATCTTTTGAGCCGTTGACCTAATCTGCTTTATGTCTAAAAAGCCACTTTTGGCGCAGCATGCGCACCAACCCCATTGGTTGGCAGAAAAAGTGACTGACATAATCTTTTGAGATCTGCTTTTGCCATGCTTGACCAGTACCTTTATCTGAACCGCCCATGCCTTTTTACTGTTCCCTGTCAGCCTTTTTCTCTTTTTCCCTGCTGCCATATCTTTTGATATCTTTTGCTTTTGGAATCTTTTGCTTTTTGAGATCTTTTTCCCCTTTTCTAGGGATTGTGTTCCCTAGGGTTTCTCTATAAATAATAATAATATTTTCCTAACACATCACACACAAACACTTAATCTCTCCTGTCCCCCTCCTTGCTCTCTCTGCCGCCTCCCTCTCTGCCTCCGTCTTCCTCCCTGTTCTGCCCTGTTTTTCCGGTAATATATATAATAACTTACTTATTAATTATGCTAACTTGTAATCAAGACTTAAAACAAATCATTAAAACAATAATCTTGTTTATAGGTTAACTTGTGCTTGTTAAAAGTTGGTTCTTGCTTTATCTTACACCGCATCGTTATCAAGTGAGTAATCTCGTACCTAATCCCTTTTTATTTTTAATGTTTTGGGATGTTCATGTGTTCGTACAAACTTGAGTCTTAAACCTGTTTATGAACTTTAGTCGCGCAGTATCCCATGTGTTGAGGACGTTTACTTGGCTGTTTATTTGTATGTGTGTATCATTAACCGCTTTGTTCGGCCTATTCCACAGTTTTCATGGATCCATTAGATGAACACGGGAGACCTATCGTTTACGGTTTTCTTTGTTTACACTTGCACAGATGTTTTCTCGTTTTTGTGCTCAATTGGGAGCAGGGATTGAACTATGAACTATGAGCTATGATCTATTTAGGCTTGATCACAATCTGATTGCACCCTTGTTAAACACCAGACATACACGTGTTGCGCACAGATTTATTGTTACCTATGTATTGTATTAAACTTGATTTCTCACCAACACGCAAGTGTTTGACGTTTATTTTAACACATGTTCAGGTTTGCAGTAGCTGTTTTGGAGCTTGTGGACACATAGGAAGTTTTCTTTATTTTGGACCTAGATTAAAATGTATCAAGACAAGTTTTTGCTGTTCGAATATTATGATTTATAATATATTGATTTATATTGATTTATGTTATCTTGTGTTTACCTTGCGCGTGCGCGAATGAATGTATTTATTAAATATTGACACCCAATAGTGTCACGAGTAATGAAACAATATGTGGCGCCCCGATGTATAATCCGCCTTTGGTCGGGGTGTTACACGTTGGGGGAAGCCATGTCTAGCTACCAGGAGGGTAGGCTGACGAATGAGCTTCGGATTCTCCTTGCCCGGATGCAGCCGCGCGTCGAGTTGCTTTGTCGTGAAAACGACAAGTTAAAGACGGCGCGTAGCCAGGAAGTGGCTCAGGCGCGGGCTATCCGGGAGGAGAACAGGAGACTTGCCGCCATTGTTGCGGAGAAGGAAAAGGCCTTCAAGGCCCTCGAGGTTGAAGTTCAGGCCCGGCTCGAGGCCCGTTCCAAGGCTACCCATGCTGTTAACGAACAGCTTAGGTTGGCTAAGGAAACTGCGCGGAACGCGACCGAGAGGGCCACCAAAGCTGAAGCCATTGCTGAGCCTCTGCACGCCGAGAATGAGGAGCTTAAAGCCAAACTAGAGAGGCTTCAGCAGGCTCATGATGCTTTGGCTTTAGAAGATGCCAAGAAACTCCAAGAGCTCCTGGACCAGAAGGGTATGCTTGACCGCACTGAGCGTAAGCTGAAGGGCGTTGAAGAGGCTGCTGCTAAGGAAGTGTTGCTTGCCAACCTTAACAAAAATGAAGCCGAACGCGTCCGTGATCAAGCTCAAGCTGCCCTCAAGGAAGCTCTGATCACCAAGGAATGGCTTCTACGAGAAGCGTTGTCGCAGGTATGCTTAGCTTCATAATATCTTTACGCTTTTCTTTATACTTATAAAATTTTTTGATACATATATTTTTTTTTGTAGGTTGTGCATCGGATCTTCACGAACAGATCTTATGACGATGCCATGAGCGCAGCCCTCAACGCTTCCCATGAGGATGGGGAAAAGGCTGGTTTCCTGCTTGGTCTGGGGTTTGTTGAGAAGGGCATCCCGCCTTCCAACTTCCCTCTTTATGACGTAGACACTGAAGCTGCTTACGACCAAGCAGTGAACCAGTATGCTGCCTTCCCGCATCCGGTGGTGGAGAAGGTGAACGAAATTGCTGCTGCTGATGATGTGCTAACTATTCTCAAGGCTTTCCTTGAACCGCCACACTCAACTGATGGTGCGGGTTCAAGCGGGAGTGGTCCTGAAGCTTGATCCTTTAGATCCCTTCCCACTGTTAGAATAGATTTATATTTTTGTATGCGGGTATATGCCCAGCAATTCTTGTAATATTTGAATTTTGATGGAATATAAATTATTTGTTAATGCCTTGCCTTGTAAACCTTATATGTTTTGTTTCACGCATATTTTGGTTTAACTTAGCAATTTCTTGAGTACTTTGGATAAGTTAACCTTTCAATGTGGCAGATAATAGGTTAAAGTTTTGCTTCCTCTTTCGTGATTGTGCGGGTAAGACCGTCACTTTCACTTAGTAGGATGGCTAAACTTTACCTATATCTGACCTGCGTGAAGGTTTTCCTCATCTTTTCCTTAGAAATTTTTACCGTTTTTATGCTTGTGGGTTTTGTCGCCTTTCACACGCAACGACTTACTTCTTTTCACACTTATTTATGCAGTGAATACCGGCATATCAGTGTGGAAAGTTCATAAGTATAAAGGTAAGGCTATCAACACAATGTGATAAAGGAGAATCATTTCCATTAGAAGTGGCTCTAGGCCTTTTCTTTACAAGTTTGAAATTGATCTACATGTAACATTTGCGTAATTGAGCTCCATTCCATGTTCTTGGGATGGGGGTGCCATCGAGCCTTTCGAGCCGGTATGCGCCATTTCCCAAAACTTCTTTGATTATGTATGGTCATTCCCAGACCGGGGCCAGCTTTCCTGGGCGCTCTTGGTTCGAAGCCTCGTTGTTACGCAATATGTAGTCTCCTACATTGAAGTTGCAGAGTTTTACCCGCGTGTTGTAGTATTTTTGCATTTGTCGCTTGTAATTCTCTTCACGCGCTGCGGCTAAGTCTCTGCGTTCTTCGGTTAGCATAAGGTCTAACCGTCTTTCTGCATCATTGTCTTCTGGCTGAGTCAAGACCCTTGGGGAGGGTAGACCAATTTCGACCGGGACCATGGCTTCAGTGCCATAAGTGAGGCTGAACGGGGTTTCTCCCGTACTTGCCTTTTTCAGCGTTCTGTTTGCCCAAAGGACGTGTGGAACTTCGTCCACCCAGCCGGATCTGAGTTCCAAGAGTCTTTTCTTTATGCCGTCGACGATGCTCTTATTTGCTCTTTCCACCTCACCATTACCCTGCGGGTGAGCCACTGAGGTAAAGGTGTGGGTGATTTGAAGTTCTTCCAACCACTTTTGTAGCTTCTTGTCAGCAAAGTTGGTGCCGTTATCGATCACCAATTCTGTGGAAGTCCAAAACGACAAATAATAAATTCCCAAATAAATTTTTTGATATGTTTTGCGGTTGTTTGGGCTAAGGGTTTTGCTTCTATCCACTTGGTGAAGTAGTCGATGGCTACCACTAGAAACTGAACGTTCCCTGCTGCTGTGGGAAATGGGCCTGTCACATCGATGGCCCACTTCTGAAATGGCCATGAAGAGGTGACTGGAACAAGTTCATTCTTCGGGCGATACGTGTTGGGTGCGTAGAGTTGGCAAGACCTACACTTTCTGATGTATGCCAGCGCATCCGTATGCATCCCCAGCCAAAAGTATCCCGCGTTGTTTAGCTTAGCTACAACAGCGCGTGGACCTGCGTGTACTCCACAGATGCCCTCGTGCACTTCCCTTAGGAGGTAGCCAGCATCTTGGTTGTCCACGCATCTTAGGAGTGGGCCAAGAAAATTACGTCTGTAAAGGATGTCATCGATGAGTTGATAGTTCAGTGCTTTACAGCGTATTTTTCTTGCCTGTGTTTTTGACTCTGGTAGTATACCCACCGCAAGGTAATTTATTATTGGTGTCATCCACGTTTCTGTGCCGGTTTGGATGACACAAATTTCCTTGTGCGGAACTGATGGTGCTCCAAGGAGTTCAATGCGGATGTCCTTTCCCAAGTGGGTGAAGGCTAATGATGCAAGCTTGCTTAACGCATCCGCAGATTTGTTTTCGCTACGCTTGACGTGTATGACTTTACAATCGTTAAAATCGCACATAAGGGTTTTTGCTCGTGCGAGGTACAGGGCCATTGTGTCGTTCACGGCTGTGTACGTCTGGTTTATTTGGTTGGCTACTAACATGGAATCCACGTGGGCTTCCAAGTTTTTCACTCCCATCTTACGCGCAATTCTTAGCCCGGCCAAGAATGCTTCATACTCCGCTTCGTTATTCGTACTTGGAAAATCCAGTCGAATAGCGTAAGTGTATTCTTGGCCTGCTGGGTTGGTTAGTTTCAACCCTGCGCCTGAACCCTCGTTGTTGGCTGCTCCATCAGTGTAGAGTCGCCAGACATCATCGATGTCCCGTGCTGGAGAGGGTTGAGCCTCCTCCTGGCACTCTTTCTCCCGCGAAGCGGGGACTTCTGCAATAAAGTCGGCCAAGACCTGGCCTTTTATGGCTGGTCTTGGCTTGTACTTTATCGCGTATTCTCCCAATTCTATTGCCCATTTGGCTAGGCGTCCTGACAATTCGGGTTTGCCTAGAACGTTTGCAAGTTTGAAGTTGGTGAGAATGGTGATTGGGTGACCTTGTAAATATCGTCTTAGCCTGCGTGAAGCCCGTACGAGTGCTAAGACTAATTTTTCCAGGGTAGAGTACCGGGTTTCTACGTCCGTTAGGACACGGCTAACATAGTAGATTGGCATCTGGATGCCTTTTCGCTCTACTAGCAGGACTGCCCCGGTTGCTCTATCTGTGGCGGAAAGGTATAGGATTAATTCCTCCCCCGCTTCTGGTGCTGTGAGCGTTGGGAGTTCGATCAAGCGTGACCGAATTTCCTGAAAAGCTGCTTCCGCTTCGGGTGTCCAGCGGAAGTGCGTTTTCTTTAAACAGTTTCTCAATGTTGACACGAATGGGAACGACCTATCCGCATGGTTTGCCAAAAAGCGGTTAAGTGCGACTAGTCGTCCATTCAGTGTCTGAGCTTGCTTGATGGTAGTAGGTGATTCCATTTTGATAATGGCTTCGACCTTTTCAGGGTTCGCTCTGAAGCCATCTTTAGTAACAATGACTCCTAAGAACTTCCATTCTTCCATCCCAAAGGAACACTTGCTCGGATTGAGCTTCATGTTTATCTTTCTGAGCGTGTTGAAAGTTTCTTCGATGTCTTTCAACATTGCTTCTGGTTCAGGGCTTTTGATGACCAAGTCATCCATGTAGACTTCCAAGTTCCTCCCAATTTGGGCATGAAACTCTTTGTCCATCAGGCGTTGGTATGTGGACCCGGCATTCTTAAGTCCGAATGGCATCATTTGATAACAAAATGTGCCATCGGGCGTCCGAAATGCGGTTTTGTCCTGATCTTCAACGGCCATGTGGATTTGATGGTACCCCTTATACGCATCAAGGAAGCATTTAAGGCGAAACGGTGCTAACGAATCTACCTTAAGGTCAATTTCGGGTAACGGGTAACAATCTTTGGGGCATGCTTTGTTTAAGTCTTTGAAATCTATGCACATGCGCCATTGTTTGTTAGATTTCGGTACCATGACGAGATTTGCAACCCATGTTTGATATCTGCTAACGCGTACGATGCCCGCGTCCAGGAGTTCCTTGACTTGGGTTCTACACGCGTTAGCTTGTTCCGCCCCCATTACTCTGCGCTTTTGTATGACTGGCGTAAAAGCCGGGTCACACTTGAGCTTATGCTCTGCCTTACTTCGAGGTACACCAGTCATGTCAGCTGGTGTCCACGCGAATATGTCAGCGTTTTTCTGTAGTAAGCGTTTGAGTAAGGTGCGTGTAGGATCAGTGACTGTTGGGCCAATGGTAACAGCCTGGTCAGGGTATTTGCCATTGAAGGCCCATTCTTCTGGTTCGGTGATGGTTGGTTTAGCCATCTTTGGTTTGGGTTCAGATGAGACAGATGCGATGCATACCTGGGGAATACCGGTGATCATCGCTACACCCTCAGCTGTTGGCCATCCCATCATGCCGTGGACTGAAGATACCACGGCATTGAATCTTGCCATCCCGTCTCTCCCGAAGAGAATGTCGTATGTGTGGTGTGGCTTCCTCATTACGACAAAGTCCACGTCTTCTGTGCGGGAGTGTTTCCCGTCCGTGAGAATGACGGGGAAAGATAGGATACCCAGGGGGTGTTTGTGCTGCCGTCGAACCCTTCCATCGAGGCGTAGACCGTTTCCAGGCCTTCCTTGTCTTCGTCATCTAGGTTGTCGAAGAACTGCCTGTACATAACCGTTGACGAGGCGCCGTTGTCAGCAAGAGTGCGGGAAGTGATGTAGTGCCCCAGCTGGCTTTTGATGACGATAGGGCCTTCTTTGCTGGGTCCTCCTGGCACTCGCAGGAAGGGCACCTCAGCTTCCTTCCACGCGCATGGTTCTGTCGTTCGTCTTTTTCTTCCTCTAACGTTACTATGAACCATGTGGATGCTGATGTCAACGGGCTTTCGTCCGTTGCCTTTGTATCGGTTATCATTCCTCCCTCCACTCTTGATTGATGCCACAAGGTGTGTAAGTTTTCCATCTTTGACTAATGTTTCAACAATATCCTTCAAAGATGTACACTCCTCAGTGGTGTGACCCTTTGTCCCGTGGAAGTCACAGGATTTGCTCTGATCCGCGTTATGTCGCTGCCGGATCATTGGAGCTTTTGGCCATGGGAGTTTTTCTGTGGCAAATATCTCCGTGACGCTTTTGGTGAGTGGCGTCCACCGGGCTTTTCGGCTTGATGGGTGCGTGTTATCCCTTCCGCCTACTAGAGGGCGAGAGCTGGATGAGGTGTCAAAGTTTACCCTTGACTGCCAAATACCTAACTTCCTCTTTTTGTTTTGCCGGGCGGTCTGGACGTTGTTTTCTCTAGTCCTCTGCGTGTAGAGGTTTGTACTCTGGGGAAGATTCCTACCCAGTTGCTTCTCCGTTTCGGCAAAGCGCTTGGCCACCGTCATGATGGCATCCCATGTGGATGGCATGCCGTCTTTACCCGTCAATGTGCGGATAAGCTCTGGGTATTCGGCGCCCTGGATGAAAGCGGCGCGAACAAGATCTTCGCTTATGGTGCCCAGACTCAGCTTCTTCGAGTTGAAGCGAGTGATGAAGTCTAGTAAAGATTCATCCTCCTCTCTAACGCAGTTGAGGATCGTCCACTGCTCTTCAGTATATTTCCTCTGTTGACTGAAGTGCTGGCTGAACTTGTGTTGGAAATCCGCCCAATCATAGATGTGGTGGACCGGTAAACGATCAAACCACGCCCTGGCCGCTCCAACCAGCGTCATCTGGATCATATAACACCACGTGGGTTCCGTCCTGTTGCTGACGGTTGCCCCGCTATGAATCTGTTCAAGTGATAGTCTGGGTCGGATATACCATCATAAGTGCCGATGTTGGACATCTGTTTGGCACTCTTCGGGGCGATTGCTTCCGCAATGTCCCTTGCAAACTTGGACGTTCCCGCATTTGCAACAGTTGGTCTAAAGGTTTTGGAGAAGTCACGTGGGTTTCCCCCCGCGTTCCTTGGTTTGAAGGTTTCTCCAAAATTCCTTCTTGGTTGGAAGTCCGTTTCCTTGCGCTTCCCTTTCGCCCTATGACGAGGGTTTGCGTCACTGTCGGACTCCTCCCAATCATCGTCCAAGTACTCGCACTCATTGCTCATGTTGAGCTGTTGTCGAGTGCTTCCGAATTCGTCAGCCTGTTGGAGTGAACGTAAGCGTTCATCCAACTCAGCTTGGAATTCCTTCTGACGTGCTTCCGCCCACGCTTTAACTTGATCAAGTGTTTGGAGGGGGAGCCTCGTCTGTTGTCTCTCCAACTGGGTATCGGCGAATCCCAGTGAAGGATTGTTTACTGCACTTGCCCCGGCTTGGGTAACCGGGGTAGTGTTCGTAAAAATTGTGTACTCGCCGGTGTTCCCCCCAGTAGCTGGGGTTGTGGTTACCAGAGTTTCTTGGTCACTCGTTGGCCTTGGCATCGGAGTAACCTTAACCATCTTTCCAGAGGTTTTGAAAAAACTGAAAAAGAATTAGTTCTAGCTTTTATCCACGGATGGCGCCAATAAAGAAACACTAAGTGACCCCGGCAGATTAAGGATAATCTCAGGGTTAAGTAGATGTTCCCCACGAGGGTTAGGTCCGGCAAAGATGGTTATTCTTCTCAACCTGCAAAACAGACACCGTGAGCTCGTCACTGAGAAGGGGGGGGGGTTCCTCCTTGTGACCACCCTCCGGCGTGAGAATCAGACTAGATTGCTCTGAATATAAGTGTATATTAAGAGAAATAACTAGAGACGATAAGATAATATCAGATGATATATGATGATGATACCGTTCCAAGGTGTTGGAGTATTTATAGCCGAAGGTAGGTTTCCAAGCAGGTACAGCCAGCTGTATAATATTCCTTTTCCACCAACTGTGGGCTATGTACGTGCCATGCTGGTGGTTGGTGGGTAGGCAGCGGCTGATAGTGACATTTTGTACTGGAGCATGCTCCTCCTCGTACTATTGTCGGTGAGCTGTCACCCTGTGATTGGTTCATGGGCTGCTTTGGTCAGATCTTGTCTATTTTGTCCATACCTTGGCAGGTATAGTACAAAAGATCTTCTAGAAGCGTACGGACTGGCTCATTTGGGCGGGAGTATTCCCGCCTTGCTCATTCCTTCCTCAGGTGACATTGCTGAAGTGTAAGAGTTAGTGCCTTATGCGTGTAGCCTTACCGTTAGTGCGGGTAGCCTTCCTTCTTGGTATGTACCCACAGCTGCGGGAACAGGTAGGGTACTGTACCAAGGGAGGCTTTCCTGCTGGAACAGCTGGCTTACTGCGTGTAAGGTCTTCATCTCTCTGAGCATTGTGGGTCCTGCGGAACCAGTTGGTCTTTGCGCAGACGTACCTTTTCAAGGTGTGTCTTGCGGGTCCAACTGGACTTTGCTGGGACCTACCTCTTCAGCTGAACAGTTCATGAACAGTTTAATAAACAAATGACTAGGGGCGGAAACGAGCTGAGCCACTCACGAGCTACTCGAGATCGACTTTTGAAAAAGCTCGATCGATCCAAGCTTAATCAAGCCCCGAGCTTGAGCTTGAGCTTAAAAAGTAAGCTCGTTTACTAAATGAGCCTGGACCCGAGCTTCACTTATCGAGCTAGAACCGGCTCGCGAGCCTAAACGAGGCATGTCATTTATATAATATTTACTATATATATTTAATAATAATTATAAATTAATATATATATATATAATGTTATAAAAAAATAACTAAATAATATATTATTTTATATATAATATTAAAATTGCAAAAAATATATACAAATTAATTAATAAATAATGAACGAGCCAAGTTTAAGCTTGAAAATTTACTCACGAGCGAAGCCCGAGTTTTATACATCGAGCTCGAAACGAGCCGAGGTGGAAGGGCTCGTTTGCACCCCTAAATGAGAAGGAAAATCTGAAAAAAAGTGTTACATAGACGGGCTAATTATTGAGAAGAAGAAAAGTGTAGGGATGAATGTCAAAACAAAAATAAACTGGAATTAGGGTTTTGAAACCGGTAGCCTTTATAGCATCGCAAACTCAGTATCATCTCTCTTTGTAGCCAGCAGACACTGTGTGCAGTTCATAACAACAGGTACTCAGACTCTTTATCATTGTTTATTGTGTGCAGTTTATATATTGTTATTTGCTGTGCTTTGCAACTTATGATGTAATTTTGAAACATATGTTGTTAATTGGCATAATTTAGGAGTGTGCACAGTTCGGTTTGGTTATTGGCTTCAACTGAAACCCAAGTCATTGGTTAACCGGTTTTTTTAGGTTAGGTTATTTTGGTTAATAAGTAATAACTAAAACCAAACTTGGGTTAAAATTTTTGCTTATAAATACATGAAATGGAGTTATAAAAGGTAGAAATATTGGAAAATATCAATGATTCAGTTCGGTTAATTTTGGTTAGCGGAGGGTAAAAAAAAATCCGAAAACCGATTTTTGGTTAATTCTGTTTTCAGTTAATCGGTTTCTGTTAACAGTTCGATTATTGCTCATCCCTGATAGTTGTGATCATTTATCTGTTACTATAATTTTTTATGATTTGTTGTTTTATGAATCTTTGTTGCAGTTTGAACCGAAGGTTTAACCAACAATAATCATGGCTGGGTATGCAAACACCTCTCCTTTAATATTAATATTTAATACAATATTTGTAACATTGAATTGCATTGGTTTTTGCAGTGAAGATGGTGTTGTTCCAGTTGAGGCACCCGCACCCGCTCTCGGTGAACCAATGGACACCATGACCGCGCTGCAGCTTGTGCTCAGGAAGTCACTTGCTCACGGTGGTCTAGTCAGGGGGCTTCACGAGGCTGCAAAAGTGATCGAGAAACATGCTGCTCTACTCTGTGTATTGGCTGAGGACTGTAACCAACCGGATTATCAAAAGTTGGTCAAAGCACTTTGTGCTGACCATAATGTGAGCTTGATTACCGTTCCCAGTGCTAAGACTCTTGGCGAGTTGGCTGGCGTAAGTCTCCCGTCTCAGATTGTCTTTTAAATGTTTTTTTATATGTATTTTTTTGGTTATAATCTTTTGATTGGATTATTTTCTTGTAGTTATGCAAGATAGATTCAGAAGGCAAGGCGAGAAAGGTTGTGGGCTGCTCGTGCCTTGCTGTTAAGGTACTTTCGAATGCAAAATATAAAATAAAAAGCGTCGGTTTAATACAGTTTGTGCTTTTTTAAAGTTTTGTGGAATATTTTGCAGGATTATGGAGAGGAAAGTGAAGGTCTTCACATAGTCCAGGAGTATGTCAAGTCTCACTAGATGTGTACCGAGTGATCGCAGTATTTCATGTGTGATTTATCGATACTTTTTACTTGTATGAGCATTTCTTGTAGGAAATTTTGGATCATTATAAACAATGTCTTTATAATTTTAGTTGTCAAGTTTTCTGTGTTGCATTATCTATTCTTCCCTACAAGATCTTATTGCCGGTTCTATCTTCCATCCTTGTGTAATGGTTAACGCGTGTGTCGAATTAACTGTATGGGATGACGACACTACTGCTCATGTACAACAATGTGTCGTACTTCAGAACAAATCATCTCAACTTATTAGAAACCAACTAGTTATTCATATGGAATGAATGCGAGTGCTTATGTTTAGTTAGATCTCAAGGCATAATACTTAGGGTATGTTTGGTTGGAGGTAATGGAATGAAGGGGGAATGGAATGGAAGAAGGAATTGAATGAAATGGATCATTCCATTCCTTTGTCTTGTTTGGTTAACCTATGGGAATGAAATGAATTATTACTTTATGAATGTATGATTGAAATAGAAATAATAAAAACATTCCTATCTCAAAATAATTTTAAAAAAATAAAATCGCAATGGCGATGGTGGTGGTGTTAGCTCCGTCGACGAAAATTGTGGTGGCAGTGGCGACAGTGGAAGTGGGGGTGGCCGTGGTCAAGCGGTGGTAGCATTGGTAGTAGGCATGTTCAAAACGGTTTGGGACTAGGAACCGGAACCTAACCGGTTCCTATATTCAAAACCCCCTTTTAAACCGGTTCCAGGCTCGAACCGGTTAGGGAACCGAACCGGTTCTCCCACCCTCGGACCCCTAACCTATCTAACCGGTTCTTACCGGTTCCTAACCCGGTTCCTGTACCGTAACCGGTCAAAAAAACGGCTATTTTTGACCCCAACGGTCAAAAAACGGCCAAAAAACGGTTACGAACCGGTTCCGGTTCGGTTCCGGTTCCTACCGCCCCCACTCAGAAATGCAAGAACCGGTCACGGATCATCGGGTTGAATCAGATAGGGTCCGGTTCCTACAAAAAACGGGTAGGAACCGGTTCGGGTCCGGTTCGGGTCCACCGGTTCGGTTCCAGGAACCGGTTTCGTTGAACATCTCTAATTGGTAGTGATGGCGATGGTAGGGTGGCGGTGATGGTCAGGCGGCGGCGGTGACAATGTTTTCGGTGGTTACAACGACGATGGTGGTGACGGCGGTGGTGGTGGTTGTGTTGGTGGTGGCCATGGTGGCGGTAAGGTGTCGGTGATGGCGATGGTAGTTGTAGTTGTTAGGTGGTGATGGTGTTGAGAAAGTAGAGTGAAGGAGGAATGGAATGGAAAAAAAGAAGGAGGGGTAGGAAGGAATGGTTTTGATAGAATGAGATTCCATGTGTAATGGATGATTCCATTCCATTGATCAACTAAACACCACTTTTTTCATTCCTACGTAATGAATCATTCCATTCTCCCTATCATTCATGCATACCAAACGCTACCTTATGTCAAATCAAGATGGTCTCAGCTGGATCTATAAACAATTGGCTGTTCAGTTAAGCATTTGGGAATCGTTAGATTGGAAGCTCAATAATGTTTGTCAACATGCATTTAGATTCATTCATTTATGTTCGTCAGTTCATGTTTGTTAGTACACTCATTTACATTTTAGGTTCATTACAATTTAGTATATGTTTGTTAGTTTATGTTTGTGAACCGTTTGTTTATACTGTTAACGAACGGAAATAAGAGAGCACAGTCCCATTTATTTTCGTAACAAAAAACACAAATAAGAAAACCACAGTTGACTAAATGCTTGTGTTCGATCATTTGTTCAGTTAAAGTTAAACGGATGAAACTAACATTCTTCGTCCCTATTTGTTTGGTTCGTTCATAGAACCTACTCTAATCCATAAAACAAAAACAATTAGTGTATGTAGTCCATTAATGGTGTAACATAACATTTAAAAAAAAAATAAACTTAGACTTTTAGACGATTTAAGTCCAAATTAGTAATTTTTTTTAATTAGAGCCCGTTTTCGCCGGGACCAACAAAAAGTCTCCAAACTAGTCTAAACCGGCTTCTCTTACCAATTCCGTACCGATTTAGGCTGGGTCATGAACCCTTTTTATGGTGAAGCTAGGTGTGCAAACCAACCGAACGTTCGGTGAACTGTTCGGCCGAAAGTTCGTATATGTTCCATTATTAATAAACGAACGAAATATTTAAGTTTTTTTTAAAACAACAAGCGAACGAACATGAACGCATGTTTCATTCGTTTATGTTTGTTCATATATGTTCATTTATGTTTCTTTGTGTTCATTTATGTTTCTTTTCGTTTATTTAAGTATGCTCAATTATGTTGTTTATCGTTGTTCAATTATTTCCTTTATATTCGTGAATTGTTCGTTTATATTTTAAAGGTGAATTGATTTTTTATTAAAATTGACCATCTTTTAGTCGTTGCCGGTCTCAATTAATGAATTGGCTGATAATGATCCCACCTTTTATCATATTTGTTCCGATTGGTCCGCGACTAACAGAATTCTAATGCTGTTAGTTGCAGGCTGCCGGAAAAAAATGTTTTCTTTTTTTGCTGGAAAACTCACATTTTTTCTGGAAAACTCAACATTTTCGTCCAGAACATCTTTTAACCTTGGATCCGACCTGCAAGTAACGGGACTCTTGGGAACAAATACGTTAAAAGATAGGACCGTTAGCAACCAATTAGTTAGTTTGAACCAACACTGACCAAAAGATGATTGTTGGATTAATAAAAGCCACTAAACCTGTTTTAGATAAACGAACACAAACAAGCTCATTTTTTAAACAAACGAACATGAATACCAAATATTCGTCCGATTAAGTGTTCATGTTCGTTTAAAGTTATATGAACGAACTCAAACATGCCCTTGTTTATGTTTGTTCGGTTCGTTTACAGGCTTAGTCGTAGGGTTGTTAATGAGTCGAGTCCTAGTCGAGCCTGGGTAGTTTTGAGCTCGAAGTTAAACGAGGCACCCTTAGCTAGGCTTGAGCTCGATTTTGAAGTTAAATGAGCCTAAGATCAAGCCAAGCTTCGATTGATTTTGGCTTTGTTACAAAAATGAGCCAACTCATCTCAGGTTATTTCAAATCAACTTTTTAGCTAGTTTTATTCAAGTTTTTATCGAACAAGCCACGAGATCAAACTTCTAGCTGTGAGCTTTTTGTACAACCCTATGCGTAGGTGTACCAAGTGTTGCAAAAATCCCGATTAGGCACAGATCAATCGCTAGTCCCCACTTCACTAATTAATTTTGGACATTAATCGGTCAATGGTCAAATCCGGCCTAAATAAGGATTAATCGGCTTTTTTCTGATGAGGTTATGGCCAAAATCGGTGGTTTCCGGCGAGATTCCGGCCAAAATCAGCGAATTCCGGCGAGATTCTAGCAAAAATCAACGGTTTCCAGCGAGATTACGGCGAATTTCCAGCCAAATTGTGTTTGTATATGTATAAAATTGAAAATTACATATAAAATGTGTATATATAAAACTGAAAAGTATACATTAAAGTCTATCCAACTAATCCCAATTAATCTCAATTAATCTAGACTAATTGATAGTCCCTCACCCCACAGCCCGGCTAATTACCATCTATTTTTACAACTTCTGCCTCTACCCTCCATTTGAAAAATCCTACCTATTTTAGCTTTAACTCCAACACAAATCTCTCAAATCGAATTAATTACTCAACCGATAAAACCAAACATTTCATTTCAACCTTTTAACCCCCAAGGGCTTGTTTGCGTTTGAATCCAAAAATGGATTCGGTTAGTCCGGTTAACGAGCTCGAGCAACAGCTTAAAAAAGCCGGTGAACACCTCGCATCGCCTCATTCTTCTTCCGTCAATAACCTTATAAACCTTATTGATGTAAGCCATTGCTTACCTATTGTTATTATTATTATTGTTATTGTTATTGTTATTGTTATTACATGTTACATGTACGGTTCAAGTTAAAATTCGTTAACTTTAATTTTTTGAGTTATTAATAGTAATTTCAATGTACTGGATTGTTTGCTTGCGTAAACCCTAATTTGTGATAAGTAGGGAAATCAGTGCACTGGATTGTGTGTGTAAACCCTAATATGTAGGCCTAGGGCTTGCGTGTGTTCGTTCTGGTAACTTTAATCGAATACGGATATATTGTGGTCGTTCGTTTAAAACCTAAACGAACAGTTTACAAACATAAACAAACAAACATAAACATAAACTTAAACAAACTTAAGAAGTTAATACGGAAAAATATCGGATATCGGTCGAGGACCGATATTTGAGATATCGGTGGGATGTTGGTAATTTTAATACCATGCAGAATTTATATATATATATATATATATAGCACTTTAACACTAACCATTCAACACTAACAATTCAGTATACTCTTCTGCTATTAACAAATTATCCTTTTGCAACTTGCAAAACACTAACAATTGTAGCAAGTAGGAACTGATTAAGATTAAAAACACCAACATTAAACACTAAAAGTTGAAAATTATGACTTAAAACACTGATATCAGGAATATCGGTGAAATATTGGTCAATATCGCCGATATTATCGGTACTGATATTCATCGTACTCAGTATATCCCACCAATAGCAATGCTATGGTAAGGTCTGAGGAGGGTAAGATGTAGACAGCCTTACCTCTATCCCATAGGGATAGAGAGGCTGCTTCCGGTGAGACCCCCGGCTCGATAGTAGTTTTGCATCAAGCCTTGGACATAAGGCACATAGCACTCAATCATCAGGGACACCGGCTGATTGGTGCATGTGCCCTTGTCTTTCGGCTATCAACGCCACCACATGATGCCTGATTAACCTTCCGCCACCTTTAACGTTATTTTCACGAGATTGGTAAAATAACGTCAAAATTAGTGCAATTTTACTTTTGCCCACCCGAGGGTTCACACATATATACTTTATATGCGCGCACCGCAAGCAGGGCGTATTATTGGTACTGATATTCTGACCAATATTTTTACCGATATTTCACATGAGGACCGATAACCGTGATACCACTGAGATACCACCGAGATTGACTGCATTATGAACGGGCACAATTGAACATAACTGTTGACCAAACATAAATGATAAATCAAATGGACCGTATTCCTAAATGAGCCGCTTTTAAGTTTATATTTATATAAGGGCATGTTTGGGATTGAGTTTGAAAACAACTTATTACTTATTGGTTTTTACAAAAAGCCATTTTAAAGAGCCAGGATTTGTGACTTTTAGAAAACAACTTTTTAGCCTTATTAAAAAGTTAAAATGAAAAAGACTTTTTGATTGCCAAACATTTTTTAACTTATTGGCTTTTTTAACTTATTCCTAAAAGAGCCGCTTTTAAGTTTATATTTATATAAGGGCATGTTTGGGATTGAGTTTGAAAACAACTTATTACTCATTGATTTTTACATAAAGCCATTTTAAAGAGCCAGTATTTGTGACTTTTAGAAAACAATTTTTTAGCCTTACTAAAAAGCTAAAATGAAAAGGACTTTTTGATTGCCAAACATTTTTTAACTTATTGGCTTTTTGAAAGAGTCAATAAGTTGTTTTCAAACTCAATCCCAGACATGCCCTAAATATAACCACTTTTGTATTTATTAAAATTTAAACGAACTTGAATGAACATAAACGAACGAACAAAACGTGTGTTCATGTTCGTTCGTTTAATTAAATGTACACAGTTCGTTTATTAAATTAACGAACTTCCTGCCGAACGGTTTATGAACATTCAGTTCATTTACAAGCTACTAAGTTGTGAACTTGTGATAAATGATGAATCATAAATTCATGACTATGTGTGTGTGTGTGTGTGTGAAATAAAATTAAATGGCAAATAGTCACTCATTTGGGTTTTTTCACCATGATAGTGTTATGATACTTATGATACTTGCTATTTCTAACTTGTTTCTTCAAGAAAACCAAGCAATTGTTGGCTAGTGTCGGTCAAGCACCGTCTATCTCAATGCAAAAGGCACTTGTGCCCGCAATGGGAGCCCTAATTACTGATGAACTGATAAAGCACGCAGAAACTGATGTAAAGATATCAGTGGCATCATGTCTTTGTGAAGTAGTTAGAATAACTGCACCCGACCAAACTTATGAGGATGAAGTTATGAAGGTATTAATTTCGTCAACCAAGCTGTTTTTCAACAAAAGATTTGATTTGCTGTTTGCGGCTATTGTTTAACGGTTTATTGCTGTTTCTTTTCATTCATCACAGGAAATCTTCAAGTTGTATGTGTTGGCTTTTAAACAATTGTCAAATGTGACCGGTCAAAGTTATCATAAGGTTATTCACATTCTTCAGTCGGTTGCTAAAGTTAAATCCTTCTTGTTGATGCTGGATTTAGAGTGTGATGCATTGGTTTTTGAAATGTTTGAGCAATTTTTAAGTAAAATTAGGTGAGAGATCTTGATAATTTAATGTTAAAAAGTTTGAGCATTTCAAAATTAATATTCTCTTTTGATGAAATTTAGGATAGGTCACCCTCGTGCAGTATTCTCAGACATTGAAACCATCATGACACTGATCATTGAAGAAAGTGACGAGATTTCCATCGAGCTTTTATCCCTTCTAATCTCTCATGCTAAAAAGGAAAATCAGGTACAAATCTTTTCATTTTTAAGCATTTATTTATAATTATAGTATTCCAGTCAGATTTAATTATTTTACTTTCAGATTGTTTCCCCTGCTTCTTGGAAACTAGCAGAAAAGGTCCTGAAAAGGTGTAGCAATACGCTAATAAAGGAACTCATAAATTCGAATCTTGATGATTATGCTGAAGTGGTCACTCTCATATGCCAAAATGGCCATGAAAATGAACACCTGGTGCGTTTATATGTGCAATTGTATATCTATTATAAAGTTTCATTTTCTAGTGCTTCATATATATTCCAGAATTTAAATCATTATTGCAGGGAACGAGATCAACCTCAAGAACTAACAGTACTCACAAGAGAGATCTTATCACCTTGGACAATGATAGATCCACTAAGAAGCAAAAGTATACTGATAATAATCGGTTTAAAACTCCCAAACGGGGTCGACCAAAGAAAAATGATAACCCTAGTTTAGGTCGAAATTCACAAAAAGGGACAGCGAGAACTCGAGTACTGGATAAAAGGCAATCGAGTAAAGCAAAGGGCAATACCAAGAATTCTGGTTCAGACAACGGTGCTGGTGACAAGGTAACTTTAAACTTTATGATTTCTTGTTATTGTTGGTTCGGACTTTTATTCACTTGATTTTATTACAGGATGATATTCCAAAGAAATGGAGGGAAGATTTGGTGGGACACATGATTAAAGTTTGGTGGCCATTAGATAAAGTGTAAGTATCATTGTATATGGCATATGCTTCTATTATTTGTTAGATTATATGTTCAGTTTTTATAAGTTTCTTTCTGGCAGGTATTATGAAGGTGTTGTTGCTTCTTATGATCCTTTAAATGGCAAGCACAAGGTGAGAATATATATTTTTTATGATTTTTTTAATATAGAACTTAACCTTTTGATTTGTTTTTCGTTGCAGGTATTATATGCTGACGGTGAAGAAGAACTACTGGATTTAAATGATGAAAAGTGGAGGATGGTTGGCGAGACTTCAGTTGATCAAGTTAGTTGCTTGCTTTTTCTTAATTTCAGTTTTTTCTGTTATTTGTTTATTTTAAGTTTCTATATTTTACTTAGTTTATCTTTTTGTTACTGATACATCGTATTTAGAAGGTGAAAAGAAACCGAGAATCCTCACGAATACAAGAAGATAACTCCACTTCACCAAAAAGGTTAGTTACCCGTTAACTTGTATTAGAAATACAATTTACTTGATTCTTAGGTGTTTGGTCAATGTGGTCAACTCTCTTGATAACAGTATTAACAGCACACCATCTGCTGACTCGTCTAAAACCGAGGATGTTATCTGCAATGTTGATAACGAGGATAATCTCGCTCCAACACCTGCCGCTTCTCATGAGCTTACAATAACTGAAAAGATAACTGATAATGTGGAGAAAAATGGCGAGCCGAAAAGGTTGGTTAACAGCTAACCAAGATAAATAAACAATTTACTTGATTCTTATGTGTTTGGTCAACGACCTGTTGAATCGTAATCTAAAGTGGTAAACTGTCTAAATAACAGGATTAACAGCCCACCGCCTGCCAACTCATCTAAAACCGAGGATGTTATCTGCAATGTTGATAACAAGGATAATCTTGCTCCAACACCTGTCGTTTCTCACGAGCTTACAACAACTGAAACAATAACTGATAATGCGGAGAAAAATGGCGAGTCAAAAAGGTTGGTTAACAGTTAACCCAGATTAATAAACAATTTACTAGATTCTTATGCGTTTGGTCAACACGACCTGTTGAATCTTAATCTAAAGTGGTAAACTGTCTAAATAACAGGATTAACAGCCCACCACCTGCCGACTCATCTAAAACTGAGGATGCTATCTGCAATGTTGATAACAAGGATAATCCCGCTCCAACACCTGCCGTTTCTCACGAGCTTACAACAACTGAAACGATAACTGATAATGCGGAGAAAAATGGCGAGTCAAAAAGGTTGGTTAACAGTTAACCCGGATAAATAAACAATTTACTTGATTCTAGTTCGTTTGGTCAACAACCTGTTCAATCGTAATCTAAAGTGGTAAACTGTCTAAATAACAGGATTAACAGCCCACCGCCTGCTGCCTCATCTAAAACCGAGGATGTTATCAGCAATGTTGATAATCAGAAGAATAATCCCGCCCCAACACCTGCCATTTCTGACGGGCTTACACTTACCGAGAAGGCAATTGATAACGTGGAGAAAAATGGCGAGTCAAACCCGAGTGGAGAATTGCAAGAAAAGAGTCTGCTTGAATCGAGTGAGGCAGCGCAAGGATTGGAAAAAGACAGTTTAGTTTCTGAAAGTTAAGGATTAAAAAAAACCCGCGAAAAGATATAGATGAAGGATTCTTCTAACATTATCTAGATTTTGATCTTTGGTGCGGAGAATATGTAGTGTAGAGTTTTAATTTTGGTGCTAGATGTTCAAGATTTAGGATGATTATGAAGGGTTTTTTAATATTTATGCGTCATCATATGAAGTTTCTTTTATTGTTTTTGTCCTTTTGATTTCTTCATGTGATTTCCTTTTGACCAAAGATGGTCTAGTTGACCAAAATGTTGTGGTCAATTCACATAGGGTAAAAAAATACAGTTATGTTGGTAATTTTAGTGCTATCAGTGGGTATTCTAATATATCGGATTAACTTGTCGATCGAGAAAATAATGCCAGATATTAAACGAGTTGGGTGACAGGAGTGCGAGCTTGATTTAATTAGTTTATTATATAAATATTCTAACTTGGGCCTTATGTAAATAATTATGTTGGCTTGTAAGTTGTAATTACAGTTAATTATCATTGGACATGTAGTTTGTTGTTTTGAGCCTACACAAAACATATATGAGGTTTTTTTTTTGGCCAGGAAAGTCATATATGATTTTTAACAAAATTCTCGATCGGAGAACAAGATGTCACATTCATAGAATCATTAAAATCCAATTTCAAGAATGAGAATTGTTATCTTATCCGATAAATCAATCGCGTGTAACCAGCGAAATAGGTTTATCTAAAAGTTCTCACACGATTAAGAGATTAATTCATGCGAGTTATTATTTATGAAGATTGAAATCAAGTTCATAGGCTTGAATATTTAATCGAATTCATCATCCAGATATGCATTTAAACAAGTTAATAATCATCTGGGCATTGGTAAAACCTATAGGAAAATAAAAAATGTTATTCAACTAAACCTACAATAAAAACTACAATGGAAATTGCGTAATGTGTTGTAAGGTGATACTGATACCTACGGCACCATTACAGGTCCAAAGTGAAGACCGGGCCAGGCCCAAAAGAACCATTCGCAAGCCCAAACGTTTTCAAGAATGGTCAGTCTAGTGAAGAGTCCAAGTGCATTTTAATTTAAGTGTCTGCACATGTTTATTTTTATATTTGCATGTAGTTGTTAGTGGGAAAAGTCAATAAAGTGCATATAGTTAGGAGATAGCGGAGTCATGCTAGTAGTTGCTAATATTGTGGAGTTAGTTGGGAAGTCTGCATATTTATATTCATGTACTTGTATTGGAAATTATTCAGAAAATTTGCCTCAAAGACTCTCTTCTTCTCTAAATTATTCTTGGAGCTTAACCCCCTCTAAGGGTTGCTTATCATAAGGTTTAAAGTCTTCCATTGTGTGTGATGACTGATGAGTAAATACATCCAAAGTAACATGTTCGGGTTCTGGGTGCTACATCCAATAGCTACATAACTTCATCATTTTCCACAAACACTATAAAAATCAAAAAGTCCGATGGTTATCTCGGGTGTGAGCCATCTATGTTCGTTTAAGTGGATACAGGAAATCTATTTTAAAGGACTTTTGTCGAATATAAAACCCAAACATGAGCGGCTATGGGGGAGTGAAATAAAGCAAGGGATTCGGGTCCACATAGCCCTAGAGCCTGCAAATTTGGAAAAAAAAAATCATATTGTTTATAGGTAATTTAGTCTTTTGTATTGTTGGTGGAGTTTGCTCTCTAGGATTATGCATACGCACAAACGACATAGAAATCATAGGATCAAAAGCAAAAGGAAATTATTTATCTTGTTTATGAAAGACTTCAAATTTTTTATTTGCTTTTAGCCCGAAAAATGAGTTGCCGGTTACCCAATAACGTGTAGTTCTATTTTTCATGTAGAACTAAGACCCCTAGTTATTTAAATATTAGCTAACCCAACCTTATCTTAAAATACGATAATGACTATTAAATTATTTAAAAAAGAGAAAAAAAATTGAATATTAGAAGAAAAGGAATAACATAATAAGAATTTAGAAAATGAAATGTTTGTTTGTTAACATGCATATCAATCAAAGGATATAGGGAGTGGTTGTTCTAGCTTTTATTTTTTGGTTTATGTTTATATTTTAAAGTAGCTTATAGCTTATTTTCTATTATCTGATAAATATTTTTCAAGTGTTTGGATTAGTTTATATTCTACAAATTGATAATAAGTTGTTAAATCCATCATTCTTTAATTTGTTGCAGTAATAAGTTGCTTCAAAAATTGTTAATCCACCATCATTTGAGAGCAAATGAGTAACTTACACCTTTACACAAATAAACTTCTTCAAATGAGCTAAAAATCATCTTCAAATAAGCTTCTTTAAATTAACTTATATAAGCTTATAAGCACAAGCTTAAAAAGCTAAACCAAACACCAAATTAAACTTATTTTGTAAAAAAAAAATAAAAATAAAAAAAAACAAAAACAAAACTAAAAAAGCTATAAGATTGGTTAAAAAAAGCTAGGCCAAACACCCCCATAAAATTACAAATCATACGAGGTTGGCCATTGCATAAATCAATTGAAATAAATAATAATGTTTACATTTCTTAAAAACAATATAGATAATTAAAATAAAAAGTTTGTATAAACTTATATGTGCGAGAGGCATCAGGGTAGGTTTTACGCAAACTTATATAAATAATTACACAACGTATATGATAATTAATTAATTACGCATTCAATATTTATAATTATACACCTACACAACTTCACAACTCTATAATTGCGCACGCTATATGTACAAAGCATCCACATCATATTGAATCGATTTAATAAAATATATAACAAAACTATGCTCTCGTTAAAGATAATAAATACTTAATTTTATGGTGTAATAAAATAACGTCGTATAAAAAAATTGTATGCATTGAAAAAAATCAATAATGGTTGTCCATTGCAATTTTGCCTCTCTATATCACTTTCAAGCATGAAAATTGTTTCCCCTTAAAGGGTGTCTAGGTAGATGCTTTTACTTAAAAATGTCACGTGTCAGCTAATCTTTGGCCTGTCTGTTGATCTGACTATTAGAGGAAACCCTAATAGTCCAAACGTTTCAACCATGTGTCGGATTCTAAAGCCTTTGTTTTCATAAAATCTTGCATGCTAGACCTTTTCCATGCTTATTTTTGCTTTTTCTCGGTCATTTTCATGATTTTTCCAATTTTTAAACCATATATTGTTTCACGATATCAATCTTATATTTAACTGATGTAGCACAAAAATATCTAATGAACTACCCTCACAAAGCTGACTCATATATTCCTTTCACGGTTATTTTTTTCCTATTTTTCAATAAAATAATGTAGTGTAAAAAAACTTTATCCATTGAAAAAAATTCAACAATGGTAGTCAATAGGTCGTGTGAACCAAAATCCTATTAATAGACACGAGCACATTCCAACACTTTTTTAATAAACAAGGATAACTTTACAAAATGGGCTATAATTGTTTGGCACCTAGCTGGGCACCTAAATCGGACCGAACCTTTGTTAGGCTATTGTTGCCCACCGGAACGCCGATGGATTTTATCATCAACTTGATGAATTAATTTCAAGATATAACGCTTTCCTATTATAAGAGGTTGTTCAAAAAGATCCCCTATTCTTTCATCAAATATTATGTAGTTTTCTTTTCTTTTTTAACATTTATAGCCACTTTAATAAGGCTGTTCGTTGTGGATGTGTTAGGCTGAGGGGTGTGGAGCGCGACAGGGGGCGCCTGAGCCTATCCGCTCGCGCCCCGGGGCGCGAGCACCACACCACCGAGGCGCGAGAGGGGCGCGAGAGGGGCGCGAGCGCGGAAATCCAGGCAGGCGCGGATGGGCTAGCGGCTGGGAATAGGCGTGATGGAGTCTTGGGTTGCGTAAATAGAGCCGTTGGGCTCTTTGTTTATTAAAAAAAATTTTTTTTTTTCTCTATAAAACCAATATCACATACCAATATCACATACCAATATCACATACCATCAACCCATTTTAACCATATCAAACACAACTTCAATCTCCAAACTCATATATAATATCCCAAAACCAATTTTTTTTTTTAAAAATAATGTCGTCGTACTCGTCTGATTCCGACTCCTCCGAAGAGGATGATTTGCTTCTTCATGTAGGGGGAGTTTTGACCGCAACCGTGGTCAATCTCTTGCAAAATCAAGCCCATCAACCCCGACTCCCGAGGGTTAGAGCACCACCTCGTGATCGTGATCGATCGGGTGCTAACGATACTTTGATGAGGCATTATTTTAGCCCTCAACCGGTATACGCGGAGTCGGATTTTCGAACTCGTTTTCGAATGAGCAGGCAATTGTTCACGCGTATAGCGAGTGATTTAGAGGCACGGTATCCCTTTTTTCAACAAAGGGAGGATGCTAGGGGTCTTCCCGGTTTTACCCCTCTTCAAAAATGCACGGCTGCTATCCGTCAATTAGCGTACGGCATCTCGTCGGACGCTTTGGATGAGTATTTACAGATGTCGAAAAGGGTTGCACGTGAATCCCTTCATTTTTTCTGCCAAGGTAAAAAACATTAATTTTACTTTTTATTAAATATTTATTACATTTTGTAATATATATTGTACGTAGGAGTCATATCGACTTACGCTCGGAGATATCTGCGTAAACCTACAACGTATGATATCCAACGCATATATGAGGTGCACGCAGAAAAACATGGTTTTCCTGGGATGCTAGGTAGCATCGATTGTACGCATGTTGGATGGGCTATGTGTCCAACGGCCTGGCGAGGTCAGTTCCACCGTGGTGATCATGAAGGGCCGACCCTCATACTTGAGGCGGCGGTGTCACAGGATCTTTGGTTTTGGCATGCTTTTTTTGGTGTTGCTGGGTCAAATAACGACCTTAATGTTATCGATCAGTCACATTTGATCAACGACCTTATCGACGGGGTTGAACCACCTCAATCTTTTCTTGCAAATGAAGAACTCTTCAAGTACGGGTACTATCTGGTCGATGGTATTTACAACGAATGGGCTGTGTTAGTTCAAGCTTTTACAGATCCAGTCGCCGACAAACGGAAGTATTTTACGAAGAAGCAAGAGTCTGCTAGAAAAGATATTGAAAGAGCTTTTGGAGCTATAAAAAAACAATATTATGTTCTGGCGAACCCGATACGTTATTGGACTCGGGAGAGGATAATGGACGTCGTCTACACGTGTCTTATCCTACACAACATGACGTTAGAAGACGAGGGCAAAGCTATATGCCAAAACTACCAAGGTGACATTCCGCCACAACCGTCCACAATCAGTGATCAACAAAAACTTCATAACATAGCAAATATCAAGAGCCGTGAGATACACGGGGATCTTCGACATGAGTTGGTTGAACATTTGTGGGCGAGGCGACCAGATGATCTTGTATTAGATTAGTTTTATTATTAAATATTATTGTTTGTTTAATTTTTAGTATGTTTTTTTTTATTATGAATTTTCAAAAAAATGTGTGTTTTTTTAAATAATTTCTTGTTTTTTTAATAATACGTTTTTTTAATACATTTATAAAAAAATAAAAAAAAACCGCTCGCGCCCCCTCTCGCGCCCCTCCACACCATGTCCCGGGGCGCGAGCACCACAACCAACACCCATCTTATCAAGTTTCTCTCTCTGCCACACGTCACAATATTATTGGCTAGAGCCCCCACTCGCGCCCCCTCTCGCGCCCCCCACACCCCTCAGCCTTAGGAAGGTGCCCTTGGTCACCTCACCCCACCAATCACAACACCCACCGGGACTATCACGGTAAGGGCTCAAAAGATGGGATCCAACCAACCTCCACTGACAACTTATCCTTTTTTTATTCTTTTTTAAAAGAAAAAAAAATTGTTTAAACCTAATTAACCATAACCTTTAAGGTGCTGTTTGTTTTTTAAGAGGTAAAATGTCTACAGTCTGCGGATCCTATCTGTAGACATCTGTAGCAGAAGAGGTGGACCAAACCTCTGCAGTCTACAAGAAGAAGACTGTTTGTTTTTTAACACGTCTGCAAACTGTTAAAATGAACAGAATTTAAATAAACCGAATTTTTAAACATAAAAAAGGTCTTCAAACTTAAACTTTATGCAAACCTAATGGAACAAGATCTTCATTAAACCTAAACTTTCTACAAACTTTTTTCAACAAAAAAAAATTATAATTGGACAATTATGCAAACTAATTAATTGAACAAAAACTAATGTTAATTCAACAAATCAATTTCTTTAAAAAAAAAAGCCTAATAAACATTCAACAATAATTGAAAAACAACTCTCAAGATCTCGTAAGTCAAAACAAGCCAAACTCAAGCTCGTTTACACAAAATAAACCTAAATTGATAAACACGACATCAATAATCAGTTTACGAACATCAATTAAATCTGATTTCAACAAATTCCGATATTATAAACTTTCAATAGTATAATCCAATACACAAATTCAAACCGATTCCATCACAAATCATACAAATATAGGTAAAGTACACAAATCAACAAAATAATAATACATGGACCGGAGTTGTGGATGTGTGGCAGTTGGCGGCAGACATACTGCAGGCGAAGGGCGGCAGAGGTATGGGGTTGTCGGTGCGGCAGTGGAGTAGCGGCGATGCGGCAGTGAAGCAGCGACGGTGCGACGCGACAGTGGAGGTCGCCGGTGGTGAAGGTCGGGGAGGAGATGAAGGGAGATGATAGGGGAGGAGATGAAGGGAAAGAGAAGTAGAATGAAGGGGGGCTAGGGTTTGGAATAAGATAGAAGATGCAGAAGATGTGAAAAGAGGTTGGTCCATGTTTCTTTTAGGATAAGAGGGTGCGAAGACATTTTTTAATGAAATGTCTTCAGAAAAACAAACAGTCTTCAAGCCTAAAGGTCTTCGCGTGGTCTGCGCGGCGCAGACATAAAAGGCCAGAAAGATCTTCTAGCAAAAAACAAACACCATCTAAGTTAAATTAGCTATTTCCCCACCACCCGTATGGCATTTTAAAGTTTTTAAAAACTGTTTGATAGCCTTTTAATGATCTTTCTTAAAGTTATCTCTTAATCATTAAAAAACTATAAACCATTAAAAGGTAGTCTCTTAATAACCCAAAAAACCCCCCTTAATCTCTAGAACATAGACCCGTTACAGAAAAGTGGAGTAATACTAGACTACATATCATTGGGTGGGTTTCACACAAAAGCATGGTCGGCTGGAGGGTGGCGCCGGTCGGACCGCCGGCCGGGGCACGTAATTTTTAGGGGCCAAAACTTTTTGTATCTATACATTTAAAATATAAAACTTAGATAATATGAATTGTTTTTTACCATTTTATAATTTTTAGGCCCAAACTAAAACTAAAAACTAAGTTTAAATTCTTTTTATCCATAATCCATTTAATCAAGTTTAAATTTTTGGGCCCAAACAAAAACTAAAAACTACAAAAATTATATAAAAACCCAATGCAAAATAAAAGAAAAAGTAATCGATTGAAATTTCTCTTTGGTTCCTTCCTTCTTTACAAATGTTGAACAACGACCAACCTAGCCGACCACCACTGTTGGTTAGTTGTTAACAACCAGGCTCCTCCACGATTGACCAAGCTTGCCACCAAGGACCAAGCTATTTTTTTTCCAATGTTAGGAGAGTTTCAAAAATTATTGGTTATTCGTTAGTTATTACGGTATTTTTTTAATAATATATTTTTCAGTGTTTATTATTATAACATTAAGCCTTGTTTAAAAAAATTAACTTATATATCTCTTTACTCGTTAAGGTTATGGGCCTTTTTATTTCGGCTCGGTCAAGGTATTCAAATTCTCGGAGACGGCCCTGCACAAAAGGATTTCTTTCAAATTTTAATGAAAAACAGTTTTCACTTGTATGTTTATTGTATACAGTGTTTTTTATATATAATTTATTAATTACAACTATTTATTTTCGGTTTTAATACCATAGCTTTATTACTTAAAATACTTATTTATACGTAATCTCAATCATATATTTTCTTAAAATATTGGTTTATAATTCCTGAATCTTCATTAATAGTTATTTAACATTTTATTTATTCAATTGATGTAATACACGAGTTTCTAACTTTGTATGTGTGTATAATTACATGTATATATGCGTATATGATTGAGTTGAATTGCATGTATTGCAAATGCATTCTTTTTTTACATACTGATTTGTATTATGACTAGTAACATCCACAAATATAGTTAAGGACTAAGGATTCTTGATGATTGAGAGAGTCGATATTCAGGTTTATCTCAAATTATCAATAAAAATAAATTAAACTCACTAAAATACGCAATGCAAACCAACATATGGAATGAATCAATGAATCCTAGAGATAAAAAAAATTTAGACATAATATGAATGTGTCTTCTTAAGTTCTATCCTTACCAGTTTTTTGCTTTTCTATATAGACACATTTGAGTCTTTACATCCTTCTTTTCTATATAATATAGAGAAAAAGTGAAGAAAACTGCTAAAACATTACGACATTGGATTCTCTAATATAAAGAAAAGTTTAGAAAAAACTAAAGTATATTTAGAAGCTCATATTTAGCCCTCTATAATTTGTTATGAGCGTATAAAAAGAGGAAAATTTATAAAATAGTGATTTTCGGAATATCAATATTTCAAAGAAATTACAAACAAGTTGATTGCATACTGACGTTAAAATATTACCCTCTAAGGTGTAGTTTTATTTTCATGTTGAACTATGACAACTAGATATTTAAATAATAGCTAACCCGACTCTCATCTTAAAATAAATGATGACTATTAAGTCTCTTAAAAAGGACAGACAAAATATTCAATGTTAAAATATTCAATGTTAGGAAAAAGGAAAATAAGAAATTGAAATATTTACGTGTTAAAACACCATGTCTTTGTATACTTTTTGAAAGACTTTTTAGGTGTAACATGCATAACAAAGGATGCAGATTATACGAGCAGGCCATTGGATAATTAAATAAATTGAAATAAATAGCAAATCATGTACGATTGTCTTGGATAGTTGGATGTGATACTTGCCATCTCGATTATATAGTAGAAAGATAAAGACTCTATTTCTAAGACTCTATTTCTGACCATAGCTGTGACACCAATCAAGTTTGAATTCTGATATTGTATAAGTTCAGTTTGGAAGTCACAAATTCAAATTCGATTCAATAAACCCAATATAAAATAAAAATTTTAATTTAATTTGGTTCAAATTCAACTATTTTAAGTACAATTTAAATATTGAACACTAATCTTTGGCTCTCTCGTGTCACATATTACTTTACTCTCATGTGTATAGGCACAATATAAATTTCTTATTTATTTATTATATTATCCTATATATGCCGGTTTAAGTTTTGTTGAATGTGTAGGCATGTCATATTAATTTGACTTGTTTTGGTTGGCTGACAAAAGGTTTCGTGTCTTCCTTCATGTTACATATATTTTCTTAATCACTTGTTTTTCGTATAAAATTATACTAAATTTTATCCCCCCGTATTACGGGGGTTGTTTTACATTATTTATTTTTAATATTTATATATGTATATTTGGATTTTAATTTTATTTATTGTAAGAAAGTTATTTGATGATAAAATGGTTTTACAAATAAATGATATGTTATAATCTGGTTTAAAAACTATGTGGGTTTGGTGATACCCATTACCCGTTTATTTTCTTTATTATAAAATTGTTTCTTAATTATAAATATTATCTTTTTTTAAATAAAATAAAATATTAATTTTTAGTATATCCCTATTTTATAGGATTTTCATATAAACTATTTGATGAGATTAATTTTTAATATAATGAGATGTTATAACTCGTTTAAGAGCTATCTGGGTTTGGTGAGATATTTACCCGTAAATTCGTGTCCAAATGCTTGAGAAGCCTTCATTTACAAATAAAGCAATCTGATGGCTTGAAAGAATGGTTGTTTTACATTTTTCGTTTTTTAATATTTAGTTTTTGGATTTTAATTTTCTTTATTGTAAGAAAGTTAATAATGATATGTTATAACCCGTTTAAAAGCTATCTGGATTTGGTGACCCATGACCCACTTATGTTTTTTTACTATAAAATTGTTTATTAATTATAAATAGATATTAAAATTTTAGTATATCCCTATTTTATAGGATTTTCATATCAAATAATTGATAAGATTAATTTTTAATTTAATGAGATGTTATAACCCGTTTAAGAGCTATTTAGTTTTGGTAAGACCCATACCCATAAATTTAGGTTAAATTAATGAGAGGCCTCCATTTAAAAATCAAGCAATTTGATAACTTCCATAAAAGGAGGGAGCGACCACATGTCGCGACACATAGGATTTTAGGGGTTTCGTTTATATATATTATAGATATTTATTAAATTCTATCTTTCTTTTATAACGACGACTTTCTTGCGTATCAGACCATCACACTCTTTAAATTTGAAGAGTCTCTCTCAAAGTTTATTTCTTAAATAAAACTTAAGTTTCAGTATCAAGTTATATACTTATTTAAGCATATATCTTGACAATGAGTTGGTGGTGGAGTGGTAAGGAAGATACTTGATATTTCATGTAATTCAGGTTCGATTCCTGTCCTAAAATTTAGTTTTAAAGGCACCAAGGTCATAATGGGAGACTAGGCGAATATGTGGTTTTCACTAGTTGGATCTTTAAACTGAATGTGTTTTATCTCACCACGCTGCCGTGCCTTCGGGCAAGTGTTTACGGGCGTTAGCCTTAGGTGAGGGTTTTTCCTAGATCGGATCAAAGACGAGTAGATCCCAATGTAATGAATTTAGTCAGTAGTCAATTTAAAAGATTAATTTGCTATTAAAAAAAATTAAGCATTAATTTTACCAAAACAACCAAATTTACATGTTAAACCTTAAAATAGGTTGATCATCTATTAAATAGCGAAGCTAAAATTTCACCAGTCAGGGCCGGTCCTATGGTTAACCTGGGTAAAGCATGGCTTGGGGCCACCTAAACATAGGGGCCCATTTTTATGAAAGTTCTTTTATTAGATTTGTAAAGACCTAGTATAAATCTTCATTATTAGCTATTTAACTTTTTATTTATTCAATTAATGTAATTGTAGGGGTATGGTACTAAACCCGGTTTTACAACTCTAAATTTATTATGTTTGGCTTATTTTATTATATGGACTAATACAATGTTATTGGGCTGAGGGGGTTTTGTGGAGGTAACCCTAACTGGGCTAGGCCCATTAGGGTACCATGATAGTGGCCATGAGGCTCTCTATATAAGGAGGTCTCCACCTCCTTGTTAGGGGGTCATGCTCAATAAGAGCCACCACCCTATTTTTGTGTCTGTAAACAAGAGATCCTGAGGATTTCTTAGCAGTCACCTCCACACCCCCGAAAAGCCATGGCAGGTCTCAAGCAATCGAAGAAGAAGATCAAGTCGTGGTTCGTTTCATCTCGAAAATCCGTGGGAACATCGTCATGGATCAGGTCAGATTCATTTCATGCTTCGACATTGGCGCCATCCGTGGGACGGCAACGAACTACCCTTCGATTTTCGTCTCGGCTGTCAGATCTCTCCCAGGAAAAACCCAGATCTGGAAGTTTACAGAAAAAGGCTTCAAGATTTGTTCTATTAAAGCTCAAAAAGATCCATAGATCTAAAAGAGGCTTCCAGATCTGTGCAAAAAAGAAACTACCTGATTCGGATGATCAAGCCTCCGGATCTGTGATGGTTTTAAATTCTCTCCGCTACGAGCTTCAGATCTATCTAGATCTGATTTACAGATCTAGATCTAGATTACAGACCTGGATTTTAGGTTTAAAATTACAGATCTAACTCTCAAATTGTAGATCCAAAAATTACCAGACTTCCGCCGCCATGCACGCGCGCTCGCGGATTCTCACTCTGCAGCCATGCATGTGCCACCGCGGGAACCACCATGTGGGTTTCGCGCAAAAGACCTCCACCATGTGGGTTTTGCGCAGAAGACTGCCACCACGCATGCTCGCCAGCGGGTCACCATTCCGCCGACATGCGTGAGCGCCCGTGGAAACCACCGCGGGAACCACCATGTGAGTTCGAAAGACGACTCAATGCTTTTGGTTTTACGTAAAAGTCTCCAACGCCATGCAGGTGCGCGCAACCCTCTACCATGCGTGTGCGCAACTCTCCGCCATGCACACGCGCTCGCGAGTCACCACTCCGTCGCCGTGCATGCGCACGTAAGGCCAAGCGCCAAACTTAAAAGGTTGGGAATCCTCATAAACCCATAAGGCCAAGCGCCAAACTTAAAGGTTGGGAATCCTCATAAACCCATAAGGCTAAGCGCCAAACTTAAAAGGTTGGGAATCCTCATAAACCCATAAGGCCAAGCGCCAAACTTATAAGGTTGGGAATCCTCATAAACCCATAAGGCCAAGCGCCAAACTTAAAGGTTGGGAATCCTCATAAACCCATAAGGCCAAGCGCCAAACTTAAAGGTTGGGAATCCTCATAAACCCATAAGGCCAAGCGCCAAACTTAAAGGTTGGGAATCCTCATAAACCCATAAGGCCAAGCGCCAAACTTAAAGGTTGGGAATCCTCATAAACCCATAAGTCCAAGCGCCAAACTTAAAGGTTGGGAATCCTCATAAACCCATAAGGCCACGCGCCAAACTTAAAGGCTGGGAATCCTCATAAACCCATAAGGCCACGCGCCAAACTTAAAGGTTGGGAATCCTCATAAGCCCATAAGGCCATGCGCCAAACTTAAAGGTTGGGAATCCTCATAAACCCATACGGCTTCGCGCCGAATACAAGACCGAACGCGGCTCCGCTCCGCTCAACACGCCGTCATAATTAAACCTATTAACACAGGCCACGCCATATGCGCGCCACCGCGGGTCAACCATTCCGCCATTCTACATGCGCACCGCCATGATGCTTGAGCGCAGTCGCATATCACATGCTCACGCACCACATATGCTCACGCACCACATATGCTCACGCATCACATATGCTCACGCATATTACATATGCTTACGCATATCACATCAGCGCATGCAACATCTGCGCGTGGCGCATGACACAAAGTCTACGCGCACGCGCATGCAACATCTGCGCGTGGCGCATGACACAAAGCCAAAGCCTATGCGCAAGCGCATGAAACATCTGCGCATGACACAAAGCCAAAACCTATGCGTAAGCGACACAACAAATGAGAATAGTCTAATCCCAAATCAGGATACGGACAACTTTATTTTAACAGCAATGAACTAGGGGACTATCGTGGTATACCACCACTACATTATCGCGATGGAAGACATCCGAATCTTAGGGCGGGAGCCTAACAATATCCCAAACGGCCACGCGCTAATTTGATATGTTTTTGCAGGTTCGGCTACGAGTCGCACAAGCACATATGACATTATTATTATCTGGCCGATTGCGCCTTCGTTATTATTTTGAAAACAAGCTGGGATAGTCATCCTGCGTAGAAGAGGCCCTTGTGGGCCAGTCATTATCGTCATATTATAGCTCATAAGCCGCAACGTGCGCAAGCTTCATTATTTTTATAGCTGGTAAGTCGCCTCGCGCGCAGGCTTCATTATTCTTATAACTCATAAGCTACCCCACGCGCAAACTATTAAGCATCATTATCGAGATGCGCGCTCTATCTTCTATCAGGCCTCGCGCCACTATCGTAAGTCGACATTGCGCGCAAGCTTCATTATTTTATAGCTCGTAAGTCGCCTCGCGCGCAAGCTTCATTATTTTATAGCTCGTAAGTCGCCTCGCGCGCAAGCTTCATTATTTTTATAGCTCGTAATCGCCTCGCGCGCAAGCTTCATTATTCTTATAGCTCGTAAGCTACCTCGCGCGCAAACTATTAAGCATCATTATCGAGATGCGCGCTCTATCTTTTATCAGGCCTCGCGCCACTATTGTTATGATTCGTGCTATATCTTATTCATGCCAGTGCACCATCATTATCATAAAGATCACAACACGTCACCATCATGGAGAAAACCTCCCAAAACTCAAAAGACCATAAAGACAAGGCCGAAGAAAAGGGAAAAAACCGCCTCATGTCCTAACACACCTTATAAAGTCCAGCGCTCCACCTAAACGCTTGCACGCCTAGGAGCAACACTGGACTTGGGGGGCTTGTAGGGGTATGGTACTAAACCCGGTTTTACAACCCTAAATTTATTATGTTTGGCTTATTTTATTATATGGACTAATACAATGTTATTGGGCTGAGGGGGTTTTGTGGAGGTAACCCTAACTGGGCTAGGCCCATTAGGGTACCATGATGGTGGCCATGAGGCTCTCTATATAAGGAGGTCTCCACCTCCTTGTTAGGGGGTCATGCTCAATAAGAGCCACCACCCTATTTTTGTGTCTGTAAACAAGAGATCCTGAGGATTTCTTAGCAGTCACCTCCACACCCCCGAAAAGCCATGGCAGGTCTCAAGCAATCGAAGAAGAAGATCAAGTCGTGGTTCGTTTCATCTCGAAAATCCGTGGGAACATCGTCATGGATCAGGTCAGATTCATTTCATGCTTCGACAGTAATACACAGAGTTTTTAACATTATGTGTGCATATATGAGATGCATGTGTGTGTGATTGAGTTGAATTGCAAATGAATTCCTTTTTTACGTGTTGAATTGTATTACTACTAGTAACATCCACAACATAGTTAAGGAATAAGGACCAAGGATTGTTGGTGATTGAAAGAGTCGATGTTAATGGCTTATCTCAAATTATCAATAAAATAAAATTAAATAAAAACTCACTAAAATACGTAATGCAAACCAGCAAATGGAATGAATCAATGAATCATAGAGATAAAAACTTAAGCATAATATAAACGTGCCTTCTTAAATTCTATCCTTACTAGTTTCCTACCGGAAAAGATACAATACACCGAATAATATAAGAAAGCAAAAAACAAAAATATACCCAAAGTTTTCAATAATTTATTGTTTTTCGATATCATTCATATTTGACGTGATGTTGCACAAAAATATTCAATCAACTACCCTCACAAAGCTAACGCATTAAAGCATTCACATTCGAGTCTTTACATTCATAGAGCATTCACATTCGAGTTTTTACATCCATCTTTTCTATATAATACTGAGAAAAGGTAAAGAAAACAAGTAAAACATCATGACATTGGATTCTCAATAATAGAAAAATAAGTTTAGAGAATATATTTAGAGGATCATATTCAGCCCTAACTTGTTGTGAACGTATAAAAAGAGGAGAGTTTATAAAATAGTGTTTTTGAGTAAGATAAATATAGAGATAGAAGGTTGGATATAAAAGGTTCTTAAGAACTAAACAAATCTTAGAGAAAACTATGTTTTTTTAATTAAATTATAAAGATAAAGATAGAGATCACAACGTGAATGCTCTTATACATACGTTAGTCTTATTCCTATCCTAGCAATAGCAAGGCCTGTTTTAAATGCATGTTAATAGATTTTTATTTGAGTTTCGTAATCTTACATTTACTCATGATGTTGAATATGCAACATGCCAAATTATGTATTTGTAATATGGCGTATTACATATTGTGATAAATTACGCTTGTGTAATATGGCGTATTGTATAGATGCAAATCATAAAATGTAATATATTTTTTTACAATAATATTAACACAAATTAAATAAAAGTTTTAAACATAAAGTTACGATTCGTATGGAGCAGTTGATCAATGTTAATGTATATTTTCCAATAAACAAATGTTAGTGGCTAATCACATATAGACATATAGTCCTCATGATACAATACTTGCCCTATCGATTATACATTATAAACATAAACACTCTATTTCTGACTAGGGTTTCGACACCAATTGATGTTGAACTGATAATGTATAAGTTCAGTTTGAAAGTCACAAATTCAAATTCAATTCTGAAAGCACAATATAAAATAGAACCGGTATGCTAACCCGATTTGATAATTCAAAACTTGAAATTTGAATTCAGTTTGATTCGAATTCAACTATTGTAACTTTTTAAGTCCAATTAAACTATTGAACACTAATCTTCACATATTACTTTACTCTCATGTGTATTAGCACAATATAATTTTATTTATTTATTTATTTTTATATTATCCTATACATGCTGGTTTGAGTTTTGTTGAATTTGTAGGCATGTCATATTAATTTGACTTGTTTTGGTTGGCTGGCATAAAAGGTTTCGTGTGTTCCTTCATGTTACATTTATTTTCTTAATCACTTGTCTACTGAATAAATTTTGATATTTATTAAGTTATTCAATTTAATCTGATCACTCAAAAGTTTATTTTCTTAAATAAAACTTAAGTCACAATATCAAGTTATATATTCTTTTCAAACAACAAATTTATTTTAATTTTTGTATCGTTTACATGACTAACCAAAACCCACCAAACTCAGGTGCTTTATTTTAATTCTTGTATCGTCTATACACTTAAGTTACAATATCAAGTTATATCATCTATATATTTGTTAAACCCATACAATTCCGTATCTTTTATCCAAACAACCAAATTTACATTTTACATTAAACCTTAAAATAGGATGATCGTCTCTTTAATAGCGAATCTAAAAAATTTTAACGGTGATGTAGAAACAGGGCTGGCACTATGGTTAACCCAGGTAAAGCACGAGTTTGGGGCCACCATTTTTATAAAAAAGTTTGTTTTATTAGATTGATAAACATTTGGTAAAAATAAGTAACGTGTTCTTTTTTTTGAGTATTTGGTTTTTATTAGTTTCAACTATTAACTTTTGATTGTTGTCGGTCTCAATTAACGAATTGGCTGCCGACAGTCCTATCTTTTAACTTGTTTGTTCTCAACGGTCCGCGACTAACAGAATTCTAATGCCTACTTGTAGGTCGCCGGAAAAACGCTTTTGGCCGGAAAAGTCATATTTTTTGCTGGAAAACTCAACCTAAACACCACCACCACCAACTGACTCACCACCAAACAACCACCACCTCTTGAGCACCACCAACCAGTTCCAACTTCTAACGATGGTCTAGGGTCCCGGTGACCTCAATAATTGGGGCTTTTACTAGAAAATGGCTCCTAAATGTCTGATCCAAGGTTACAAAGATGTTTGGGAGAAAATGTTGAGTTTTCCGGCAAAGAATGTTTTTCCAGCCACTGGCAACTAACAGGTTAGAATTCTGATAGTCGTGGACAATTGGGAACGAATATGATAAAAGGTGGGATTGTTATCAGCTAATTCATTAGTTGAGATTAAGAGAGACCAAAAGATAGTTGAGATTAATAAAAATCAATACCTTAATAAATTAGTAATGCATGATTACATTTTTACACTGAAAAAGGTAATCTTGCTCATAAAGAATCATATATCTATAGCAATGAGATGATTGCATAACTACCAGAATTATGGCTTTTAATAGTAGATAAAAGCATGTTAATACAAGTATAGAAAGCTTTTATTTAAAACCTTTGTTTATAATTGTTGGTCTCAAGCCCTGACCGATTAATGAAGAAGAACTAGAAGAAAAAGACGCCCTGCTTGCGGTGCGCGCATATAATGTATATATGTGTGAACCCTCAGGTGGGCAAAAGTAAAATTGCACTAATTTTGACATTATTTTACTAATCTCATGAAAATAACGTTAAAAGTGGCGGAAGGTTAATCAGGCATCATGTGGTGGCGTTGATAGCCGAAAGACAAGGGCACATGCACCAATCAGCCGGTGTCCCGATGATTGAGTGCTATGTGCCTTATGTCCAAGGCTTGATGCAAAACTACTATCGAGCCGGGGGTCTCACCGGAAGCAGTCTCTATATCCCTATGGGATAGAGGTAAGGCTGTCTACATCTTACCCTCCTCAGACCCTATCATAGCATTGTTATTGGTGGGATATACTGAGTACGATGATGATTATGAACTAGAAGAAAAAGGAAATCTTTAAAAGGGCCCGGATTTTAAAACTCGCTTTACGCCTCCAAAGAGATCAGGTTGGCTGTACGTATAAACGGGTCGGATAAACAACATAAACAAGTCAATAGTATTGAACTTCTCTGACTACCTAATGTCATCATAACAAAAACAAATTATTTTAAGTGCCAATTAATTAATTTATACAAACGTTTAATTTAAATGTTCAACAAAGATAATGACAGCATATAAGATAATTATAAGCCAAATGTCAGTATTAAATTAAAAAGGAAGAAAAAAAGGTTTACAAAAAGCTACACACGAAAGTTTGAAAATAATTGGAGAATTATTTTATTACAATTCTAATATCTAATTTGTAGGAAAAACATAGTTTAATCCAAGTTAGGTAAAACAGATGCAAAAATATAAAAATAAAAATAAAAATAAAATTTGTTGAAGAATGGATTTGTTGACTTAGCACTAAAAGGTAGGCCAAAGCAGGTTATGGACTTATGGGGAGTTGGTGAAATTTTTATTTTAATTTTTTCTGCTTATAAATATTGGCATATGTATGTTCAAACTTCAATATCCCTAACCAATTTCTCTTACAGTTATGTCTCCGGGAACGCGTAAAATAGTAAAATAGTATGAGTAGCATTTGTCGTTTAAAAAAAGTTAGAGGAACGCCAATCCGAGACTAATTATATTTATGTTTAAAATTTAATTATAGGAACAAATGGTGGAGCCCACGGTGATTGGAACAAGGAATGTGATAGTAGCGGCGGACGAAGCTAAAGTCCACCGAGTGGTGTTTACGTCATCCATTGGAGCGGTGTACATGAATCCGAACCGGAGTCCTGATGATATTGTTGATGAGAGCTGTTGGAGTGATCAAGAATTCTGCAAGAACACTAAGGTTTGGAGAACTAATTGCATAAGTAAATTATGAATATAATGATGATTAAATTGTTTGGCCTAATTTCCGGCCATATGACATGTTATTTACACTTTTCCTATATTTTGGTGTGACTTATTCATCATTCCAGAATGTCAGCATGATTTTATTATTCATGAAATCATATTATTATTATTATACTTAATAAACTACTCTGGCAAAAAAAAATAGTTATAAATAATATTTTTTATTTATATGTATCACAGAATTGGTATTGCTATGGAAAGCCAGTGGCCGAGCAGGCTGCATGGGACAAGGCTAAAGCGAGAGGGGTTGACATGGTTGCAGTGAACCCGGTGTTGGTGTTGGGCCCACTTTTGCAGCCCACGCTCAATGCTAGTATTATTCATATCTTGAAGTATCTGACGGGGTCCACAAAGACCTATGCTAATTCAGTTCAAGCATATGTTCATGTACGCGACGTGGCATTGGCACACATTTTGCTATTCGAGACTCCCTCGGCTTCTGGTAGGTATTTGTGTGCTGAGAGTGTGCTTCATCACGGAGAAGTGGTTGAGATTTTAGCCAAGTATTTCCCTGAGTACCCGATTCCTACTAAGTAAGTACACTTTCCTTTAAAAGAAATTAATTTTAAACTTATCTGACGCATAAAACGAGAGATAGAAATAAAATAAATGTCTCAACTCTTAAATTACATAAAACTTTTTAAATAATCTAATTAGAAGTGTTACACCATCTATCCAATTTGACACATCTACACATTATCTTATGTAATTGGCATGTTAACTAAAAGATATAACACTCAATTTGATTTGATTAACGTATTAATTATAATTATATAATATATTAAAATAATTATATAATATATAGAAAATTTGGGTGAACCAAATAATGATTAGATGAATTGGACCACATCTATATTCAAAAGTCCAAAAAGACTACACCAACATGTAGAATATTAAAATCTTAAAAATTAAAATATTTGATGGACAAGATCACTCCTCACCAACCCCAATATCTATACCACTATCACCGTGGGCCCACGTAACGGCCCGGACCCATTTACCAACTCTCTGCACATAAAACCCAAAAAATGGCTTCATGTTGTAATGGGCTCGTATTAGTTTATTTAGGGTGCAAACTACTCGAGCGGCTAGCGAGCTACTCGAGCTTAGATCGTTAAAAGGCTTGAAATGAGTCGAGTTTTTTCAAGTTCGAGTTGAGCCTACGCCTCAAATAAAGTTCGTTTAGGCGCGCCAAGCGTTAACAAGCTCTTTTAAGTTCTACTAATTTTACACTACAGCTGAGCTTGAGTCAAGCCTAAGCTCGTTTAAGGTTTTTTCTCAAAATATATACAAATATAAAAATAATTAAAAACATATTTACTTTTATTGGTAACTAATAAATAGGCCCAACCCAAGCTTGAAAATAACTCATGAGCTGAGCTCGAGCTTTAGAAAAAGTGCTCATGACAAGCCAAGTTCGAGCTCGAGCGCTTGCAAGTCAAAACAAGCCTGGTCAAGCTCGGGCTCGGCTCGTTTAGTTGTAATCGTTTTAAAATTCAACATGCTAGATTAGTATTTATGATTCGTGAGTCCTAAAATTAAAATTACTATAAAAACTAATTACAGGTGTAAAGATGAAACAAAGCCAAGAGCAAAACCGTACAAATTCTCAAACCAAAAACTGAAGGATTTGGGACTTGAGTTCACCCCGGTTAAACAGTGTTTATACGAGACGGTTAAGAGCTTACAAGAGAAAGGTCATCTACCCGTGCAAGCAACCCAGACCGACGATCAAATCCGTATTCAGCCCTAGTTAGTAACTAATGATATATGTTTATGGTTATGGTTATGTTTTCATTTAGCCACGCGTATTCGATTTACTGTGGTCAATGCATTTAGTTCAAACACATAATGTGGTTTGTTATGTTAACTCATATGATATGTTCCTTATAATCTAAGATGATAATTGTGTATGCAACTATGCCATTAGTTAGCTAGTTGTGAGCTGTTTTTTGTATACAAAACTTTGCAATTATTTTGGGCCTTTGTCAGTCGTTTACTCGTTTTCACAAATCACAACCAAACTAGGCCCAACTACAAAAATTGTATCAAAATAGAAAATAAAAAACATTTTTGAATATGACCAATACCGGCTATGGCTAATGGCCGAATTCGGGTTGGGTCGGTTTTGGACTAAAATTGAACCAAAGCCCGAAACATTGGTTTTTGAATTTTTGAAAACGTTTTGTTTTTTAGGCTTTCAGTTTGGGTTCAGTTTAGTTTTGGTTTTTTCATTTTTGTCATTTGAGCTTGAAAATTTTAGTTCGAAGACTAAACTATTTGAGTTACATATTTACTAAATTTTTACAAATTGCTTAAAATAAAAAATAAAACTTTTTGCATTCGGTTCGATTTATTCGGTTTTTACTACATGCAAAACGAAATCCAAACCGTAAGTTCGGTTTTACAAAAGCCTATAACTAAACCTTTGATTTTTCCGGTTTGGGTTTTTGGGGTTTTCAGTTTCATGCACACCTATTCCATTTAACCAAAATTTGATACCCAAATCATGAAGATATGATATTGATTAGGCAACCCACATGAACACATGTTGCCCACAACCTTTGCATGATGATAGTCATAACTACCAAACCATAAGGTCATTTTCCATAGATTTGAACATCATACATGGATGCTAACAGATCACAATGTCATAAGAAATATGCATCATCTATGATCACAATATGATGTCATTATTTAGTTCTTTTTTGTTTTTCTAAAAGTTGTAGCATGTTAAATTAACTCTATTATAGTTCTACATCACCTCTAAACAACTCAGTTGTTATCATCATCACTACTCCTCCTTTGAGGAAGTTGCATACTAACAATATCCTGTCTCGGCTGACCATCATACGCGGAAACAGTCCTCTCCATTTCCCGGGACTCGGGAGTCGTAAGTGCCAAAAGATGCGACGACTCTTTATTTTTACGCACCACTAAATACCCGATCCCCGCTAAGTAAATCAGCATACCAGAGAACCCTAACACACCACAAAAGATCTTGGTAACGAGTGCTAGATCCCCGTGAACGAGCACTGAAATCAAATGGTCACCTAGAAAGTATATGTTTATTCCCATAATTAACGATCCGATGATCCAAGTGATTGTTGAGATCTGAAAACACATAGTGATTTTACAATCAGTATAAATGAATATTGTTTTTCATGAATATTATAACTTAACTTACAGTTTTTGAGTTGGCGTGTGATCCCATCTTGGTCGCACTACTAGTGAACTTGAGAAGTGGAATGAGAGCAAATGGGAGTTCAAATGACAATATCATCTACCATAATAAACAACTAGTTGGTAGCAAGATGTGCTTTTAAAGTTGGTTATATAAGTACGAAAAATCACTAACCGATGCTATAATGATTAACTTTCCAGCTCCAGCTGAACCGCCTATCAGAGCAACGATTAAGCTAGGGACTATGGCTAAACACCGAGTTAAGAAGTTTCTAAGCCATGGTTTCATTCGTAGGTCAAGAAACCCCTGTCACAAATAATAATTAGTGTGTCAAATATGATTACAGAGTTATATTATTTCAATAGTAATAATACTATATTTTTTAGAAATAATACTATATTTTTGAGAAAAATGAATCATATAAATACCTGCATAACATATTGGCCAGCATATGTTCCGGTTATAGTGGAACTCTGACCGGATGCAAGCAAAGCAATTGCAAAGACCTTAGAGCTCCATTTGCCTAAAACATTCTAGACGGACAAAAAAAAGGAGATTGCGATCACTTTCAAGCTCCATCTTTGACTGGATTATCATCATTTAGCACTAATTAATGACACTTACTCTAAGCAAAAAGGATGCTTTGTTCAAGTCCAAATCTTCACAACTCTTTTGATCATCAGGGTTCAAATTTGGTGAGTTGCAAACTGAACCGCTTACAGATATAACCGATATGTTAATCAGGAAGGCCACTGCAAGTGCTATGCCACTTTCTATCAAGTAGAATCTGCAAGCTTCCTATATATACAGGCTTACATTAATAATGTGAATAATCAAAAGAATGATTTTAGAAGATATGAGCATTACTTTTATGCCACTAACTGATCGAGGTATTTTCCTAGAAAGCACAAGAGCCGAGTGCAAGAAAAGATTATGCCTGCGTTAATAAGAAAAATATCACATAAATGGATAGACTTGGGTTATATTTTATCACTAGTGCGTCTGAAGAGGTAGGTCCCAGCAGAGCCCAGTTGGACCCGCAAGACTCACCTTGAAGAGGAACGTCTGCGCAGAAACCAACTGGATCCGCAGGACCAACCATGCTCAGAGACGTGACGTCCTTACGCGCAGTACGCAAGCTGTTCCCGCAGGAAATGCCTCCCAATGGTGAAGGACTCCGCCTGTCCCCGCAGCCTCGGATACAAGCCATCAGGGAAGGCCACCCGCGCAGCAAGGCTACACGCACAAGGCACTTAGCTCTCAATCATTCAGTGTCACCGAAGGAATGAGCAAAGCCGGGAACAATCCCGCACAAGGGCGGGAGGGGGAATACTCCCGCCCAAATAAGCCAGTCCGTACGATACGGGAAGATCTTCTGTACTGTACCTGACGAGGTATGGGAAAAAGATCTGACTAAAGATACGACAGCTTATTGACAACAGTATGGCGAGCAGCATGTTCCTGTACTGTATGTCACTATTAGCCGCTGCCTACTCACCAACTACTGCCATACCACGTGCATAGCCGGCAGTTGGTGGAAAAGGAATAGTACACAGCAGGCCTGGTCACTATCAGCCGCTGCCTACCCACCAACTACCAGCAGGGCACGTGCGTAGGCCACTGTTGGTGGAACAGGAACTCTGTTGCAGCCGGCCACACCTCCTTGGAAACCTACATTCGGCTATAAATACCACAAATGGTATGACCATCTGATCTTATCATATCATCATCATATTATACCTGATATCTGCTCTAGCAATCTCTTAATATACACTTATATTTAAAGAGCAATCTAGTCTGATTCTCACGCCGGAGGGTGGTCACAAGGAGGAACCCCCCCCCCTTCTCAGTGGCAAGCTCACGGTGTCTGTTTTGCAGGTTATCAGAAGAACCATCTTCTCAGGGTCTAACCCCTCGTGGGAAACAGCTATCTAACCCCCAGGTTACCAGTAATCTGCCCGGGGTCCGGTTAGTGTTTCTTCATTGGCGCCATCCGTGCATAAAGCTAGAACATTTTTCTTCAATTTTTTCAAACTTCTAAGATGGTTAAAGAAACTCCGGTAACTACAACCCCAGCTACTGGGGGGAATACCGGCAACACAGTTTTTACAAACACTACCCCGGCTACCCAAGCCGGGGCAAGTGAAGTAAATTTTACAAACACTACCCCAGTTACCCAAGCTGGGGCAAGTGCAGTAAATAATGGCCCACTGGGATTCACTGATACCCAGTTTGAAAAACGAACAAGACTCCCCCGCCAAACACTCGATGAAGTTAAGGCATGGGCGGAGGCACGTCAGAGGGAATTCCAAGCTGAGTTGGACGAACGCTTGCGTTCCGTCCAACAGGCTGACGAATTCGAAGATTACTTGGATGACTCGGAGGAATCTGACTCCGACGCGAACCCTCGCCATAGGGCAAAAGGGAAGCGTAAGGAAACGGACTCCCAACCGAGAAGGCATTTTGGAGAAGCCTTCAAACCAAAAAACACAGGTGGAAGTCCACGTGACTTCTCCAAAACATTCAGACCAAATGTTGCAAATGCAGGAACGTCCAAATTTGCAAGGGACATTGCAGAAGCAATTGCCCCAAAAAGTGCCAAACAAATGTCCAGCATAGGCACATATGATGGTATATCCGACCCAGATGATCATTTGAACAGATTCATAGCGGGGGCAACCGTCAGTAGTTGGACGGAACCCACGTGGTGTTACATGTTCCAAATGACGCTTGTCGGGGCTGCTAGAGCGTGGTTCGATCGTCTACCGGTCAACCACATCTACGACTGGGCAGACTTCCAGCAGAAGTTTAGCCAACACTTCAGCCAGCAAAGAAAGTATACCGAGGAGCAATGGACAATCCTCAAGTGCATTCGAGAAAAAGATGAATCTTTGCTAGACTTCATCACTCGCTTCAACTCGAAGAAGCTAAGTCTGGGTAACATTAGCGAAGATCTTGTTCGCGCTACCTTTATTCAGGGCGCGAACGTCCCAGAGCTCATCCGCACCTTAACGGGTAAAGATGGCATGCCATCCACATGGGATGCCATCATGACAGCAGCAAAACCTTTGCGGAAACGGAGAAGCAACTGGGTAGAGATCTCCCACAGAGCACAAACCTCTACACCCAGAAAACAAGGGAAGACAACGTCCTTACCGCCCGATTAAACAAAAAGCGAAAGCTAGGCATTTGGCAGTCAAGGGTAAACTTTGACACCTCATCCGGCTTGCAAAATCGGTTAGGCGGAAGGGATAACGTACAGTCAAACAAGAACTCCAGATGGACGCCGCTCACCAAAAGCGTCACCGAGATATTCGCCACCGAGGAGCTCCCATGGCCAAAGCCTCAAATAATCCGACATCGTCACAATGCTGATCGGAGCAAATACTGTGACTTTCACAGGACAAAAGGCCACAACACTGAAGAATGCATAGACGTAAAGGACATGGTCGAAGCATTTGTCAGAGATGGGACGCTCGCGCACCTCGTGGCGCAATGAACGCTGAGCAGGCTGATGCGTGTAGAACCCCAGCGGGGGAAAACACGAATAAAATTCCAGCTTCAATGTGGAGACTACATGCTGCGTAAAGAACGAGATCCCGAACCAGGTGCGTATCGGCTCGATGGCACTCCCATCCCAACAACATGGAAGGGAGCTCATTTACACAGTTTGCATGTAAATCAATTCCAAATTTGTAAAGAAAAGGCCAAGAGCCACTTCTAATGAAAATGATTCTCCTTAAAACATCGACGCTGATGATTTTACATTTATACTTTTATGAACTATCAACACTAATGCCGGTTTTCACCGCATACATAAGTGTGAAAGTCGTTGCGTGGGGAAGGCGGCAAAACCCGCATAAACCCAAAAAACGACAAACCTTCACGCAGGTCAGTTGAAGGGGAAAAGTTCAGTCCCATTAAATGAAAGTGCCGGTCTATCCGCATGAATCATGAAAAAGGGAACTGAACACTAACCTATTGACAACCGCGCGTCGAGCGGCTAATTTATTCAACACGGATATGCCGGTTTTCACCGCATAAATACGTGGAAAGTCGTTGCGTGGGGAAGGCGGCAAAACCCGCATAAACCCAAAAAACGACAAACCTTCACGCAGGTCAGTTGAAGGGGAAAAGTCAGTCCTCCCATTAAATGAAAGTGCCGGTCTATCCGCATGAATCATGAAAAAGGGAACTGAACACTAACCTATTGACAACCGCACGTCGAACGGTTCAAAACAGAATTTCTAACAAAAGGATGAGGAAAACCTACACGCAGGTCAGATATGGGTAAAGTTTAGCCATCCTACTAAGTGCAAGTGACGGTCCTACCCGCACAATCACGAAAGAGGAAGCAAAACTTCACACCTATTATCTACCACGTTCAAAGGTTAACTTATCCTCAGAAAAGATGAGGAAAACCTACACGCAGGTTAGACACAGGTAAAGTTTAGCCATCCTACTAAGTGCAAGTGACGGTCTTACCCGCACAATCACGAAAGAGGAAGCAAAACTTCACACCTATTATCTACCACGTTCAAAGGTTAACTTATCCTCAAAAAAGGATGAGGAAAACCTACACGCAGGTCAGATATGGGTAAAGTTTAGCCATCCTACTAAGTGCAAGTGACGGTCCTACCCGCACAATCAATAAAGAGGAAGCAAAACTTCACACTTATTATCTACCACGTTCAAAGGTTAACTTATCCTCAGAAAAGATGAGGAAAACCTACACGCAGGTCAGATATGGGTAAAGTTTAGCCATCCTACTAAGTGCAAGTGACGGTCCTACCCGCACAATCACGAAAGAGGAAGCAAAACTTCACACCTATTATCTACCACGTTCAAAGGTTAACTTATCCTCAGAAAAGATGAGGAAAACCTACACGCAGGTTAGACGCAGGTAAAGTTTAGCCATCCTACTAAGTGCAAGTGACGGTCCTACCCGCACAATCACGAAAGAGGAAGCAAAACTTCAACCTATTATCTACCACGTTCAAAGGTTAACTTATTCTACACTTGGAAAATTGCTAATTTAAACTAAAGTATGCAAGTCATATAACGTTTATAAAGCAAGGAATCCAATAAAAGAAGCGGTCTTACCCGCACAAAGATTTATATTTCACGATTCATTACAAAAATGGCCGGGTAACTACCCGCCTACAAGAAAATAAATCTATACAAGCTAAATCTATCCTAGCAGTGGGAAGGGATCTTCAGGATCAGGCTTCAGGGCCACTTCCACTTGGACCAGCACCATCAGTAGATCGTGGCAGTTCAAGGAAAGCTTTAAGGATAGCTAACCCATCATCAGCAGCAGCAACTTGATTCACCTTCTCCACCACCGGATGCGGGAAGGCGGCGTATTGATTCACTGCTTGGTCGTAAACAGCTTCAGTATCCACATTGTACAAAGGGAAGTTGGAAGGCGGGATGCCTTTCTCAACGAACCCTAGACCAAGCAGGAAGCCGACCTTTTCCCCATCCTCGTGAGAAGCGTTGAGGGCTGCGCTCATAGCATCGTCATACGACGTCTCAGCAAAGACTCGATGCACAACCTACAAAAGAAAATATACAAGTGTCAAAAACCTTTTCTATTTACAAAGGAAAGCGTAAAGACAAGAAAAGCTTACCTGAGACAACGCTTCTCGAAGAAGCCATTCCTTGGCAACCAGGGCTTCTTGGAGGGCAGCTTGAGCTTCGTTACGGGCGCGATCGGCTTCACTCTTGTTGAGGTTGGCAAGCAACACTTCTTTAGCCGCGGCCTCTTCGACGCCCTTTAGCTTACGCTCAGCATGGTCAAGCACCCCCCTCTGGTCCAGGATTTCTTGGAGCTTTTTGGCGTCTTCCATCGCCAAGGCATCATGAGCCTGCTGGAGAGCCTCTAATTTGGCTTTAAGCTCCTCATTCTCCAAGCTTAGAGGCTCAGCAACAGCTTCAGCCTTGGTGGCCCTCTCGGTTGCGTTCCTTGCAGTTTCCTTAGCCAGCCGAAGCTGTTCATTAACAGCTTGGGCAGCCTTGGAACGGGCCTCAAGTCGAGCCTGAACTTCAACCTCGAGGGCCTTGAAGGCCTTCTCCTTTTCCGCAGCCACTGCGGAAAGCCTTTGGTTCTCCTCCCGGACAGCCCGCGCCTGAGCCACTTCTTTAAGGCGAGCTGCTTTTAACTTGTCGTTTTCACGACAAAGCAGCTCGACACGCGGCTGCATCCGGGCCAGGAGAACCCGAAGCTCATTGGTTAGCCTACCCTCCTGGTAGCTAGCCATGGCTTCCCCCAACGCACCACTGGGAGCAGCGTGACGAGCCCATTCCACGCACTCCACAGGGGTACGAAGGGTTGTTCCTCGGCGAATGTTCCATCGTGGAACATACACTTCATTGGAATCCGACACTGCAAAAAACACAAAGCAGTTAGGAAAAGATGATAAAGAAAAAATATATATAAAATGGGCCAAAAGAACCCTACGCACCTGTAGGGTCAATAACAGGCCGATAGCCGCCGAACCCATCACCTGAACCCAAGGGAAATCCATCCAAGAGGTCAGGCAGATGGGAAGGTGGCAGAGATTGGCGGGAAGCCCCATGCGTACCTGATGGATCGGCCGTCGTTGCCGATGACGGGGGCATGGTAGCAGCCGCCGCGGTCGCCGCCGCGGAATCCGCAGCAATAGTAACCGCCGGCTCGGTGAAAGATGCTGTAAAAATAGCACTCACAGCCGGCGGTGACGTCATCACAGCTGGAACAGTCGGCTCAAAGGAGTGAGCAACTGAACCAGCGGAAGCAGGCGCAGGCGCAGCCGCCTGGGTCGTCGCCTCAGGTAGGCTGACCAAGCCTACCGTCATTGGCGGAGAGGTACTCTGCACTCCACCCTGGAATGTGTCAACATCCACGCCTGCATAAAGAAGATAAGTGTTAACGATATTAAACTATGAAGCTAAAGACATGAAATTTGTACTTACGGGTTTTCTTGAGCCTGAAAGTACGGACGGGCGGGGATGAACCCGATGGAGCCGGCCTATTCACGCCGGTCACCGTTGTCATCCTGGGCTCTTCGGTGACAGTTGTCACAGCCTCCGGAATGGTGATTTTATCACCACCGGGATTCCCCGCCACCTCTTCGCTCTCGGTCTCCGAGTCAGACCGAGGCGCTGGATCGGCAGTGGAGGCCACCTTCTCCTTCCCCTTCCCGCCGGCAGCCTTCTTCTTCCGCACCAACGGAGGACCATCTGCGGATTCCTCATCAGAACATACGATTAGAGGAATTCCAGCAGAGGTTTCAACATTGAGGGGTCGAGGGTCGAACAGCGCCTTACCTGGCCGACGGGCGCTAAGGATCTCATGGCCTAGCGGATAGACCTCCACGAACCGATCCGCCGTTTGTTCTAGGATGGGCAACTCGTTCTCGTCTAGAGCGCGAGTACCCATCCGAGCGGGACCATCAGCCTCCCGCGGGTTCAGGAGCGACTGCAAGTCGTTCCCCTCTGAAATAAACAGGAAAGAAGTTAGAAGAAATTCAAAATCAACAAAAAGAAACAAAGCATACCGTAAGGAACAGAGTTCGAACCGTATTCGAGGACGATTGGGATCTTATGCGCATCCGCAGCCTTCCACACCCGGCTCATCCCCAGCATCACCATCCCGGACTCCGCAAACCGGTAAACCGGAGATTGGACCCGAGATATCTTCGAGAACCATTCCGCCTCCTCGTAGTTGGAGGCGTGAAGGCTTGGGAGAGCTTGCCCATTCTTAAACTTCATGGCAAGGGGGATGGCGCGAGCGGAGATGAAGAAGAACTCCCGCTTCCACGCGCGAAGACTGCGCTCGGTCGCGCAAATCCTCAAACCCTTGATTCGGGTTATCAGGGTGTACCACCCCTGGATGCACCTCCAAGTGTAGAAGGTCATCAGGCGGTCAACATAGGGCTCAATGCCCAAAATCCGGCACACCCACTCGAAGTGGCGAATCTTGGCGATCGCCATGGGGTGCAACTCGGTCAAATGAACACCGTGCCTCTCAAGGACACGGTAAACAAACTTTGTCAATGGGAACCTAAGATTCCCATAAACAAAGAATGCAGCATAAACCCCGATCTTGCATCTGGGGGCATCGTACACCGTCTGGTGGGGTTCAGGAAACTCAGGCTCGAGAGACTCGAGCATGAACTTCCTGACGACGTACCGATACAGATCGCCAGGCAGAGCACACTGGCACTCGCCAGCAGTACTCTTGTCATCGGCTGTAGATTCGAGATCACGAGACATCTTGTAAAAGAAGATGAAGAGAAGAGTGAAAGTGTGGATTACAAAGAACCCTCTCCCCCTTTATATACTAATCGCAATTAATGCGATGAAATTAATGCGGAAGAGAGAGAAAACGAAGGTGCAATGAAACTATGACACGTGGCAAAAAGCAAGCTGGCAACAGCTGTTGACAGGACGCATACCATTAATTTCGCGGCCACGCGCCAGAAAAATCGCGCCCACGCGCCTGAAAAAGCGTCTGGAATGACCATGTACTGTCACGTCACCATAACTTCCTGCACGACCTGACACAGTCAGAAGAAACCGTCGCACGACGTTTCAGAGTTTTGGACTGTTCTTATCTTTCCACCAACTCTTCGAATTTCAAAATTCAAAATTCAAAAAGATTAAAAAATAAGCGGGAAAATACCCCTTACCTTGGCAACCAAGTAACCGTAAGACGGATGCGGGTACAGTGTTAAGGCAAAACCCTTCACATACCTAGCACCCGCAGGGAATTGAAGCCAAGAAAACCTTGGCAAACAAGTAACCGTAAGACGGATGCGGGTACAGTGTTAAGGCAAAACCCTTCACATACCTAGCACCCGCAGGGAATTGAAGCCAAGAAAACCTTGGCAAGCAAGTAACCGTAAGACGGATGCGGGTACAGTGTTAAGGCAAAACCCTTCACATACCTAGCACCCGCAGGGAATTGAAGCCAAGTATACCTCGGCAACCAAGTAACTATAAGACGGGTGCGGGTACAGTGTAAAGGCAAAACCCTTCACATACCTAGCACCCGCAGGGAATTGACGCCAGGAATACCTTAGAAGTAAAGTAACCGTAAGACGAGCGCGGGTACAGTGTTAAGGCAAAACCCTTCACATACCTAGCGCTCCGCTGGGAATTGAAACCAAGAAGGATCTTCTGGGCAATGCTTGCGGAAACGGAAATAACATCCCCGCATAGCGGGAACGTCGAGAACTACGTTGTTTAAAGCTCCAGTATGGAATTGGTGGTTTTAACATAATTGATCACTATGTTCAAAACTACCAAAACCTCATGGAGAATCCACACAAGTGGGACTCAACGCTCCTGACTTGCGAGGAGGTTACAGACCTACCCGCATCATACCCAAAGACCAAACAGGAAACTCGGGAATTTCTGCAAGTGACAAGGACTTCCGCGGGAAGAATCCCCATGGAAAACCTTAAAAAACCCTTTTCAAAAACCCTTTGCTTATGTCCAAAAGTTCACCTCACTTTATTAAACACTCATGAGAAGAACATTGGACTGGGGGGACTTGAAGAGGTAGGTCCCAGCAGAGCCCAGTTGGACCCGCAAGACTCACCTTGAAGAGGAACGGCTGCGCAGAAACCAACTGGATCCGCAGGACCAACCATGCTCAGAGACGTGACGTCCTTACGCGCAGTACGCAAGCTGTTCCCGCAGGAAATGCCTCCCAATGGTGAAGGACTCCGCCTGTCCCCGCAGCCTCGGATACAAGCCATCAGGGAAGGCCACCCGCGCAGCAAGGCTACACGCACAAGGCACTTAGCTCTCAATCATTCAGTGTCACCTGAAGGAATGAGCAAAGCCGGGAACAATCCCGCACAAGGGCGGGAGGGGGAATACTCCCTCCCAAATAAGCCAGTCCGTACGATACGGGAAGATCTTCTGTACTGTACCTGACGAGGTATGGGAAAAAGATCTGACTAAAGATACGATAGCTTATTGACAACAGTATGGCGAGCAGCATGCTCCTGTACTGTATGTCACTATTAGCCGCTGCCTACTCACCAACTACTGCCATACCACGTGCATAGCCGGCAGTTGGTGGAAAATGAATAGTACACAGCAGGCCTGGTCACTATCAGCCGCTGCCTACCCACCAACTACCAGCAGGGCACGTGCGTAGGCCACTGTTGGTGGAACAGGAACACTGTTGCAGCCGGCCACACCTCCTTGGAAATCTACCTTCGGCTATAAATACCACAAATGGTATGACCATCTGATCTTATCATATCATCATCATATTATACCTGATATCTGCTCTAGCAATCTCTTAATATACACTTATATTTAAAGAGCAATCTAGTCTGATTCTCACGCCGGAGGGTGGTCACAAGGAGGAACCCCCCCCCTTCTCAGTGGCAAGCTCACGGTGTCTGTTTTGCAGGTTATCAGAAGAACCATCTTCTCAGGGTCTAACCCCTCGTGGGAAACAGCTATCTAACCCCCAGGTTACCAGTAATCTGCCCGGGGTCCGGTTAGTGTTTCTTCAGCGTCAAATGTGTAAAATCATATATTTTAGCTATTAAAGTGATTAGCGGGTCAAAAGTTGCCCAAGGTGTTATAGATGAAGGTGACTTACGGCATGACCATAGCACCAAGAAGTGAAATTGCAAGACCTGTTGACCCGCTACCTTTGAGTTGAGGGACAAACAGCCCGTATAGCACTTCTGAAGCATTGGGCTTGGATATGCCGAGCTCAATAAGAAAGCATACGGCTATAGTGAGTACCAAAAAAGCAATCAAGAATTCAAGTTTCCTCACCTGCATAACAAACAAAATTATCTTACTTAGTTTCTAATTTGAGCATATATAAATAATATGAATTAAAGGAAACATTAAGTACCCCATATTGTTGTAGTGCTAGCAGAATCAAAGTGCTAAAACCGGTGAGCAACACACCAATCCATACCGGAATATGGAATAGCATATTCAACGCAAACGCTGTCCCAATTACTGTGTATTACAAATAACAGTTTTTTCAGTTCTAATATATGTAGAAAACTAATTTTTAATAACTATCTGAATAGTGATGCAATAAGTTTATTTCATATTATCGTATTCTTAATAAAATTTAAAGCAAAATCAACTGCGTTTGGAAACATTTGTTGTTTCTACTAAAATGGCTCAAACGCAATATCACATGAAACGTTCGATGATTTATTTAAGTTACTCAGATGATGAAATAATAGAAAATGCAATAATACCTTCAGGAATGTCACATGCAACTATGGATATCTCAGCAAGAATCCACAAAATGTAATTTGTCACCTTCTCGTACTCGTTTTTGCAATGCTCGGCTAAATGTTTTCCTACAGGAAAATCAATTCGAGTTATATGTATTAATTTTAGGAGGGCGAAAAGATGAAAAGTGTAAAGTAGAAGTAAAAAAAAATGCCTGTAACAACTCCTAGATTTGCTGCCAAAGATTGGATCACAAGAGCAGCAACTGAGGCCACAAGTATAATCCATAATAACTGCAAACAAAGAGAAATGTTTTATTTTAAAAGACCTAACAAAATAATATTGAATTACTTTGATACAGGTCGACTCAAAATGCCTGTGAGCTATTCGAGATCGCTAGCGCTAATCTAGCCGAGCTTAAACGAGCTCGAGCCTAAAAAATAAGCTTGGTTAATAAATGCGCCCAAGCCTAAGGCCAGAGCTCATTAATCGAGCTCAAGCTGGCTCGCGAGCCTAAACGAGTCTATTATTTATCCAAGTTAAATTTAATATCTTAAATATATATATATATATATATATATATATATATATTAATTATAATTATTATATATATTATAAAGATAAATATAATTAAATAATATCTATTTTATGTTGTATAAAAATATAACTTAAAAAATATACGTAATAATTAAATAAACAGATAAATTAGTTAATAAATAATAAACTAGCCAAGCCGAGGATAGCCCGAGCTTGGAAAAAATACACACAAGCCAAACTCGAGCTTTAGAAACAAAGCTCAAAACAAGCTGAGCTCGAGTCTAATTGACATCTGGTAAATTAGACTAGCCGGGCTCAAGCCTAATCGAGCTAAGGCTCAGCTCGTTTACACGCTACACCCCTATTTGCAACTATTGTAAGATGAATTTTCAAATGAATTTTATTGCAAAGATTCTGTAAACTTGAGAAGGACATTATATAAGCACCTCATACTTGTATTGTGCTCCTGATTGTAAATCAGTTTCAACTGCAAGAATTTGCAATTATAATCAGCTGTATGCTGCATAAATAATTGTGTAAATATACTTTTAGTATCTTACAGTTTCCAGGATCTATGTATGCAATGGAAACAAGAAAACCAGGGCCCAGATATGCAAAGAAGTTTCTCCAGCTTGTTTTCTGAATACATATAAATAATTAGAGCCATCAAATATTAACTTTCAGAATCCCACTTTTTCCATATAAATTTCATCTTATGAATAAAATAAACTTAAAAAAAGGAAAAGATTCACCATAGTGTCTGCAATATTAATCAAATTAAACAAATGTTTTGGTTTTTGAAACTGACAACAAGTTGACTATATTATCTGGCACTAGATCTATCAAGACTTGTTTAGAGTTTACATGTACTCTGTGTCTCTTTCACACCATTAACCAAAGTTGCTTAAACTATTTCAACCAACAGAAAGTTCAATCAATTCAGAGTAAACAAAATATCAAAATTCCAGAAGTTGAGCTGTCCATAAACCAGAGTAAACCATGATGCTTAAACATAAACTCAAAAAATCCAAACGAGAACAAAATCCAAAATCGGTCATGTTATAGCTACGCCACCCCCATCTGATTTCACATTATAAAACAGCCGTCCACAAAACACTAGTCGATCGTTTTGACAAAAAAAGTCAAAATTTGAAAATTATTGGTCAAAACATCTATTCAAACAATATCTGGACAGCCGTTCCGACCTTTGGGAGGTCAAACTTTAAAAATTAGGTCAGCGATCATTTTGACCAAAAAAGTCAAACTTTGCAAATTATTGGTAAAAAGTAAAAACGGCCATTCAAACAAATCCGGCCAGCCGTTCTGACCATAGGGGTTCAAACTTAGAACATTGGTCAGTGGCAGTTCGGCCAATATTCAGACGGTGTGTATAGCTATCAGACTTTGAAAAAACTTGGTCAAAACAACCCTCAGACATTAAAAGGATTAATTATCAGATGGTGTGTATAGCTATCCTAAATCCACCGCCTAATCAAAGCAGCAGCAGCAGTAGTAATAATAATAATAATAATAATAATAATAATAATAATAATAATAATTATTATTATTGTTGTTATTGTTATTAAAGCAGCTCTAAAAATAAGAATAATAATTATAATTACTATTATATTAAAGACATTGAAATTATTATTATTAATATTATTATTGTTATCTAAAATACATTGATTAAATAATAATAAAATATTAATATAATAAAAGAAAAGAAAAATAATACTTACGTCAGGAACAACAATCAGATTGGTATCAGAAGCCTCAATTAGCGGTGCGTTAGTCATGAACTGCGATTGCTGCTGCTGCTTCGCCGCCATCTTCCTCTAACTCCGTTCGATCACACCACCCGTACAAACTCACCACGCAATCCTGACTTAAAACCACCACATGCAAAGTAAAGTAAATGTTAACCGATTGCGTGTAAGTAATAAATCACAACACGTATTCAGATCTAATACACAAACACATAACATAAATTAAGCTAACAGTCCGTAGCAAACACATAACAAATTATTAAATGCATACAGATAAGAGATGCAAAATGAAATGTGTATGTATAGGTTTGGATGAGTTTAATTACAAAATTGAAGAAGAGTGACTGCTGCATGTATCAACGACGACGTTTTGTAAGATTTGAGAAGCTTCTTGCTGCTGATTTAAAGCCTCTGAAATCGGCAGTCGTTACTTCATAGTAGCAGCACACTTTTGTAAAGTTATATATTCTATACTTGAGATGTTGTTATGTGTTCGTTTAGTCCCTACTTTATAGCTTGTTTCTATTTTGGTTTCTCTGCAAACGAGCCGAGCTGCGCGAGATCAGATTAACAAAAGGCTTGGAATGAGACGAGCCCTAATAAGACTTGTGTATTTTTAAGTTTTAGATGTTTTGGACTTTATGTATTAATTTCACCTCGAGCTGAGCTTTGGCTTTGATTAATATACTACACGAGCTCAAGCTTAGGCTCGTTTTAGGTTCTTCTCGTGCGTAAAAATGATTAAAAGCATATATAAATTAATTATATAATAAACAAGCCGAGTTTGAGCTTGAAATAACGACTTACGAGTCAGGCTCAAGCTCCAGAAAAAGAGCTCGAAATGAGCCGTTCTCAATATTTCTTAGGTCAAAATTAGATGAGGTCCAGCCTAGTCAAGCTCGGGATTGACTCTGGCTCGTTTACACCCCCATTTAAGTTTAGTTAGAGTTATAGTTAGGGCTGTCACTTTTACCCGATACCCGAAACCCAACCCAAAAAAACCCAAACCCGAACCTGAAATAACCCGAACCCGAGAAAAGATTAACCCGAACCCGAACCGAAGTAATTCAGGTTGGTTCTCGGGTTTGATTTATAAGTTTCAGGTCAACTCGAAAAACCCGAATAAACTCCTAATTTTAAAATTAAATGTATTTTTATGTATAATAAACTAAGTCTTAGCCACTAAAGTTATCATAATCTAGCTCTAATTGACTGTTGTCATTCTAACTATTATGGATCGATTGTTTATTACTAATTTATATTTTCTGTTTATTACTAATAGTAACCGAAATCGAACAATCAAATTAGTCACGCCCGATTGAATATGATTAAGGCTCGAGTTAGTTTTACTCTTCTTTTGAATTGTTTTATCATGCTATGTTGGTTTGTTATTTGATTATCTTGTTATAAGTAAAGAAAAATATGTTGTTTTAATTTTAGCATTGTCGTTCTTAATTTTATTTTTTTTTGTGTTTTTTTTTCTTTTGTTTGTTTTCTAGGATACTCGAAACCCGATTAACCCAACCCGAAAAAACCCGAACCCAAAAAACCCGTAAGAGATCTGAGTTAGGTTTCGGGTCAAGATTTAAAACTTTGAAACCCGAAGAACCCGACCCGAAGAACCCAAAACCCGAAAAACGAACCCGAAGAACACCCCTAGTTATAATTGACTCGCTTAGTAAATTCCTTTCAAGTAGAGGCGATTTTACTCGAGGTTATCTTTCTATTGCTACTGTCGTCACTACTAATGTTAAATCAAAATTTTCTATCATCCCACCTCTATAATTGCCTCCGCCGCCATTGTTGTCATTATGTCTCTGTCACTGTCATATCCATTTCTTTAAATCCTAATTCCTGATTGATTAATAATTACAGACAAATTAATTTAGGAACCATTCGAAAATAAGTCTCTGTTTTTTTGTTCTTTTCTTAGTTGATTTACAAACTCGTATAACATTCGACGAAACAAGCTCTTCACCCCTTTTTTTCGCATAGTAGGTTACATTTAATGTAAATGCCAAGTGTGTGATTTTGAATCTTTTTTTAGATAACGTGTACAACTTGGTCATTTACTCATTTACCAACAACATATATATTATCTTATCTTATAACCAAAAAATATAAAATGAGTTACCTCAATTTCAACTATATGTGAAGAAAATTATACCCACATTACATATATGGGTCAAGTTAGTTGTTAATCTTAAAATTTTATATTATAAGCATACTATTTTTCAAATTGTGGACTTGTGGTAGGGTAATGTGATTTGAACCCTCTCAACCTCAAGGTCATGTCCCTGTCCTTATATGCGAAGAGCTAAACCGTTATTTTGGCAACATTGCATTGAATGAGTGACAATAGATTCTTTTTCTAACCCACCTTAGTGCAACTGTTACGGAACTTTGAAAGGCTTATCACTCGCATACAACTCATTTTACTCGAGTTCGATCCTAGAACAATGGTGTTCTCTCATATCAACAGCATATACGTATTGGAATCGTGACCCCTCAGGAGGTTCTCTTAAAATTCTTGCCACATGTGCGGTTTGAACCCGAATACATCTCACTTATCTTACATTTAACCCAAATAGCATTTGTCAACTGAGCTACAGATCATTGACCAAAAGATAATAGACACTTCATAATCATTTTGGATATTATTATAAATAGTAAAAATTTAAAAATAAAAACTTTACATGTACGCGTATGATCAACTTAAAAGGTAAATCACTTTTTAATCAAGGCTGTAAAAGTCGCTAGGCGGCCGACTAGGGAGTTGGGTGTACGCGGAGTACTTAGGGAGCATTTAAAGAGTATTTAAACATGATAAATGTAAAAAAAATTAATTTTTGGATATTATATATGTGTCAAATATCATAAGGTTACTAATATTTATAACAAAATAAGTGAATATCGATATAAATATCATAAATACATTTTTAAATACTAAATTATTCTAAAAATTGATAATAGTTAATTAAAAAAATGATTATCGTTCTTTAACATTATGGAAATACGAATTATGCTTTATTTGTCAAGATGGGCCCAAGTCGACCGAATAGATCTGATTCTCGTTGAGGTTGACCACATCTGATTGATTCTTGGTAACTAGACGGAGTTAAAGAAAGTCACATCGAATTCATACCTTGTAACTATTGCTTGAGAAGTACTCGACCTTGTAAACCTACTTTTACAACATTGTTTTTACTCCTAACTCAAAGTTATGCCAACAAAACTAAATTGAGTGTTTTGCGTACATATATAATATATTTTGAGGGATTTTTGTTGTGTGGTCACAAATCCTTCTCATACTTTTCATTTTTGTACCCCTTTGTATTTTATATTTTCCCTCAATATGTAGATACGAGTGTATAAAATAAACCATCAAATAGTTATTATTTTGTTATTTGGTTAATTACTTTTAGCTCGCATTCAATTGAAATCATTAAAAATCATATATGAACTAATTATGAGTATTGACAATATGGATTCAGTGAAAAGGGGATATATGAAGTTCGTTATGTTCTTCTATGCATCTATCTGATACAGAAGAATGTGTATGAAATACCTGTAGAAATTACATATTATTTAGACCATATCGTATACTATACGATATCATACGATACTATGTTTTATTATACGATACTATACTGTATTGTACTATAAGATACGATAGGGTACGAGACTCCCATACCATACTATACCATAATAGATAAATATGGTGGTCAATCTATCAAACTAATAAGAGTTTTATAATACATAAATTGTCCACAAATTTGTGGTGGACCGCAAGGGGCAAGTGGTGTTTACATCGCTTCATTGTTACCCAAACAAGGAATGGTCCGAATGAATCTACAAGTCCACCACCATAATTGGTCCTTCACCATTTATATGTTTAATTGTTTGTCTTATTACCTTTACAAATTTGAAATATATATGGTGTGAAATTTAACACAAATTTAAGAGTCATATTATACAAAGTTTACATGGAAAACATTGATGTGAATAGTTTCACTCAAAAACAAGTATTTATGAACATTATAGTGTTTACTCACTAACATTTTACATGTTTTGTAAACCGTTGTATATTAATCTATGTGTCTTTTTTATTGTAAATTATGGAAACCTTAAAAGTGTTATGGATATTATTATTATTATTACTACTACTACTACTGTATATAAACAAGAACTTTGGTGTCGCAACTCGTAAGAAACGACACCGTAATGGTTGATGCTTTTTTTTTTGTTTTTTGTTTTTTTTTTTACTTCAGTTACCATAATAAATGTAATGGAAGCCTGATGGTTGGGTAAAAGTTAGTTAATTTTATATATTAATTAGTTAATTTTAGTTAAATAAATGAATGAACATTGGTACTTCAAGCATTGTTTTGTGTTTTCAGGAATTTGGAAGTTATGGAGCTTAATGATGATATTTACGAGCTTGGAATGAAGATTTAGAAGTGAGAGATTGAAAGTGCACGCATCACAAGGCATTAAAAAGAAGAAAAAAATGATTTTTGTGATTTTGCATCTTCGCGCGACGCGAAGATGCAGGAGGGGCAACTTCGCGCTACGCGAAGTTGCAGAAACCAGGCCCGACTATTTTGTCCTTCACGCGACGCAAAGATGAAAACCAGGCAACTTCGCGCGACGCGAACCGACGTAAAATCGAAAAAATCTAGGTTTTGCCTTATATAAACCCATTAATCTCACCATTCAGGATATTACGACTTCCAGAGGCAGAAGAGGTGTTCTAAGACGACTTTCAGCCATCCCGAAGCTTCCGGTTCCATCATTGATCGTATGTTCACCAAGATAAGTGTTTTAATCGATATGTCGATGCTCGGCTAAGTTCCCGTGTTTATTCTAGGCTAGGGTTTGTGTATTTTAACTTCTGATCAGATTCAATATGCTTAAGAATTAAGAGTTTGATTTAGTTTATGCTTTGATCTTGCTTGTTTATTGCTTTGATTGTTTAAATAATTTATGTCATTGATTATTACTTGTTGCATCACTTGTTTGGTTGTGTTTATCAATATTTAGGGTTAGCTCTTGTGTCATTGAACTAGTAATCATCGGTCCTTGCAAATTAATTGGTTTTCATAACATAAATTGGTAATTGGGTAGACTAAGTTCAATTGTGTCAACAATTCAGTTAGGGTATCGTTTGTCATCACAATCAAACTATTAGGTCTAACAATTACTGCGTAATCAAGTCAATTGAATCTGAGATTAAGTTAGATGTCATATTACCCGAACCTAGAATGAATACCTCTAATTAATAATGTTTACAAAATCTTTTTAAGTAATCATTTAGTTTTAACTAGTCATTTCCAAAAACCGCTTGACATCGTATGTCCGCTTTAGTTTATAATTAATTTAGTTAAATATTAATTTAGCACTTTCCTTGAGTTCCTATGGAGACGACCTTACTTACCCGTACTAGTTTTTAGGTATTTAAGTATTTAATTAATTGTTTTTGAGTAGACCGCGACAGCCTACGTTAAAATGGCGCCGTTGCCGGGGACTCAACGCGCTTAGTGCTAGTTTAGTCTAGTTTAGTTAATTTAAATTAGCATAATTTTAGTTATTTTCTTTTCTTTGTTGATTTTACACGGTAATCTTTTAGGTTGATGCATACGAGATTTTCCCGAGATAAAGAGGTATTGCATTTTGATCCTGAGATTGAGAAAGCCGCGAGAAGAAACCGAGCAATTCAAAGAAAAGGTGAAACCTCGAGGCCGAAAGTAGAAGACATGAATCATCAAGAACATAACCCATACCCAATGCCACCGTTGTTTCAACCCGAAAATCTTAACCCACCACAACCCACTCCACAAAACCCTCCATTCCATGACTTGCCACCATTAAACCCACCAAACCCGCCACTCAATCAACATATTAACCAAAACCAAAACCGTAGAGCTCAGAGACAGTACCAGATGAGGGATGATTGGTCCATAAGGTCTGAACTGCCACACAATCGGGTCGAGTTTGAATATGAAAGGGTCGCTAATAGGCGGAGGTTGTTCGATGATTTTGATGAGTTCGAGGATGAAGAAGAGATGGAGGATGCTCAAGGGGGTCGGTATTATAGAAGAAAACAACAACCCCCCCCCCCCCCCCAAACCGAACACCCGAGCCCATTCAACCACCGAGAAGCCGTTGAGCCCAAAGAAGACAAGAGATTCCCGTGCCGCAATTTGCCGAGTACGAGTTTGACGATGGGGCCCCGAGGGCATTTGTTCCACCACCCGTTCGGGGAGTTCAAAGTCACTTCATTTCACAAGTGGCCACGAACCCACTTCCCATTGTGATCCTGGTTAGAGAAGGAATAACATTTTCGGTAAGACAAAGCAACCTGACCGGGATGCCTACTTTTCATGGGAAAGCATCGAAAGAGCCATACCTACACTTGAGCGAAAATGCTATTTGTGCCACTATCTCAAGTCAAGGGTTCACTGCCGATGAAGTCAAGCTAGTGGTTTTTTAGTTTAGTATCAAAGATCTAGCAAAGCAGTGGTTCTTATCTTTTCCGTCAACGAGTATTTACATGTGGCAAGATCTGGCTCAACAGTTTTTGGACGAGTATTACACACCACAAAAAAGTCCGAGGCCCGGACTTCGATCAAAAGTTTTCAGCAAGGATCGGGCGAAACATTCCATGAAGCTTTCACGAGATTCAAGAGGTTATTGAGGACTTGTCCTCATCATGGGATAGCACTATAGGAGTTGATAAAAGCGTTTCACGACGGGTTTGAGCGATGATGTGGACGATCTTCAGTCGACCAGAAATGGGTCGTTTTTGACCAATGATGAGAACGAAGATTGGCAACATTTAGAGCGGCATGCGATGAACTCAAAGAGACAAGCTCAGTCAAACCGCATGGTTAAAAGGGCGGTTGTGAAAGCCGTGGATAGTGGAGAGTTGGATGATCGAATGGCTCGGTTTGAAAGAAAGCTAGATCAGTTGATGGGGGTAGGATTTAAAGAGAAAGGTAAGTCGGGAAAGGCATATCCAGTTTGTGAGGGTTGTGGTGGAATAGGCCATGTAGTGGCGACTTGTGGAGTTGTGATGGAAGACGAAGAAGAGGAAGAATAGGAGGTGAATTTTGTTCAGGGTGAGAAGCAGTACAATAATGGGAATATGCACTCACACACCTATCACCCGGGCCTCCGGAACCACCCCAACTTCAGTTATGGAAACCCGAACACACAACAAAACCCGAATTTTCAAGGTAATTCCCAAAAAACAGGTTATCAGTCAAATCAGAGGCAGCATGGGAATGAGCGGGGTAATGGTCAAAGCGGGTACAATCAAAAGGATTCGGGGGGGCTACAAGACTTATCAGAAGAATTATCAACAAGGTCAACAAAGTCAAGGGGCAACTCAGGGTCAAAGTTCTTTGCAAAATTCGGAAATCGACATTATTGAAAGATTTGAGCCGAAGAATGGAGATTCAAGAAAAGGCAAACATCGCAAGAAACAAACAGATGAGCCAATTGGCTGAAGATTTGGCCACCTTGAAGAAAGATCCGAAAAGGCTACCAAGTGACACCTTGAAGAATCCGAGTCATCAGAGTAGCAGTTTTTCAAACGATAAGAGTGCCCATGTCAACTAGGTAAGTGACGATGGTTGAAGGTGTGGTGGAGGACTTGGAGGAAGATGGGAAGAGTGACGATGAGGTTGAAATTGAACCGCAAAAAAAACCGAAACAGATAAATAAAGATAAAATTGAAACTGAAATTAAAACAGGATCACCAACCGCCAAGGAGATGGGCCCAACGAATAAAACCGTTCCGTTTCCTCGGGTATTGGTGAACCCCAAGACCTCATCGGCACTTAGAAAGAGGGGACCATAGCAGGAGGAAATGTGGAAATATTTAAACAAGTAAAAATTAATTTACACCTCATAGATGCAATTAAACAAGTCCCTGCATATGCTAAATATTTAAAAGATTTGTGTACTAAAAAACGAACTCACAAGTTGCCCAAACATGTTGACTTAACTGCAAATGTGAGTTTGGTTTTGACGGGTATCCTCCCACCCAAGCTACAAGATCTGGGAACGCCAATTATACCTGTTTTGGTCAAAAATTGACAATGGTAATTTCGTAACCAAATTAGTAATCGGGACTAGGTGCTTATATGAAATGAACGTAAAAGTGCTTGAACACAAGGACTTGTTGCGAGGAAAAAACCCGTTATCCTTAGGATAACAAGTAAAAAACCTCGGGCGGTGAAAACTATCACCACCGGTTTATTAATAACAAAGGTGATTACAATGGTGGAGCTCAAACTTGATCGTGATTACAGAGAATGCGAGTACTAGTAAGTCTCGTGTGTCTAGTGTGTGTTATGATCCGGTTTTGAGCTCTATTTATACAAAAATAAAAAGCTAACAATATGGCCTATATTTAAGGAAACTGCGGAATTATTTCAATTAGTCGTTAGCCCTTCAATCAGCACGTTTCCTTTCTTGTCACACTTTATTAATGGAAAGTGCGAGTCTTTGGGAGATCATGATAACAATCTTTGACCTGGTAAACATAGAAAGAAGCAAAAATCATGTTACATATATAATGTTACCTAATTACCTTTGACGATACCGCATCCTGAATTTGCTCTGAATAATGTTTCTTGAGGATACTGAAAATTCGTGCCCTAACAATACCCATTCAAGTGGGTGATTTTAAAATGACTAGGGCGTTGTTAGATCTTAGGGCTGGGGTGAGTATTCTCCCGAGAAGCATGTATGACCAGTACGACTTCGGTCCACTTAGAAAAGTCGACACCACCGTGGTGTTGGCCGATTTGACACTCAAGCTTCCTAGGGGAATTATGACCGATGTGATTGTGATGATAGAAGATTTCTATTACTAGGTTGACTTCCTGGTTCTAGACTACGTGCCGGTTGACCCGAAATGGCAACCGAACGTAATTCTTGGTCGGCCCTTTTTGGCCACCGCAAATGCTTTAATAAACTGTAGAACCGGGGTGGTGGACATGGCTTTTGGTAATAAGAATCTTCAGCTTAATGTGTTTTCAAACGTGTCTAACCCTCTGGTGAGTGACGATTGTTTCGCGACTGAAGTCATTGACGGGTTGAACCCTCACGAAAGTGAGGATGATGCCACAGAGGAGTGTGTTATTTGTTGCAGGAAAACAGTTGAGCACGCATTGCAATTGCAAGAAGAAGAAAAAGCAGTGGAGTTGTATGCTGCGAGTATTGGAAAACCACCATGGTCTCAACAGATAGAGAGGTTGCCCGATACGATCGATCAAAGTTGAGACCATCATTGGAGAGTCCGCCGGCTGTTGAATTGAAGGAGCTCCCGAAACACCTGAAATACGTGTTCTTGGGGGAAGGAGAGACTTTACCGGCCATCATCGCTACAAATTTGGAAGACGAGCAAGAAAAGGCGTTGGTGGAAGTCTTGAGAGAGCATAAGGCGGCGATTGGTTGGACGATAGCAGATTTGAGAGGGATCAGCCCATCCATTGTCATTTATAAGATCATCACTGATCCCGAGGCAAAACCCGCTCATGATGCACAAAGAAGGTTGAATCCAAACATGCGGGAGGTAGTGAAGAAGGAGGTCTTGAAGTGGTTGGACGCGGGCATCATTTTCCCGATCTCGGATAGCACGTGGGTAAGTCCAACACAAACGGTTCCAAAGAAGGCGAGTATTCAGATAACCCGTAACGAGAAAGGTGAGGAAATTACCACCTGACCGGTAACCGGTGGCGGATTTGTGTTGACTATAGAAAGCTGAATGCGGCGACATCTAATGACCATTTTCCCTTGCCATTCATTGACCAAATCATCGAGAAAATTGCAGGTCAGAAGTTTTATTGCTTTTTAGATGGCCATTCGGGGTACAATCAGATTGCTATTCACCTCGATGACCAACATAAGACCACTTTCACGTGTCCATACATCACTTTCGCATTTAGGCGAATGCCTTTTGGTTTGTGTAATGCCCCGGCCACCTTTTAAAGGTGTATGATGAGTATTTTTTCAGATATGGTCGGGGATTCACTTGAGATATTTATGGACGATTTTTCGATTTTTGGATCATCTTTTGAAAAATGCTTAAATGAATTAACTAAAGTTTTAAAAAGATGTGTGGAAACGAATTTGGTCTTAAGTTGGGAAAAGAGCCATTTTATGGTTCAAGAAGGGACGGTTTTGGGACATGTCATCTCAAGTCGGGGGATTAAGGTTGACTGGGCAAAAATCAAAGTCATATCTAATTTACCACTGTCTACTGATATAAAAGGGATAAGGGCATTTTTGGGTCATGCCGGTTTTTATCGACGATTCATTAAGAATTTTAGTATCATATCTAAACCGTTGTGTAATTTGTTGTTAAAAGATATGCCATTTGTTTTTAACGAAGAGTGTCTCAAGGCTTTTAATGTTTTAAAAAATAAATTGGTTGAAGCCCCGATCTTGTTATCCCCTGATTGGTCACTTCCATTTGAGATTATGTGTGACGCAAGTGATTACGCGGTCGGGGCCTTGTTGGGTCAACGGGTGGACAAGAAGCCCATTGCCATATACTACGCGAGCAAAACTCTTTCCGATTCTCAAATTAATTACACCACTACGGAAAAAGAGTTGCTTGCGGTAGTATATGCACTTGATAAGTTTTGATCTTACATTTGGGGTAGCAAGGTTATTGTTTTTTCCGATCACAACGCAGTTAAGTACTTGATGGAGAAGAAGGATGCGAAGCCGCGATTGATCAGGTGGATTTTACTGCTCCAGGAGTTTGATGTAAAGATCCGTGACAAGAAAGAAGCGAGAATGTGGTAGCGGATCATTTTTTGAGACTTGTATGACATGAAGAGGAGGAGAAGAACGAGAGAGCCATCAATGAGTCCTTTCCGGATGAGCAACTGTTTTCTGTTGCAACTTTGCAATGGTATGCTAATATTATTAATTTTCTTGTTGTAGATACCATTCCGGAATTTTGGCCAAAGAAAAAGAAGCAGCATTTCCTCTCGCAGGTAAAGTACTACGTGTGGGAAGATCCAGACTTGTTCAAAGTTGGTGCGGACCAAGTGATGAGACGTTGTATACCGAAGGAAGAAGTTCGGAGTGTCTTGCATCATGCTCACTCGTCAGCTTGTGGAGGCCATTTCAGCGGCCAGAAGACAGGACATCGCGTGCTTGCATGCGGATTTTATTGGCCCACCATCTTTAAAGATGCAACAAACTTTTTTCAAGAACTGTGTTAGATGCCAACAGATGGGGGGTATTTCAAAGAGGGATGAGATGCCCATGCAACCAATCTTAGTTGTCGACATCTTTGATGTTTGAGGGATTGATTTCATGGGCCCGTTCCCTAATTCATTTGGTAATCTATATATCTTGGTGGCGGTCGATTACGTGTCTAAATGGGTAGAAGCAATCGCCACCAAGACGAATGACCATACCGTTGTTTGTAAGTTTGTCCAGTCTAATATTTTTTCACGTTTTGGTGTCCCCCGCATTATCATTGGTGATGGGGGTTCACATTTCAAAATTTTCAATTTTGGCAAACTACTTAAACGGTATGGCGTAAACCACCGTATTGCCGCTCCATATTACCCTCAAACGAGTTGGCAAGTGGAGGTTTCCAATAGGCAAATTAAAGAAATTTTATAAAAGACGGTAAGGCCCGATCAGAAGGATTGGTCGAATAAATTAAATGATGCTTTATAGGCTTACCGTACCGCTTATAAAACGCCTATTGGAACTACCCCTTACCGGTTGGTTTACGGGAAAAGGGTGTCATTTACCTGTTGAGCTAGCCCATCGCGCTCTATGGGCGGTTAGGAATATTAACCTAGATTATGAGTGTGCAGGTAAACAAAGAAAGTTGAACATATGCGAGTTAGAAGAGTTGAGAGATGAAGCTTATGAATGCGCGTCCGCATATAAAGACAAGATGAAGAGAGGTCACGATGCTACGCTTAGAAGATGTAACACCGTGAAAATACCCCATCTAGTTTTGGGCCAAAAATGTCAGGATTAGAAGTTAAAGGACCAAAAATGTCAATTCTGAAAGTTAAAGGACTGAAAATGAAAATTTTGAGTTCTTAGACCCATCGCGCTACGCAATGGTCTCCTGATGAACTTCGTCGCGCTACGCGACAGAGAATCACACAATTCAAGAAAAAGGGGGGCGTCGCGCTACGCGACGGCCAAACTCAACTGATCCATCGCGCTACGCGATGACCAGGTTAAGTAAACCGGGACACGTGGCCAACCACGTGTCAACACGTGGCAGCTTCTGATTAATTGCGGGGTCGCGCTACGCGACGGCCTTGGGGAAAAGGCCATCGCGCTACGCGATGGTCTACAAAACTCGCCTATAAAAGGGCAGCTACGGGTTCAAGCCAATGCATCTCAATTTCACCTTCATTTCACACACTTAACCTAGGGAATCGTGCCAAGGGTGTTCTGGTGTGCCGAGGGCTGCTTTCGTGAAGAAACGAGGTGTTGTTACGCTGCCAAACGAGCTGTTAATCTTGAAAACGAAGTACAAGCTGAATTGCTGCTGATTTCTAAAGTTCTTAAGTTCCGTCAAGCCGATTAAAGTAGGAATAGGGTTTAAGTTACTCTACTAGTTACTTTAAATATCTAGTTACAACTTAGTTAAGAGTATAGTCATTAAACTGTTAATATTTTCCAAGTAATGTTTTATAAAGTAAAGACGTTACTTCCATGTGAAGTAATGTTATCAAAACTATTATTTTGACGGGCATGTAGTAACTGGAAGGGGGTATCATTAGTAGACTCTTCTTACCTAAGGAAAGCAATTCGTACAAATCCCAATCAACCGCAGGACCCGTTTGCTTACCTGGAGAAGTTTGCCAACGTGATATCCTTTATTAGGCCAAAGCGTGCTATTCCAAACGTCATATGTAAATTCAAAGTATTTTCATAAAACGACTATAACTATACTAAGGTTAGGTCAGACCTAAGAGTCAGCTGATCATACCTCGAGTCTGCTGAACTGAATCAGACTTCAAGTCTGCTGATCAGACCTCGAGTCTGCTGAAACTGAAACAGACTTAAAGTCTGCTGAATAATACCAATTAGGTACTTATGCAAACCTATTATGATATATAGGTTAATAGCATACTGAAGCCAAGGAGGTTGATATTTCCTACAGATAACATAAGGTGAACACGTTAACCTTTTTACTGTCTGAACTGATTTTACTCTTGTAATAGACTGGTTGTTTATTACAAAGATTCTAATAAATGTTTACATGAGATTATTGTCTCTAAAATCGTTATAATACAAAATAGATAATAAAAAGCAACTCAGACCAAATACACATGTGTCTGGATCCAAACATAACTGATAATTGGCATATAAAACCAAGTCAGTCATAACCGGTTCTCCAACAGATTTGAGGAAAAAAAATTAATATAACAGAACCCCTTTCAATTTTACCACACAATTTTCATCTCTAACCCTATCCACTTATCAAAAATCTGGCCACCCTTCCCCCTATCACCATCGTCGCCGGCCGCCACCATCATTACCATCACTTTCATTGTTTATTTTCATCATCTCTGTCGAATCCGATTGAAAGGTATGTGTTTAGTTTCGTTTGCAATTGGTTTGTTTCTAGTTTGAATTGTTTATCTCAGATTGTTTGGGGGTTGTGAAATGCATGTTATTGGGTGTGTTGTTTGTCGGGATTGATAGGTTTAGTTGATTTAGTAGGTAGTTGATGTCGGATTTTCTGGGTTGGGTTTACCGGATTATTGAAGTTTTGGCCGGATTTTGGAAATTGTTGTTAAAGTTTTTGAAGAATGCTCGTATTTTCAAACAGTTTATGGTCACCGGAATTATTTTCCGGCAAGATGTCGAGTCAAAGATTTTGGAAAAGTTTAAACAACAGTGGGTGATTTAGTATGTATTTTGAGTCGGGATTTTGAAAAGGTTGGTGATATTGTTAGCTTTTGGGTAATCAAAAATTTTCCGACAAAGTGTTAGTATAAAAAGTTTGAAAATGAGGTATGTTTGTCGGTTTGTGGAGTCTTGAGAGTTCAAAGTATTTATTCGGTTTGTCGGTTATTAAATTTGTCGAGTGTGATTTTGTCACGTTGTGTCTTTGCACGTGTGGTTTAAGGAATTTGGTGTTTTGTGTTTTCTCTAGTTTAAAAAAAATTTTATTTAGATTATTTTTAATTACAAGTTTTCTCTATTGGGACCATCACGACAGAAATGCTATACGGTTGTTGCCCGTAGTTGTTTCAACATGGACTTACTTGGTATATTTATTTGCAGATGTCGAGGAAAAGATCTAAGCAGCAGTAAACGTTTGATGTTACCTCTCAGCAGTATAGGCTTGTAACGATTAGATATGTAGTGGATGAGATTGAGGTTTTCGGGGCAGCTGTTGAGGATATCACAGGGGGAGACGAGGAGGATCACATCATTTTACGATTTCTCCCGGGTCATCCGGAACATGTGATATTTGAGCAGATTCGAGGTATGCTGTTACTGAGACATCGTACATTTGATTGGGAAGTGTTGGAATCAATTGGGCAGGCTGGGAGAGTTAATGGTCTATTACCGGGACATTGGGCCGATATTCTGAGGTTTGATGACAAGAAGTATGTGGAGTTGGTTTATGAGTTTTACTCTACGTTTCGACATAATCCTAAGGATTTTGATGAGCCACATGCAGTCAGTTTTGCTTTGGGGAGAGAGTTGTTTCAATTCACAGTGCCCCGTTTTGCTGTGATAGCGGGATTGTATGGGGCGCATGAGGTTGGTGGTCCCGAGTTTCGGGAGAGTATTCGAGGTTTTACTACGGGTTCTACTGCCTCTCGGCCTTACTGGATTTTGACTACTGAGTTGGCTGAGTTTTGGAGTACGATTGAAGATGGTGTTCATTCGTGTAATGTTGTTTCTTTAGCCATTCAGGACCCGGTACACAGGTACATTCATAGGCTGATAGCTTCCACCTTCGTGGGCCGACAGTCGGGACACAATAAGTGCAATAACATCGATTTAATGTGTTTGATGGCCACGGTGGGAGGAAGAAATGTTAATAGGCCCACGTTATTATTGAGTTCTTAGGCTCGGGGAGGTCGTCAAGTGAGTTCGTCTGCGCCTCGGTTGGCATTGGGGCCGATCATTACGAGAATTGCTTAGTCTTTGGAGGGTTTTTGGACGTTATCCGGTGGAGTATTTTGAGGAAGGACCGGATACGGGTGTAGTTACACTTGATGATACCTAGAAGGCGGGCATGATTACTTATGGTGATCCACCGGAGAAGGCGGATGTGAGAGAAGCAGGTAGTTCGAGGAGGCAGCGTGTGGAGAGACCACTTGCCCGGCCACGTCAGAGACGACAGCCCGGTCCACCACCGGTACAACACCCATAGCCCATGACTTTAGATTACATGTTTGAGCCGCAGTTACAGATGAAAGATGAGTTACATGGGTACCGGGATGAGTTCTGAGAGTATAGAGATAAGTCACGCGGATATTTCAGGACTATGTTTGATCATTGGAACATTCCATTGCCGGGTTCTTTACAACAGCCACCGCCAACCACTAATGGTTTTGGTGATGTGGGTGGTTCTGGGTATGGTTATGGTGGACGTTATGGAGGGGTTGGTAGTTATGGAAATGTGTCAGCTGCAGGTTATACTGGGTATGGAGCATATGGTACGAGCGGTTTTTATGATGCAGGTGTTGGAGGTTCTGGAGCTGGCGGTGCTGATGATGATGAGGAAGATTCGGATGAGCGGTAGATGTTGATGGAAGCAGTTTTACCAGCCGATATTTTGGGTCGTATTGTCATTTTTATTTTATTATGTTTTTATTTGCTTGTTGGGTTGTACTGACATAATTCTTATTTTGCTTATGGGTAATATGGGCAGGTTCGGTTGGGTATCTAAAAAGGGTTTTATTTTTAAGGGTGGTTGCTTGTATATTTTTGTTGTATTTTGAACTTCGTGGGTGTAGTTCACTATAAACTCTCACGAGACCATACTCGTCCACCCGGGCTACTGGGGGTTTAAAGGGCTTGTTGCGTACGCTAAATGCAATCGTGATCCCTACGAAAGTGAGCTAGGTCTTTTAACATTTTTACTCGTTTAACAAATTTGGTTATGAATTTATTAAGCTAGATTGGTAATTTAAAATTAATGATTTTGCAAACGGTTTAAAAGACCTATATTTTTAACACTTGTGAGAAGCTCGCTTCTACATGTTTGAGAATTTGCAGATTTTATTTTGAGAGTTGAAGAGATAAGTTCACCGGGTGCATCACCGAGGGCACGAGAGTTGCACATGAGAGTTGTATTTTCTATCAGGTGATTTCGTTTTCATAACTTTATTTGTTTTATTAGTTTTTGTGTTCAAAGTGTAATTGTATAAATGTATAACCACCATCACATTGGGCCCGGTTTTTTAAAATTGTCAAAGTGAATTTTAACCCCGTCCCTATTTTTATTTGTTAAATTTTAAACATTGAGGACAATGTTTGCCTCAAGTGTGGGGAGGGGAGATAAATTGAAAATTTAAAAGTTTTCATGTTTTCTTGAATTAAGATTTTTTGCAGCATAATGGAAATGATAGAAAAATTGGGGGTTATTTTTCAAAATTATTATATAATATGAGATAAATAAAACGGGAACGCACTTAATTTGGGATGTGCAGGTAGGCTCAGCCTTGAGAATGAAAGGATAATTTGGTTGTAGACTTAATTGAACTTTTAAATGCTTGATTTTTAGTGGGAAACGCCTTCTGGGTTTTGTTTGTTTAGCTAAGCCTGTGTAAGGACTGGAATGAAAGATTAAGCCATACTCAAGCCTTTTATTAGATTTGATCACCAAAAATAAGTTTTTAATATGAATAGTCTATACAATGGTTGGATAGACTTAACGTTAGAGTATGCCAGATGGCTTGTGATATAAACATAAATGAAAATACTGGTAGTTAAGTGGTTAACACTTCATAAGCGTATGGTTTATGGCCTTAAATCCTGTATTGATGGGATGCTCCGGGGTTCGGAGACCATGGGTCGGTATGCGGTTTATCATATGGGTATGCGTAAATCCTAAGTGGATTTATGTATATTAAAAAAGCTTAAAAAGAGCAAACCCGCAGTTTATCTGCCAATTCATAAGTCATTAAACATGATCACAAAAAAGTGCTTTAAAAGTACAAATTCACTACTGACTTGATCATCTACGCTTTTAGTCATATGAGGTCCCCGTGCCCGCGTCTCATTTAGACCACACGGGACACGTCATATGTAATCCCTTTAGATGAATTCGTGCCTACTCACGTATGGTGATGAACTTCGGGATGTTGCTTGATAACGGGGGTATGTTATGTAGTGGGGGCTATTTACTAGTTAGTTACCTAATTGCACCTTAATCGTATCTAATGGCCAATCTGGTAGACTTTGATACTTAAGTTTAGGTTTTGGTTTACATAAAAATATCTAAGATTGACTTAGCTGTTACATATGGGCTTAAAAGTTGTACAAATGTGCAAAATTTTGATCGTCTAATTTTAAGGTTTAAGTCAAGTTTGGGCGGTCTGGTTTGGTAAAACTATAATGAAGCATGGTAAGGCGGCTTCAGGGCTTTGAGGTGTGGGTTCCATTTTAATCATATGAACTAATAAAACTGTCACACCTTATTTTTCCTGGTAAGTATTGAGGCATGGGTTTAAGTGGACAACAATATCGGCAATCGCGGTTTTTATGTTCCTTGTGCATAATTAAGATAATCTAAGAAGTATTTTGTAAAAATAATCTCTGATTCTGATTCCATTGCAAAGTCTTTTATGGGACGAAAAAGGATAAGTGTGGGGATGTGATGATTGGATAAAAGTTAGTTAATTTTATATATTAATTAGTTACTTTTAGTTAAATAAATGAATGAACATTGGTACTTTAAGCATTGTTTTGTGTTTTCAGGAATTTGGAAGTTATGGAGCTTAATAAGGATATTTACGAGCTTGGAATGAAGATTTAGAAGTGAGAGATTGGAAATGCACGAATCACGAGGCACTAAAAAAAGAAAAAATGATTTTTGTGATTTTGCATCTTCGCGTGACGCGAAGATGCGGGAGGGGCAACTTCGCGCTACGCGAAGTTGTAGAAACCAGGCTCGGCTATTTTGTCCTTCGCGCGACGCGAAGAAGAAGACCAGGCAACTTCGCGCGACGCGAACCGACATAAAATCAAAAAAATCTAGGTTTTGCCTTATATAAACCCATGAACCTCACCATTCGGGATATTACGACTTCTAGAGGCAGAAGAGGTGTTCTAAGACGAATTTCAGCCATCCCGAAGCTTCCGGTTCCATCATTGATCGTATGTTCATCAAGATAAGTGTTTTAATCGATATGTCGATGCTCGGCTAAGTTCCCGTGTTCATTCTAGGCTAGGGTTTATGTATCTTAACTTCTGATCAGATTCAATATGCTTAAGGATTAAGAGTTTGATTAAGTTTATGCTTTGATCTTGCTTGTTTATTGCTTTGATTGTTTAAACAATTTGTGTCATTGATTATTACTTGTTGCATCACTTGTTTGGTTGTTTTCATCAACATTTAGGGTTAGCTCTTGTGTCATTGAACTAGTAATCATCGGTCCTTGCAAATTAATTGGTTTTCATAACATAAATTGGTAATTGGGTAGACTAAGTTCAATTATGTCAATAATTCGGTTAGGGTATCGTTTGTCATCACAATCAAACTATTAGGTCTAGCAATTACTGCGCAGTCAAGTCAGTTGAATCTGTGATTAAATTAGATGTCATATTACCCGAACCTAGAATGAATACCTTTAATTAATATTGTTTACAAAATCTTTTTAAGTAATCATTTAGTTTTAACTAATCTTTTCCAAAAACAGCTTGACATCGTCTGTACGATTTAGTTCATAATTAATTTATTAAATATTAAATTAACACTTTCCTTGAGTTCCTCTGGAGACGACCTTACTTACCCGTACTAGTTTATAGACATTTAAGTCTTTAATTAATTGTTTTTTAGTAGACCGCGACAGCCTACGTCAAAGCCTACCAAACGTCATTTCTTTTTTGTTTTAGTTCCTGTATCATAACAAGCCTGAAAGGAACTGACCGAGTTCGCATAGACTCGCGGTTTATTTAAAACCCATGACCGACAACGCTCGAGTTTACCAATGGGCAAGTTTACCGACGAACACCCCCTCCCTCAAAAAAATAAAATAAAATAAATTGGTCGTTGGTCCACTCAATTTTTATATGTTTTCGTTTTTTTAGTTCAGGTATCGTAACTTAAGTAATCAAAACCGACTGAATTCGTGTCAAGTTATCTTCTCAATGCTCGTGATCGACAACGCTTGGGTTTTTACCACCGCTAGGGTTTGCCAACCAAATAAACATCGTTTTTTTAATATTTTGTTTTCTTATATGTTAATGTTTTTATATGTTAATTTGACGAATTAATTTTTTGGGTTTTAACGCTCAAATTTTACCAATGATGTCTATATCATGACGAACGCGTCCGATACTAACCGAATTTGTGTCGACTCATCGTCATCACGCTCGGGTTTACCAACGCCCGTGTTTTAACGATAAAGTTTTGCCAACTGTCCCGGTGCAACGCGCCAAGTAGAAAAACAATTTTATCCTAATTCCTAGGCTTTAGGACTCTCAAATAAGATAGCAATAATGATTAGATATACACAATGACGGATACCAGAATTGTTTTTATAGGTGAGACAAAATATGAATCATATCAAAACGGGTTAGGTAAAACTGCGCCAGGTCAAAAAAAAACAGTTAACTATAAAATGGATGATCAATATAAAAATATTTCTTTTATGATAGTTAGTGTTTACCGAAATATTTATACGTTTTAGAGATTAAAATAAAAATTACATCTTTTTTATTGTCCAACTTTTGTCAAGATTGGCCCATTGTAAGATTAATGTGCCATTTCCAACCTCAAGTCAAACAAAACTACATAAATTTAAGAGTGTGTGGCCATTGGTAGCATTTTTAAATTCTAGCTTTTTCTCACCTACCCCTCTTTTTTAGAATGATAACTTTCTTTTTTGTGTTTAGGTCATCATATAATTTAAAAAGTTACGTTGATCTAGTCTGGTCAGATTATATTGTCTTAACCAGGCCTACGCTGGCTTGGGCGTTTCCTCGGGAAACCATGTCGCTGGCTTTCACTTGACAGTCGTTGTGCAGCTACAAGACGAGAACTATTTGGCGTTACACACGGTGGGACGAAAACCCGGGTGGGCTTAGGATCCGAACTGACAACCTCGCAATGCCTAACTTAAATAATTCATTGTCAATATCCACCCAAAGTAGTGGAAATCAAACCTGGATCTCCACCGGAGAACCCAAGTCTTCCTGTCACTAGCCTACCCCTCTTACAATTCCACCTATTTTTTAAATTATGAATTCCGACTTACGAATTATCATGTAACTAGCTTTTAAACACGTGTATTATATGTGATTTGTCAAATGATAAAAATTAATAAAATTCGTTAAGATAAAAAGAATTGAAATATATAGTAAAAACAAAAAGAAATCTAGAATCTCAATTTTACAAAGTTGAGAAAATCTCTTTATATTTTGATATGCAACATTTGTAATTTTATCATAAGTAGGTGCTACCTAATATTATAGGACTAAACACAAACAACATTTTTTATTTTATGTTTTTATTTTGTATTTTTTTTTCTTTCAAATAATTCATTTTATTAATTTATATATTAACAAATCTTATGTACAGATGGTTCTAGAGCTAGATGAAATAACAAATATTATAGAATGAATTTATTTAGATTTACACTCATAGCCTATTTTTTTTTCTTTTAATTCTCTAAGTTATAACCCTTTTGTCAAAATGGTTTTAACCCATAACCCATGGATAGCTAGGATGAATGAGAGAATAGATTAGAGAATTAGGAAAGAAATTTAAGCTAGGATTGAATGTGGTTAGGACACATAAGCATCATTATTTTTGTTTATTAGAATGGTAAGATAAGATAAGATAAGATAACATAAGATTTGAACATCAGTAGAATTAGGTGTTACGTTTAAACAAAATATGGGTTTATTTATAAAATAATTAACGAGTACGAACCTAAAACGGCTTTGCTAGGTTCCTAGTTGCGTCACGGCTTTGTTTTATTGTTTTTATATCGTAAAATACCAAATTCCCATTTTCTAACTCGTCAAAGTTGAATTAATTGCAAATCCAAGTGGTTCTATTGCAAAATGCACTTCCACTACATAAGAAAAAAAGCATTGTAATAAATTAATAATCTAGTGGTAGGAGACTTGGGTTTTTCGATGGAGACTTAAGTTCGAATCCAACATTTGTCACTTTTGGATAGATATTGGTAATGAAGGATTTGAGCTAGGCATTGTGCAAAGATCACTTTGAACCCTGAGCCCACCCGGGTTTTCGTCCAATCATGTGTTATGCCAAAGAGTTCTGCTCTTGTGGTGGCACAACGACTGTCAAGTGGTAATAGGCGGTACGGTTCCGAGGAACACCCAAGTCAAACTATAAAGCCAGCGTGGGCCCGATTTAGACAACATAGTCTGGTCAAAGTGGGGCATCAGAGCTCTCCGAATATGAAGAGTGTGGTAGTTTAAATACAAAAAAGTCGTCGTTCTAAAAAAATAAAAAGTAAGTTAATAATCGCATCATCCCATTAGCAGTAAAAGTGTGTGATTTGTAATCTTTTTTTCAAAAGATGGTAACTAATAACAATATAATATAACTTGATTAATAAACGTTATTGTGCTAGCAATTCGAACACGCAATATTAATCGCTAGTCAAATGACCCACAGAAAATAGATGAAAACTAGATAGTAATTTAGAGAAATAGATAACTCAATTTATCATTTGCATGCAACCGTATATTATAATACTTAAAAGGGAAAACGATGCTTGGGCCTAAATTAAAGTAGCTAGTGGCCTAGTGCCGCATGACAAGACACGTAAATATGAGAGGATTTGGAAGGTATTGAATTCGAGTATCAAAGACTATAAGAATTAAAAGAAATCTTTCTTAGAGAAAACTTTAAATGATTTAATGTATGAAAATAAATTTTATCGTATTGAATTCGAGTATCACAGATTATAAGAATTAAAAGAAATCTGTCTTAGAGAAAACTTTAAATGATTTAATGTATGAAAATAAATTTTATCTTATCTAACAAAGTTAACTACGCGTTATATAGAACTATGTTTAGTCTAATATTGTTAAAACAAATTTTGTCATTCACTCGTAATAACAACACTATCACTATTCACCACAATCCCCGATGTGGCTTTTCATGGTAGTAGTATTCATTAAAGGAAAATAAGTTTCATCATCAAGTTGGAAGCAATGCTATGCTACACTATACCATACGTGGTAAATTTTAAAAGCAATTTCGTATCATACATGATAAAGGCTAGTAACATTGTTCTAACCGAAAGAAAAGGCTTTAAAAGGCAACAATTTGTTACACCAAAACCATTCTTATCTTTACTTTTTAGTATATCTTGAGTGGATTGTTAAATCTTACTTTTAAGAGTTTATCTATATTTTAAGAAAAAGAAAGGTTGACATGAAAAAAACTATGTTTGTATGTTTGTGATCAGTGTTGTAAAAATCATGATTAGGCGTTGATTAATTTTTGATTAATCGCTAGTCTTAATTTCATTAATTAATTTTAGGCTAATCGGGTCATTAATCGGTCAGTGGTTAAGTCAGGCAAAAATCAGATTATTCGTACTTAATCGACTTATTTTGATGATGTTCTGGCCAAAACCAGCGGTTCCGGCAATGTTCCGGCCAAAATCAACGGTTTTTAGCGAGATTACAGCCAAAATCAGCGATTTCTAACGAAATTCTAGCCAATTTCCGACCAAAATGTGTTTATGTATGTATAAAACTGAAAATTACATATAAATGTGTGTGTGTGTGTATAAAACTGAAATTTATACATTAAAGTTTGATCCGACTAATCGCTAGTCCCCACACTACTGTCTGACTAGCGATTGCCATAACACTGTTTGTGATATAAATAAATAAACTGTCATTTTCGTTCATAAGTTTTGACCATTTATGCCAGTTTCATCAAATAAAAAAAAAAGAAAAAATTACAAATTTTGTCCTTTTGAATTAGCAAAATTATGGAACGGATCCTCTTTTAAAATGAGTTTCACTCTTTGTCCTTTATTTGCATGTTTGGCTCGGTTTTAGTCCTTTACACTAACGTCCGTTAACTTTCTCTGTTAAGTCTCCTCATGTACAGGGTATTTTGGTCATTTTACTAAAAAATTTCTATTAATGTAATTTAATTAAACTTAAACAAGAAAAGTAAATCACATCAACAGAGTTATATAAAAAATATAACTGAAATCTAGATATGTGTTTATTTATATATATTTATTATATTAAATATGGATTAATATATATAATAAATGGATCTCAGACCCTACCATTGTTGGCTATCATCCCACCGGAACCGACAACCCTTTATATACCGGCCACTGACCACCACCATCGACCCTCCTGAAATTCCGGGTAACTTTGTTAGTGAGGTAGATTCTAGATCGGCAATGGCCGGAGACTGAAAGTTGTTGGGGTGAAACATTTGTTGGAAAAATGTTTAAATTTCAGATCTACATTGTCTCTCTTGATGGGTAATACCAGCGATGATGAATGTGAATGGCGGAGAGTGAACATTAAGTAAAGGATATAGCCCATTTTCATCTATTATCGTTGGTGGTGGGTCATTGACCAGAGATAATGGCAAAGAGCAGTAATAATTAGGGTTTCCAGGTGGTTGTGGTCTCCGGTAGAAAGAGATGTAGAGATGAATCTGAACAGAAGGAGAAACCCTATATCCGAAGATGGAGGAGATGGGGGTGTTGACGACGTCATCGTGGCCGTGGTCGTGGTGGGTTGTTACAGGTGGTGAAAGTGGGAATGAGTGATGGTAGTTTTGGTGGTGGTGGTGGTGGTGGTGATGGAAGAGAGAGAAAGAGAGAAAAAAATATATTTAAATTTAAGTTTTATTAAAAGAGGCAGGTCCCACTATCAAAAATTTATATCAACACCCCCTTATATATTGTTTGGCTAAATTACAGTTTTACTGAATTGCATAAATAGTCCTTAACGAGTAAAAGGACGAAAATGCCCTTATATGCAGTGCACATAGGATTACTTAACTGAAAAACTTAACATCCGTTAGTATAAATGACTAAAACCAAGCCAAACATGTAAATAAAGGACAAAGAGTAAAACTCATTTTCAAAAAGGACATGCTTCATAATTTTGCTAATTCAAAAGGACAAAAATTATAATTTTTTCTATAAAAAAAATCATTTTTGCATCTAGAACCTTAAGGTTTTTCGATTCTTTCCAATTTTTCGTTGAAATTGATCGTCAACCCCTTCTATTTTTTAAGGTTAAGATAGGGCACTTCTGTATGTTTACCTATTTGAAAAAAAGTGACAACTATGTCCAAAACTCAAAGACTGTCACACCCCGCCTTCGGGCCTAGGCGTGTGACTCACAGTTGGTACCGTTTCTGACAATTTATCAAAGTTTTTCAACGGAAAATGTTAATTTAAAATATTTACTTTCATAACAAAAGGGAATTAAATACCCTTGTTTGTTTACAAAATTACTTGTTTAAAAACAAGTTTAATATATATGCTTCATTACAAAGTTAGCTGAGCCACCAGCTGTATACTATGCCTAGTGTTCTTCTATCTCCACTTGGCATATCACTATTTCTTACTCCTGGTTACCTGAAAACAGTTTCAAAATACGTCAGCTATATGCTGGTGAACACGCTGACTCAAAAAGTTTTTCGCAGTTCGTTATAACACAACACCAATAGCGTTCAACGACTCAGTGGGTCTCAATCCCATCTCAATCCCATTTCTGCAACATGACAAAATCTAACATAATTTATATGGACATAAAGTAAAATTTTACCAAGTAATGGACTGAAGAAAGTTTTAGGATCCAAGATCCTAATCAGCAGAAATATCTTTTTAGATGAATTGCATTCCAAGCTCTTGGGAGCATGTCACCTTCCATATTCATCAAATGATATGCCCCCTTTCCAGCTTTGGCTTCAATTAAATAAGGAACTTCCCATTTAGGTGCTAACTTTCCGTCAGCAGGATTAGTTGTATTTTGGAACGCCTTTCGAATAACTAAATCCCCAACTTCAAATCTTATGATTCTGATATTTTTGTTGTACGCACAGGCCATCTTCTGCTGGTAGGTGGCCATCCTGAACCTTGCTTGATCTCTGAGTTCTTCCACAGTATCCAAATCTTGAGTAAGACTTTCTTTATTTATCTGAGGATCACGGATGCTTGTTCTGGCTGTTGGATACACCATTTCGGTGAGGATCATGCTTCAGCTCCAAAGACTAATGAGAACGGTGTTTGTCTCGTGGCATTCTTTGGAGTTGTCCTATCTGCCCAAAGCACGTAGGGTAGTTCCTCAGCCCATTTACCTTTCTTTATTCCAAGCTTCTTCTTCAAGTTGTTGATGATGATTTTGTTGCTTGATTCTGCTTGGCCATTTGCTTGTGGATGGATTGGCGTTGAAGTAATCATCTTAATTCCCAGCTGTCACAAAAGTTAGTAGTTCTCTTCCCAATAAATTGGGAACCATTATCACAAATAATTTCAGAAGGGATACCAAATCTAGTAATAATATTACGCTTAATAAAGGATATAACTTCCTTTTCCCTGACTTGAGGAAATGCCTCAGCTTTAATCCATTTAGAGAAATAATCCGTCATAGCTAACATAAAGAATTTCCCCCTGGAGCTGTAGGGAGTTTGCCCACTGTAACATCCTAAAATTTTAATGATGAATAAAGGAAGTTATGTTTAGTGATTTCGCGTAATTGATTAATGTCGGGGAAGGAGCGGGTCTTGGACTTGGATTAATTGAGATGGGTTAAATGAGAATGGGATTTCAGGGATATAAATACACCCAAAATCCCCAAATATCTTCATTTTTCCCCCACTCTCCTAAACACACACATACACACACACCAAGCACACCCAAAACCGCCGCCGGCCGGGCCGAGAAAGAAGGAAGGATCGAGCGAGGTCCGGGTAAGAGAGAAAGATTAGTGGTGATACCAAGATAAACGAGATCCAAACAAGCTCAAAAGGTATGATTCTTGATCTTGGAAGTTTAAAGATCCGAGCTTTTAGTGTATAAACGACCGAAAATGGTCGGGAAGTGTAGTGGGTGGTATTGAACCTTAACAAGGGTGTTAAAATCGCCCGAAATGTTGATCAGAAACCGAAACAGCGGACATCTGGGCAACTTCGCCTTCATCTGGGCAACTTCGCCTTCAAGCGATGAACTTCGCCTGCAAGCTAAGTTCGCCTGATGAACTTCGCCTGCAAGCTAAGTTCGCCTGATGACAAGTTCGCCTGAGGTTTAAGTTCGCCTGATGATAAGTTCGCCTGAGGTTTAAGTTCGCCTGATGATAAGTTCGCCTGAAGTTTAACTTCGCCTAAAGCTAAGTTCGCCTGAGGTTTAACTTCGCCTAAAGATAAGTTCGCCTGAGGTTTAACTTCGCCTAAAGCTAAGTTCGCCTGAGGTTTAACTTCGCCTAAAGCTAAGTTCGCCTGAGGTTTAACTTCGCCTAAAGCCAAGTTCGTTTAGAAAATAAATTTAAAATCTAATGAAAAATGTGTTAAGACGGTTAATGGAAATAAATTTTTTCCAAGCTGACCTGGCAGCTCGACCCCAGCCAGGGGCTCTGCCCCTTGGACCCTGCTAGGGGCTGCCGTCCCTAGACCCCGCTGCCAGGGGCGCTGCCCCCCGGACCCCCGTTCGTTGTGGGTCACATAAAGATAGAGATACATTATGAGAAGTGATAGTTAATTGATACGTATACTTGTTATACAGTCAGCCGTGCACAACTGAAGAAAGGGATTACGATTAACGGTGAACGTAACCGTGTTCAGGTGAGTTTCTAGCCCCATTTATGTGTTATGTTTTCGGGGCTGTGTGCATACTCAATATGTTTGTTAATACGCTTATCCTAAGAGATAAGTGTATGCCTTATGTGAATGATATGATATGTATGAATGATTGCTTGATGGTACGTGAACGATCTTCGGATATTGCACGTACTGTCAGGTTGTAACGCTATGTGTAAGGTAAGTATGATATGTATGTTTATGTGTATGAACGTGATAAAGATAATAAAAGGAAGAAATGATAATGTATGGTTGTATGGTTACGGAAAGGGTACCGAGCCCTAATAATACTCGAGGTATGATGTATGGTTGTATGGTAACGAAGAGGGAATCGAACCCTACTAATATTCGAGAACTAGGGAACCGAACCCTACTAATATTCTAGGAAAGAGGGTACCGAGCCCTAATAATACTCGAGGAAGGAGGGTACCGAGCCCTAATAATACTCGAGGAAAGAGGGTACCGAGCCCTAATAATACTCGAGGAAGGAGGGTAGCCCTAATAATACTCGAGGAATGTAGGGCGTAATGCTCTTTATAACGTAAGATAGGAAGGTAAGTTAATACAAAAGAAAGTAAGAAAGTATGAAAGTAAGAAAGTAAGGAAGTATGAAAGTATGAAAGTATGAATGAAAGAATATAATGTTATGTGAATGGTATGACTATGTGATTATCTAGAACTCACTCAGCGTAGCTGACTTTTAGTATGCACGCAGGTGAGTAGGATGAGGAAGCTCGCTTGAGGAGACACATGGCACTGAACAGGTTCGGGGCCCTACTTTCGTGTCGGATTTACTCATAAACACAGTCCTTCAAATCAGAGTTTATTAAAACTTTTCGCGGAATATAAAACATAAATCATTTATTACAAAACATTAAATATTTTCTTTGATACCATAACACAAAACTCTATATTCAAAACATTTTTACTTCTTTCTTCAGATGCCAGCTGTTCAATCTATGCCGTGTGTCATCCTCATGCTAACTCTATAATCAGCTCACCTGCGTGCATACTAAAAGTCAGCTACGCTGAGTGAGTTCTAGTTAATCGAATGCCATACAATACATACACATACATACATATCTGTAGATACATATCCATACTTCACTAGTTGCCCTTCTGTTCTACCTACATACTTGCTACCATACATACAATTTATTCCCATATCCGAAGACACATATTACTATCTTAACCTCGTATAAATATCCATAGGAGGATCGTCACGTAATATCTATTAAAAGAACCATTACCATTACCATACTATATATAATTTCCATAGGAGGAACACTCTGTATACTTTCCATAGAAGGAACACTTTACTTTCCATAGAAGGAACACTATACTTTCATACTTTCTTACTTTCTTACTTTCATACTTTCTTACTTTCTTTTGTATTAACTTACTTTCATATCTTACGTTATAAAGAGCATTACGCCCTACATTCCTCGAGTATTATTAGGGCTCGGTACCGTCCTTACTCGAGTATTATTAGGGCTCGGTACCCTCCTTCCTCGAGTATTATTAGGGCTCGGTACCCTCCTTCCTCGAGTATTATTAGGGCTCGGTACCCTCCTTCCTCGAGTATTATTAGGGCTCGGTACCCTCTTTCCTCGAGTATTATTAGGGCTCGGTACCCTCTTTCCTCGAGTATTATTAGGGCTCGGTACCCTCCTTCCTCGAGTATTATTAGGGCTCGGTACCCTCTTTCCTCGAATATTAGTAGGGTTCGGTTCCCTAGTTCTCGAATATTAGTAGGGTTCGATTCCCTCTTCGTTACCATACAACCATACATCATACCTCGAGTATTATTAGGGCTCGGTACCCTTTCCGTAACCATACAACCATACATTATCATTTCTTTCTTTTATTATCTTTATCACGTTCATACACATAAACATACATAACATACTTACCTTATACATAGCGTTACAACCTGACAGTACGTGCAATATCCGAAGATCGTTCACGTTCCATCAAGCAATCATTCATGCTTTCATATTATTCACACAAGGCATACACTTATCTCTTAGGATAAGCGTATTAACAAACATATCGAGTATGCACACAGCCCCGAAAACATAACACATAAATGGGGCTAGAAACTCACCTGAACACGGTTACGTTCTCCGTTGATCGTAATCCCTTTCTTCAGTTGTGCACGGCTGACTGTATAACAAGTATACATATCACTTTAACTATCACTACTTATAACATCTTTCTAGTCTTAGTTACTACCCACAACGAACCGGGGGTCCTGGGGCAGCGCCCCTGGCAGCGGGGTCTAGGGGCGGCAGCCCCTAGCAGGGTCCAAGGGGCAGAGCCCCTGGCTGGGGTCGAGCTGCCAGGTCAGCTTGGAAAAATTTTATTTCCATTAACTGTCTTAACACATTTTCCATTAGGTTTTTAATTTATTTTCTAAACGAACTTCACTTCAGGCGAAGTTAAACCTCGGGCGAACTTGGCTTCAGGCGAAGTTAAACCTTAGGCGAACTTGGCTTCAGGCGAAGTTAAACCTTAGGCGTACTTGGCTTCAGGCGAAGTTATCCTTAGGCGAACTTGGCTTCAGGCGAAGTTATCCTTAGGCGAACTTGGCCGTAGGCGAAGTTATCCTTAGGCGAACTTGGCCGTAGGCGAAGTTATCCTTAGGCGAACTTGGCCGTAGGCGAAGTTATCCTTAGGCGAAGTTACGCTTGAAGGCGAAGTTCATCAGGCGAACTTAATCTTGCAGGCGAAGTTATCGCGCTGCAGATCTGTTTGCCCATAAATCCTTCGTTTCTTAGCCAAATAACTCGATTTTGGTACCCACGGAATCGTATGATCGGAGCCTACAAATCCCAACCATCAAATCGGCCTAAAATCGACGTTTTAGGGGTCCGATTTGGGCAGTTTGGGTTTCGGGTCCGGTTAACCCATCCAATCCTAACCATTTTCAGTAATATTAGCTTTGTTGGATTTGTTCTTACCTTACCAACTCAGATCTATCAACAAAATCTCGGGTCTCGGCTTCGAATCTTGATCGGTTAGAATGTGTGTGTTTTGAGTGTGTGAAGAGATAGATGTAAATGAAGATATTTTTCGGATTTTGGGGGTATTTATATCCCTGAAATCCCATTCTCATTTAACCCATCCCAATTAATCCAAATCCCTAACCAACGTCCATTACCCGACACTAGCCCGACCCATACCAACTCCTACTCTTTTATTTATTTCCTGATAACCCGGGTAAACTTTCTCTCTATTATTAAGTAAAGAATAACCCTATTCGCGTAATTAATTGGGATGGGTTAAATGAGTATTACCCTATTCGCGAAGTTAAACCTGATGAACTTTCTCATTTAACCCATTTAAGTGAGAAAGGAGGGTACCGAGCCCTAATAATACTCGAGGAAGGAGGGTACCGAGCCCTAATAATACTCGAGGAAGGAGGGTACCGAGCCCTAATAATACTCGAGGAATGTAGGGCGTAATGCTCTTTATAACGTAAGATATGAAAGTAAGTTAATACAAAAGAAAGTAAGAAAGTATGAAAGTAAGAAAGTAAGAAAGTATGAAAGTATAGTGTTCCTTCTATGGAAAGTAAAGTGTTCCTTCTATGGAAAGTATACAGAGTGTTCCTCCTATGGAAATAATAGTATGGTAATGGTAATGGTTCTTTTAATAGATATTACGTGACGATCCTCCTATGGATATTTATACGAGGTTAAGATAGTAATATGTGTCTTCGGATATGGGAATAAATTGTATGTATGGTAGCAAGTATGTAGGTAGAACAGAAGGGCAACTAGTGAAGTATGGATATGTATCTACAGATATGTATGTATGTGTATGTATTGTATGGCATTCGATTAACTAGAACTCACTCAGCGTAGCTGACTTTTAGTATGCACGCAGGTGAGCTGATTATAGAGGTTATCCTTAGGCGAACTTGGCCGTAGGCGAAGTTATCCTTAGGCGAACTTGGCCGTAGGCGAAGTTATCCTTAGGCGAACTTGGCCGTAGGCGAAGTTATCCTTAGGCGAAGTTACGCTTGAAGGCGAAGTTCATCAGGCGAACTTAATCTTGCAGGCGAAGTTATCGCGCTGCAGATCTGTTTGCCCATAAATCCTTCGTTTCTTAGCCAAATAACTCGATTTTGGTACCCACGGAATCGTATGATCGGCGCCTACAAATCCCAACCATCAAATCGGCCTAAAATCGACGTTTTAGGGGTCCGATTTGGGCAGTTTGGGTTTCGGGTCCGGTTAACCCATCCAATCCTAACCATTTTTAGTAATATTAGCTTTGTTGGATTTGTTCTTACCTTACCAACTCAGATCCATCAACAAAATCTCGGGTCTCGGCTTCGAATCTTGATCGGTTAGAATGTGTGTGTTTTGAGTGTGTGAAGAGATAGATGTAAATGAAGATATTTTTGGGATTTTGGGGGTATTTATATCCCTGAAATCCCATTCTCATTTAACCCATCCCAATTAATCCACGCCCAAGACCCGCTTCCTACCCGATACTAATTAATTACGCGAATAGATATCCGTTGCCAAGGATTGATAGAGAGAAAGTTTACGCGAATAGGGTAATGGATAATAATAAGCTTTACTTAATAATAGAGAGAAAGTTTACCTTATTCGCGAATAGGGTAATACTCATTTAACCCATCCCAATTAATTACGAATAGGGTAATACTCATTTAACCCATTTAACCCATCCCAATTAATTACGAATAGGGTTAAATGAGTATTACCCTATTCGCGAATAGATAAGCTTACGGTAAAGAATAGATATCCGTTGCCAAGGATTGATGATCTGCTTGACCAACTGCAAGGTTCAAGTTGGTTCTCACGAATAGATCTCAGATCAGGCTACCATCAGCTGAAGGTGAAAGAGGCAGACATCCCTAAGACAGCGTTCCGAACGCGGTATGGACACTACGAGTTCCTCGTAATGTCATTCGGTCTAACCAATGCTCCTGCAGCATTTATGGACATGATGAATAGGGTGTGTCGACCGATGTTGGATAAGTCGGTTATCGTCTTCATCGATGATATATTGGTTTATTCAAAGAGCGAGTCTGAACATGCTGAGCATCTGAGAGAGGTACTTGAAGTTCTGAAGAAAGAAAGGTTGTACGCCAAGTTTTCGAAGTGCGCGTTCTGGTTAAGAGAAGTGCAATTTTTAGGTCATGTGGTTAATCCGGAGGGGATTACCGTGGACCCAGCTAAGATTGAAGCGATAACGAATTGGAAGACTCCGCAGAATCCGACTGATATACGAAGCTTCCTAGGGTTAGCTGGCTACTATAGAAGATTCATCGAAGGTTTCTCCAAGATAGCCGAACCGCTGACCGGCATGACCCGAAAGTCGATAGTATTCAGTTGGGGAAAGTTTCAGGAAGAAGCCTTTGAAGAATTGAAGAAGAGACTCACGCAAGCTCCAATCCTTACTCTACCCGATGGTGACGAGGATTTCGTTGTTTGTGCTGATGCTTCGCATCAAGGATTAGGTTGCGTGTTGATGCAACGAGGGAAGGTGATAGCTTACGCGTCTAGACAGTTGAAGGTCCATGAAAGTACTTATCCGACGCACGATTTGGAGTTAGCAGCTGTAGTGCATGCTCTTAAGATATGGAGGCATTATCTGTACGGTACTAAGTGCACTATCTATACAGATCATAAGAGTTTAAAGTACTTCTTCGAGCAGAAGGAATTGAACATGAGGCAGAGAAGATGGTTAGAATTGATAAAGGATTACGACTGTGAGATTAAGTATTACCCCGGTAAAGCTAACGTGGTCGCTGATGCGCTAAGTCGTAAGAATGAGGAAGTCCTTGCAACAGTGAAGTCATACAAGTTGATCATGAACTCAAGTCTTTTTGAAGAAATCATCAAAGTGCAGTCAGAAGTGTTAGTAGACGAAGGGTTAGTAAAGAAAGAAAGGATTTATGGCCAGCAGGACGAGTTGATGGAAAACACTCATGGAGTTAAAACTAGGTTCGACCGTATGTGGATCCCACGCCATGGTGATCTTAGAAGTCGAATCTTAGATGAAGCTCATAAGTCAAGGTACTCAATCCATCCTGGAGCTACAAAGATGTACCAAGACTTGAAGAGAGATTACTGGTGGCCAGGAATGAAGAATGATGTAGTGGATTATGTTAGCAAGTGCTTAACTTGCTTACAAGTCAAAGCCGAGCACCAAAAGCCTTATGGGAAGATGCAACCGCTAGAGATACCTGAGTGGAAATGGGAACACATCACCATGGATTTCATAACTAAGCTACCTCGTACAGCTAAGCAACATGATACCATCTGGGTGATTGTGGATCGTTTGACCAAGAGTGCTCACTTTCTGCCCATACGAGAGGCCATCTCGTCAGAAACGTTAGCAAGCTTGTTCATCAAAGAAGTTGTAACCAAGCATGGAATACCGTTGTCGATCGTGTCTGATAGAGATACACGGTTTACTTCGAAGTTCTGGAAGAAATTCCATGAAGCTATGGGGACGAGGTTGAACATCGGTACGGCGTATCATCCTCAAACCGATGGACAGTCTGAAAGGACGATCCAAACCCTTGAGGATATGCTACGTGCTTGTGTTTTAGATTTTGGTGGAAGTTGGGATGATCATCTGCACCTGGCAGAGTTCTCCTATAACAACAGTTACCATTCGAGTATTGGTATGCCACCGTTTGAGATGCTTTACGGTAGACGATGTAGAACCCCGGTGTTTTGGGGTGAGATTGGTCAGAAAGAAATGGGAAGCCTAGAAGTGGTTCAAGAAACGTCTTCAAAGCTCGATCAGATCAAAGCAAGATTGAAAGCCGCGCAAGACAGACAAAAGTCTTATGCAGATAAGCGGCGACGACCAATTGAGTTTAACGTGGGTGACTATGTGATGCTCAAGGTCTCGCCTTGGAAAGGAATTATCCGTTTTAGGAAAAGAGGAAAGTTGAGTCCGAGGTACATTGGACCGTTCAAGATTGTAGGTCGTGTGGGTGAAGTAGCTTATAAACTGGATTTACCCGATGAGTTAGAAGGAATTCATTCAACCTTCCATGTTTCTCATCTGAGGAAGTGTCTAGCTGATGACACGTCTCACGTGCCATTAATGGACATTGAGGTTGATGAACAATTGAACTACATCGAGCAACCGATGGAGATCGTTGATCGCAAGGAGAAGCAGCTTCGTCACAAGATTATACCTTTGGTAAAAGTAATATGGAAACACCGCAAGGGATCAGATGCTACTTGGGAAGCCGAGGATGAGATGCGCAAGTTTTACCCTAGTTTGTTTATGTAATAGTTAGGTTTCAGGGACGAAACCTCTTTAAGGGGGGAAGACTTGTAACATCCTAAAATTTTAATGATGAATAAAGGAAGTTATGTTTAGTGATTTCGCGTAATTGATTAATGTCGGGGAAGGAGCGGGTCTTGGACTTGGATTAATTGAGATGGGTTAAATGAGAATGGGATTTCAGGGATATAAATACCCCCAAAATCACCAAATATCTTCATTTTTCCCCCACTCTCCTAAACACACACATACACACACACCAAGCACACCCAAAACCGCCGCCGGCCGGGCCGAGAAAGAAGGAAGGATCGAGCGAGGTCCGGGTAAGAGAGAAAGATTAGTGGTGATACCAAGATAAACGAGATCCAAACAAGCTCAAAAGGTATGATTCTTGATCTTGGAAGTTTAAAGATCCGAGCTTTTAGTGTATAAACGACCGAAAATGGTCGGGAAGTGTAGTGGGTGGTATTGAACCTTAACAAGGGTGTTAAAATCGCCCGAAATGTTGATCAGAAACCGAAACAGCGGACATCTGGGCAACTTCGCCTTCATCTGGGCAACTTCGCCTTCAAGCGATGAACTTCGCCTGCAAGCTAAGTTCGCCTGATGAACTTCACCTGCAAGCTAAGTTCGCCTGATGACAAGTTCGCCTGAGGTTTAAGTTCGCCTGATGATAAGTTCGCCTGAGGTTTAAGTTCGCCTGATGATAAGTTCGCCTGAGGTTTAACTTCGCCTAAAGCTAAGTTCGCCTGAGGTTTAACTTCGCCTAAAGATAAGTTCGCCTGAGGTTTAACTTCGCCTAAAGCTAAGTTCGTCTGAGGTTTAACTTCGCCTAAAGCTAAGTTCGCCTGAGGTTTAACTTCGCCTAAAGCCAAGTTTGTTTAGAAAATAAATTTAAAATCTAATGAAAAATGTGTTAAGACGGTTAATGGAAATAAATTTTTTCCAAGCTGACCTGGCAGCTCGACCCCAGCCAGGGGCTCTGCCCCTTGGACACTGCTAGGGGCTGCCGCCCCTAGACCCCGCTGCCAGGGGCGCTGCCCCCGGACCCCCGTTCGTTGTGGGTCACATAAAGATAGAGATACATTATGAGAAGTGATAGTTAATTGATACGTATACTTGTTATACAGTCAGCCGTGCACAACTGAAGAAAGGGATTACGATTAACGGTGAACGTAACCGTGTTCAGGTGAGTTTCTAGCCCCATTTATGTGTTATGTTTTCGGGGCTGTGTGCATACTCAATATGTTTGTTAATACGCTTATCCTAAGAGATAAGTGTATGCCTTATGTGAATGATATGATATGTATGAATGATTGCTTGATGGTACGTGAACGATCTTCGGATATTGCACGTACTGTCAGGTTGTAACGCTATGTGTAAGGTAAGTATGATATGTATGTTTATGTGTATGAACGTGATAAAGATAATAAAAGGAAGAAATGATAATGTATGGTTGTATGGTTACGGAAAGGGTACCGAGCCCTAATAATACTCGAGGTATGATGTATGGTTGTATGGTAACGAAGAGGGAATCGAACCCTACTAATATTCGAGAACTAGGGAACCGAACCATACTAATATTCGAGGAAAGAGGGTACCGAACCCTAATAATACTCGAGGAAGGAGGGTACCGAGCCCTAATAATACTCGAGGAAAGAGGGTACCGAGCCCTAATAATACTCGAGGAAGGAGGGTACCGAGCCCTAATAATACTCGAGGAATGTAGGGCGTAATGCTCTTTATAACGTAAGATAGGAAGGTAAGTTAATACAAAAGAAAGTAAGAAAGTATGAAAGTAAGAAAGTAAGGAAGTATGAATGAAAGAATATAATGTTATGTGAATGGTATGACTATGTGATTATCTAGAACTCACTCAGCGTAGCTGACTTTTAGTATGCACGCAGGTGAGTAGGATGAGGAAGCTCGCTTGAGGAGACACATGGCACTGAACAAGAGTCTGGCATCTGAAGACTTATGATGTTTTAATTTTAATGTTTTAATGTGAAAGACAAAGGATGTTTCGAGACAAGTTATGAAATATTGTAATGTTTTATGAAAGTTTTATATTCCGCGTAAATGTTTTAATTAACTCTGATATTTAGAACTGTGTTTATGAGTAAATCCAACACGAAAGTAGGGTTACCGGTAACGGGGCCTTACACCCACTATGTCCATTCCCCATTTCATGAATGGCCATGAGGAGACAATGAGGTATAAGGGTTCTGCCGGCTGATGTAGGATGTTGCCATGCCTCTGACAAGCATCGCACTTCCTTGAGTATTCCATAGCATCTTTCTTCATAGTAGGCTAGAAGTATCCAGTCCTTAGGATCCTGGAGAATAATGCTCTACCCCTTGTATGATTTCCACAATCTCCTTCATGGAAATCCTTTAGTACTTCCCAGATCTCGGATTCTTCTATGCATTTTAAGTATGGATCTGCAAGGGATTTCCTGTATAGCATATTGTGATACCTTGGCTTTGAAAGCCCTGGGGTTTTCGCCTTCCGGGATTTTTCCCTTTTGGATGTACGCCATTATTGGGAGGATCCAAGATGAATGATCCCGAAAATGATCCTCAAGATCTATGAGCATCTTCCCTTCTACTTCCAATGCCTTGTATTCCTCGATTGCCTGAGATAAGACATGAATAATGGGAATTTTTGTTTTCTCAGGGAGCTTCAAGGCTAAAGCTAGGTTTGCTAAGGCATCAGCCCCGACATTTTCTTCTCTCGGTACCTGTGTAATATTGAAATAATCAAAGCATCCTGCAAGATCCTTAACTATATCTAAATATTTAACTAACTTTTCACCTTTGACTTCATATGAGCCATTAAAATGATTAGAAATTAATAATGAATCTACAAAAATTTGAAGATACCTGATTCTCATACCTTTGGCTAGTTGTATACCTGCAATGAGTGCCTCGTATTCTGCTTCATTGTTAGTTGCATGGAACTCAAAAGCTATTGAGTGGGGTAGTATGTCCCCCTGTGGCGATTTTAGTAGTATTTCCAATCCTGTTCCTTTAACGTTTGAGGATCCATCAGTGAAGAGTATCCAAGGATCCTTGGTTTCTTCAAGCTGTTGAACTTCAAGATTAGCTTGTTTCTCTATGTCACTTCTGAAATCAGCCATAAAGTCTGCTAGAGCCTATGACTTGATTGCATTTCTAGGCTCATATTGAATATCATAAGCACTCAGTTTTACAGCCCACCTGGCCATTCTACCCGACATTTCTGGTTTTCTAAGGACATTTTTTATGGGATAATTGGTTTTAACAATAATACTATGTGTTTCAAAGTAATGTCTTAACTTAATTGAGGCCATAATCAAAGTAAGAATAAGTTTTTCTAGATGAGAATACCTGGACTCGGCATCGAGAAGACTTTTACTTACATAATAAATAGGATGTTGATTACCTTCGTGATCTTTTACCAAGACTGCACTCAAGGCGGTGAGGGAAACAGCTAGATAGATGATCAATGGTTCTCCATCTAAAGGTTTCATCAAAGCTGGTGCTGATGATAAATAATCCTTTAGAGCGGTTAGAGCAGCTTCATGTTTCTCCGTCTACTCGAATTTCTTGTTTTTCCTCAAGATGTCATAAAAATCTTTACATCTTTCCAAGGATTTCGATATGAACCTGTTAAGTCCTGCCACCCTTCCTGTTAATCTTTGTACTTCTTTGACGTTTGTTGGAGATTTGAGATTTAAGATGGCTTGGATTTGCTCTGGACTCGCCTCTATCCCTCTTTTGGTTACCAAATAACCTAGGAATTTACCGGCTTTGACACCAAATACACATTTAGCAGGGTTTAGCTTCATGTTGTATTTGTCGAGGATGTCAAATGCTACTTCCAGATCCTTGAGGTGATCCTCTGCATTCTTTGATTTCACCACCATGTCATCGATGTAGACTTCCATGGTATCTCCCAATTCTTCCTTGAACATCATATTGACTAGTCTTTGATATGTAGCACCTGCATTTCTAAGACCAAACGGCATAGCAATATATGCCCGTAGGGGTTATAAATGTTGTATCCTCTTGATCAGATGGTTCCATCTGGATTTGTTGAAATCCTGAGGAAGCGTCCATAAAGGTCAACATTTCATGCCCTGCGGTAGCATCCACCATGGAGTCAATGTGGGGAAGAGGGAAAGGATCCTTGGGACATGCCTTATTTAAGTTAGTAAAATCGACACATACCCTCCACTTTCCGTTTTTCTTTTGAACTACAACCACATTGGCTAACCATTTTGGATATTTTACTTCTCTAATCATACCTGCCTTAAGTAGTTTCTGTACCTCTTCTTGAATGATCGCATTTCTCTCTGGTGCAAATTTCCTTCTTTTTTGATGAATGGGCCTAAAAGAAGGATCAATGCCAAGTTTATGAGTTATAACATCTTTAGAAATACCTGTCATGTCTTCGTGCTTCCACGCAAAGGTTGACTTTCTTCGTTTTAGGGAGGGTACTACATCCTTCTCAATAGATTCTTGTATTTCAATGCCTATCAGGACTTTGCCGTCAGGATCCTCAGGATACAAGAGCACTTCTTTGGAGTCTTGTTCCCCAGTTTCCATGACATTTCTCCTTGTTTTCTGTAATTGCTATGCTTCCCTCAACTTTTTTGTAGACTTCATTGAGGAAGTGTAGCAATCCTTAGCGTCTTGCTGATCACTTTCGATCTTCGCTATTCCCCATGGGGTAGGTAGCTTCACACATTGATGGTAGGTGGAGGGAACCGCCTTCATTTCGTGTATCCATAGCCTGCCAAGAATAACATTGCAACAAGACAATGAATCGATAACACAAAATTTTTGAACAGAATTTACTCCCTCTATATATATGGGGAGTTTCATGTCCCCCAATGTATTATTCGTTTATCCACTGAATCCTACAAGAACTGAGGATCTCGGGACGATTTCCGATTCTGGAATATTCATTTTCCTGAGAACTTCTAATTGTATAATGTTGACTGAACTCCCGCCATCAATGAGGATCCTGCGAACATAATGGTTAGAAATAAACAGAGTAATGACTAAACCGTCGTGATGAGGATCCTGGACGGTGATCCGATAATCCTCATCAAAAGAGATGACTTTTTGCTCGACCGTTGTAGAAGTCCAGATCGGCCTTTCATCATTCTCCAATTTGCTTTCTTTGGCATGTTTTTTTGCAGCAGAATACGAAGTCCCGCATATGTCAGAACCTCCAAAGATTACATTGATAACTTGAGCGTCTGGAGGAGGTGGAGCAGCCTTTTCTAGGACTGGCTCAGGATCCTGGGTCCTTGACTTCTTTCTTCCGAACAGCTCCTTGAGGAAGCCTTTGCTGAGGAGGTAGCCGATCTCCCTTCTCAAGGCGATACAGTCTTCTGTCATGTTGCCGAAGTCTTCGTGGAAAGCGCACCATTTGGATTTGTCTTTGGGAGGAGGCGCATTCTCATTCTTCCTCGGCCATCTCGCTTTGTCACCCAAGCTCCTAACAGCAAGCATTACTCCTCCCATATCTACAAAGAAGCAGTAATCAGATATCCTTGGGCAATCTTCATCGTCCTTTTCATCCTCCACAGCGTTGATCTTCTGGCCATTTGGTTTGGAGTATGGTTTGGAGCCGTTATTCCTGAAGTAGGATCCTTGTTTCTTGTCTTGAGTTTCACTCTTTTCCGGAGTATTCGGTTGATCTTTGATTCTTTGATCCTCCTCTAACCTGATGAATCTTAAAGCTCTGTTTCGGACTTTATTTAAGTTCCTGCAAGGGGTCATAACAAGATCTTGGTAAAATGGAGAGTCCTTTTGTAATCCCATTATGAATGCCTCAACAGCTGTTGGGACATCCAGATTTGGAATTTCCAATGCCTCTCTTCCAAACCTAGTAAGGAACTGTCTAAGGGGTTCCCCACGAGGTTGGACAACTTTATATAAATCATTAGTTAATTTTTCAAAGGATCTACTGCATGAAAATTGACTATTAAACAAATTGATTAAATGAGAGAAAGAGGTAATTGAATAAGGAGGAAGACTTAGCAGCCATTTGAGAGCAGATCCAGTGAGTGTTGAGCCGAAGCCTTTGCATAAGCAAGCCACTTTCAACCTTTCTGGGATTGGGTTAATTTCCATCCTCTCCCGGTATAAGGCTACATGTTCCTCAGGATCAGTGGATCCATCATATAACTTCATACTAGGGGCGGTGAAGCGCTTTGGTATCTCAGCATCACAAATTGGTGGAGCGAATCTGGATATGTTATGGCTTCCTGCTGATAACTCAGGGATAGGTTTGATGACTCCTGGTACATTGGATATCATATCCTTGAGCTTTTGTAACTCACGGGCTATACTTTGATTGATTCCGGTATCCTGCATACCACCATGATTAGTACCAAAAGATAATTTATTGTAAGTGTTACCTCTTGTGTGATCAAAAGATCTCCCACCATAGCTGTGTCAGGGGTACATTGTTTCAGCGTCAAGAGTTGGTCCAGCAGGAGCAGTGGTTTGCATAGGTATGAAGTCCCCTTCGTGGACCTCAAATGGCCTTGATCGTGGTTCCTTCAAAGGTTCTTTCCCGTAAAGATAGTAGGATTCTGGATGCTGATGGACAATGGATTCTATCTGGAAGCCCAAGGATCCTGTTTGATAGACAGAGGATCCTTGAGGCTGGTGAGTAGAAGATCCTTGACGGAAATCTGAAGGTCCAAATTTGAAGGCGGAGGATCCTTGCGAATGGAGGCTGGAGGATCTTAAGTGCTGACTTGAGGATCCTTGTTGAAGGATAGATGATCCTTGCGAATACTGGGTAGAGTATCCTTTCTGGAAGAAATCCGAGGATCCCTGTTGAGGATAAGAGGATGCTGGGCACCTTTGACCGGGAAAATTTGAAGTGCTGAAGTCAAGTTTATTCGGGATGATGGGACTTGCGTCTTCAATAGTCTTCCTATTTCTCTTGATTTCCTCAATCTCATGAAGGATCCTCTGGTTGGTCTTGTTCTGCTGCTCCATATAGTTTTTCATCTGTGCACATAAAATAGAAACATCATTGTTAGCAGTCATCGTTTGGGAAACAGTAGTGGATTTTGATCCGGAGAAAACGGCAGTCTCCTTCTTCTGAGCAACAGTTATGGGCTTTTGTGGCTTCGTAGAGATAGGTGGTGGTGGCAAAGATACTTAAGCCGTAACACTTGATGCAACGGTTGTAGAAACAGCTTTTCCTTGAGAGGCCATTGAGTGATAACTTTGAGTGTAGGGATTGAATAAAGGTAAGAATTTTTGGGATTAAAGCACCAATGCCCCACGTTGGGCGCCAAACTGTTTTGGTCAAAAATCGGTCTAAGGATCAAGTAACCAAATTTGTATGTGAGGATTGATGCTTGTATGACAAATATGATCAAAGTAACTATATCAAAAGATGAACACCGAGATTTATACGAGGAAAAGCCCTTGGTAACTAGTATCCCGCCGACATAAAAACCTCGGGTAGTGAAAACTATTACTACCGATTATATTGAACTTGAAAATATTCCAATAGGTGAGAATATGAGCTGATCGTGAGTACAAAGTGTTTGCTAGTATGATTCTCTGTATGCTATGTGTTGTGTGTGTTATGTGATATAATCAGCTCGTATATATAGTTACAAGAAGAATAATTAAATAATAACTAGCCATAAAGAGCATTTATTGTCCTTGCGAGAAATTGGAGCGGTTATGACTTGTATAAACGAGTTGTAACTCCTTCCAACGTCTACAATCTTTAATGCTTTGACCAAGTCTTCAGCTGTTGAGGATCCTTTATCCATAAAGGATCCTTATTCCTGGAAACAGTCGCCAAGAATACCTTATCCACAAGGATCAAGAATCCTAGTCCTAACATAAATATCTTTTCAAAAAGACAGTACATAGACGTATTCACGTCATAAAACATTTCACATTATGAAAAGGTTGAACGTATTCACCTTTTGTGATATCAATGTATCTTTCTGACAATTGCCTGATCTTTATCTCGGACCTATAGTACGAGAATAACATTTTATAAATAACTAGATCTATGATCTAGCTATAGACCTCAAGTCTATTTGCATAACCTTTACCTTGATATTTATTTCATTTTATAAAAAATTTATGTACTACGTTTCTTTATCATGAAGAAACTTGCATATATCCCATTTCTTCGTTCATAAGAAATATCTTTATAATAAAGAATAATAGCCTTATCTTATGAAAGTTATATTTCACTTATTATCTGATCAAGGTATAGACTATACCCTCGACTAGGGTCTAAACCATATATAATTAAATAATCGGGCAGAACCCCTACCTTGTATGGCTTGTCTACGAAATGCTTAGACTTTGTGTGGGTAGCACTCTTACTTGCACGTACTTCTAGACAATTAACGCGTCGGAATTGTCGAGGCTATGGCACGGAAACCGAGGTAATGTGAGTGCGATGTGATGGGAGCTTCATCCCATGGCTGCCTATTTATAGCCTGATTTAGTGCATCTTCACGTATCACTAGCTTAGGTGAGTCATCGTAGGCTTGCCACGTGTCGCCACGTGTCACTCCGGTCTAACACGTGTCCCGTGACGTGTCCTGCATCTTCGCGATACGCGAAGATGCAACTCGATTCTTCTTCGCGTATTGCGAAGATGCAAAATTTCAAATCTTTTCATTTTTAGTCCTTGATATTTTGTTAACTTGTCATATCTTGATTTCGTCTCATCGAGCGTGCGAAGTGCAAAGTGCGCCATCAAAGCGTCACATTGCGCCCATCGCCCTTCACCCGTGCGCGTCAGGTGCTTCGCACCCTCCGCTAGGACTAGTGAGAGTGGTTAGCCATACAAGAACATTTCCATGGACAATTCCTTCCTTATAAAGTGATTTCATTTCTTTCCCACTTTCCATGTGGGATGGTGTTTTTCTTACTTATTTCCTTAGCATAAAAATGCTTTCTTTTCTTTATCAAATATTTCCCATTACTTATCTCATGAATATTTTAGTCTTTTAACTTTATAAACTTGTTAAATTTGTACCAAAATTTTGTGGGTGTTACAGAGACGAAAAAAATAGCCTTTAGATAAACTCTCAAACTAACCCTCACCGTAGCTTTCATCATTCAGTAGCCTCTTCTCCGACATTTTCGGTTGTCTTCCCCCGACCACCACCAAACTATCCTGTCAAATAAACAGTAGGATACTAGGATAGGAGACAACAGTGACTAAGGTTGTGTTTGTTTTGCTTAAAACATCTGCAGGAGGCATATGTCTGCGGGCGCGCAGACATAAGCTTCTGAAGATTGTTTGTTTTTTTTTAAATAAGATCTGCAAACTGCTTTTATGGTCTTAAAAAAGAAGCTATTGTTCAACTTCTTCACACATCTTCACACTTCTTAACATCCTACCAACACCCAATGTCCAACACCACCACCACCCATCATGCGCCGCCACCACCACCACCGTCCACCACCACCCATCGTCCGCCACCACCACCCGCCACCACCACCCACCACTACCACCACCCACCCGTCAGCCACAACCATCATCCACTACCACCACCCACCGTCCACCACCACCACCCATCACCACCACCTACCATCCGCCACCAACACCATCCACCACCCACCACCACCACCATCCATCACCACCACCACCACCCACCCGTCAGCCACAACCATCGTCCACTACCACCACCCACCGTCCGCCACCACCACCACCTACCATCCGCCACCAACACCGTCGACCACCTACCACCATCACCGTCTATCACCACCACCACCCACCGTCCGCCACCACCACCCACCACCAACACCGTCCACCACCCACCACCATCACCGTCCATCACCACCACCACCCACCGTCCGCCACCACCACCGCCCACCACCAACTATTTTACTAGTCTGCAGACGTTAAATGATTTCTATCTACTGTGATATGTATGATAGATAACTAATTTTCAGCTTATGCAGACGATACTCAGTTTATAAAACAAACAGTATTATATTTTCAAATTGCAGACATTCAGACCACATCTTCAATTGCAGAGATGAAATCAGATTGCAAACAGTTTTTGTTTTCAAATACAAACAGCACCTAAAGTGAAGGGTTCCTTTGCTGACTAATTTTAGTGGTGTCCGGTTAATATATGAGAATCACTTAAAAGTAGATTTCTAGTCTTTGGTTTGGAGCCATTTATATGTCCTTTTAATTGGAACACAAGAATTAAAGAATAGTACAACAGTTGAAATAGTGAAAATATAATTGATCCAAATTTGACTTAAAAGTTATCAAAACGACATAAAATAAAACAAACATTGTTAATTCATAACAAATAAAAATTAAATTATTGACGATAAGATGTTTCACATGGATGTCATGATAATCAGTTAATGTGTATGACATGTTAACATGTATGAAAACATAAGGTTATAAACGAATCAAGTTAAGTTAGGCTGGGCTCGACCGTTTAACGAGTCAACTTAGTCTCAGCTCATGAAAACTCAAGTTAGCTCATGGCTCGTCCAAGCAACTTATTAAAAAAGTTACTTTTAAACTTGTATTTTTACACGCACCGTAGTAATTTATATATACGAAACTTGTGTTAGAATTATATATATTAAAATTTAGTCCTTAATTTAAGCATGTCAAATGAGCGAGCTTTGGCGTTAAACTCGTTGACAACGAGCAGATTCAAATGAGCTCGAGCTTTTTTAAGAACCATATGGCAGCCTAGGCATTAATCAAATAAAAAGTTTTCGCATGACTCTTCAAAAACAATCATGTTAAGAGCATTCTCATCCAACCCCTCATATTATGTGAGGGGTGTTTTTATAATTTAGAGAGTGATTCAAGGTGTTGTGAGTGAAGAGTTTTTATATTTTAGAAAAAGTAGTGATTTTTCTGTATATTTGAAAAGTTACTGTTCATCCCATATAATTTTTTAATATATTTTGAAAGTGGTTGTGAGTGAAGGAAAGAGAAAAGGTAATGATAAAAGGTATAAAAAATATTATTTAATTGAAATGGAGAGAGAAAATAAAGTGAGTTTTAATATAATTTTTGGTTTGGAGATAGGGGGTGGGATGAGAATGCTCTAAGAACTCATCTATTTAAAAAAAAGAAAAAAAAAACTAAGGTGCTATTTTATCTCTTCCTACGATTAAACTTTCTTTATCCTTCGGTAATAAAATAACCTACTAATTAACTAATTTATAGTTTTACATTTCAAATTCTTGGCTAATAAAGTTATATAAACACTTTATTAATAAAACATGTATCTGGAATTTTCAACATGTAAATTTAAAAATCCACGGACACACCTTATACCGTGCATACATCCGATGCCAAACAGATATTCAACGGTCAATCATCCGATAGATAACCCACGGATAGTGGCCTAGTAAAAGATCTAATTTTATAACCGGATACGAGACTACACAGTATATGTATGACTATAAGCTTGTGTAATTGCGACCCCAATTTAATACAAAGGTACTTTCCGGAATATGTGAACAGGGGGTTGATAGATGCAGAGTTAAGTGCACTTTCATTTTGAGTGGTTCCTATTATGAATAAAGTGTTGCTGGTACTCCATTTTGGACCTTTGCATTAGTGGGAATATCAAATATATTATTATTCTTAGTACATTTTAAACTTTTTTATTATTTAGTTGTGGGTTTTATGACTTAATCTTACTTATGTGGTCATATGAGACGTATTCTTTAACTAATATGAATTAATATAAAGAAAATGGTCTGGCGGTAGTCCTATGATTTTCTTTATAAGTGGTTGTTGGTTGGAGACTCGTCTGAAACGTTTTGTTTCAGCTATGGACGTCTCCGATAATCGTTAAAGAAATTTTGAGTCGAAGACGAAAAATTTTTTGGGTTAGGTAAAAGGGTTTTTTTGTTGGGTTTAAGCAATTAAAATTTTAAATTGGCTGACTTTGTTATAATTTAGGTTGTGCAAATCTTTTCGTCCTCTAAAAGAGTCATTGGGTTTAAATATTAAAAATACATATCATTTTTTCATAAATATATATAAAAATAATTTCAAGCCAACCACGTGATCAGGTCGTGTCCGTCGACCACCCTGCCCTCCTCAAAGCCGACACTGGTTCCAGGTTGAGCTATAGAGTTTTCTCAGTTGTGGACTTCCATCTAGGTAGGTGGACCGAGTCACGACGTTCTGTTTTCAGACAGAAATAGTGATTCATTTGCTGGAGAGCGATCTCGGGTTTCCATCTATCTATTAATTCTTTCTCGTTTTCTTTTAATTGATCTCTTAGATTTTCTTGATAAAGTAGTTGTAATGAATATTAAATAACTTTTATTGTAATTCTGACCGAAAATTAATGGTTACATGCTAGTATTTCTTCACTTTAATGAACCGAACTGTCGATCAAAATAATCATTCTTTATCGTTATTTTGGCTACATTCTAATTCCTATCTTCCCTTCGATCTTCTCACAAACCAATGATTTAAAAACAAAATGCTTAACTTTTTAATAGAATATGTGTTTTCTTTTAAGATGAAGGGAATACTATTAAACAAATTATTCTTTAGTAATCTTTTTGTTTCGACCACCCAAAAAATTCCACTCAACAACTAACAGTGCCTCCCAGCTTCGGTTTTTCTTTTTCTTTTTCTTTTATTATTACAATCAGGAGGTTTAACCGTCATTATTTAAAAAAACAAAGCTTTTAACCAACATTTAAATATCAATTTACTGAGGTATTTAAATCTTGATTATTTGAAACATTAACAAATACCGTTAATGTCCGGATCCTTATAGAGATTAAAATGTCACAAATTACATTCAAATTTAAGTGTATCATACATTTTGAATAGATAACGTTGTACAGTAGTGTTAAAATAATGAAAAAAGGGAAACAATACATTAATAACTTAATTATATTTGTTGTTATTTTGGTTAGTGTTTGGAAATGATAACATAAAAACAATTAAAAAAGTTGTGTAAATTTAAGAATTTCAAAAATAATTATCTTCAACGCAACTTAAAGAATTTATTTCGTAGTTTTCGTTCTTCAAATTAGTATTTTAGAGTTTTCAGTTCGACGAATATCCAATAATGGATATTTTTGGGATTCAGTTTATTAACTTTTTTTTTATTTTTACTACCAACAAAACCAACATTCATTCATTCATTTTTAAAGATTAAGTTGGTTTTAAATCATTAAAAATAGGAAAATTGGTTTTTATTAGTCCCAAATATTTCATTTTTTGTCGGCGCTGGTCCCAACTTTCATTTTGGTTGGCAACGGTCCCAACTTTAACATTGGTTTCTTCCATCAGTCCGCGACTAACGGAGTACTAACTCCGTTATGTTTTTGCTGATGTGTCCATCTGAGTTGTCAAAAAAATGTTACATGGCAGCCACCTCCCCACACCACCGTCCCTGCGCCACTCCCACCACCCCCACCACCACCTCCCATCGCCGCATCGGCATCGCCGTTAACTTCTCCGACGAGTCTGCCTTCGCTGTCAAATGGGCCGTCAAGTCCTAATCGGTATTCCCGATTCTCTCTCAAGTCCTAATCGAATAATCGATTCCATTACACTACAAACCGGTCTAGTCACAACTCATAAATCACAATTCACCGTCAATTGTTATCTTCTTGTAGCTGTAGATGATGAAAATAGCGACCAACAAGTCCTTGTTCGATTCGCTCCGTCTCCCACCGGTTACCTCTACGTCGGCGGCGCCATAACTGCTCTGTTCAACTACCTTTACAGAGTTAGGGCTTACAGAGTGTAATTAGGGCTTGAGAATGTAATGGATTCAATTATTCGTTTAGGGCTTGAGAGAGAATTAGGGATACAAAAGTGTGAATGAACGTTTGGAGAGATTATGGTTTAGTATAAAGAACATAAACAGAGTTATAGCCACGTAGGCTGCCATGTCCCCTTTTGATAACTCAGATGGACACGTCAGCAAAAACATAACGGAGTTAGTACTCCGTTAGTCGCGGACTGGTAGAAGAAACGAATGTTAAAGTTGGGACCGTTGCCAGCCAAAATGAAAGTTAAGATCAGCGCCAACAAAAATGAAATAGTTTGGACCAATAAAAACCAATTTTCCTTAAAAATAATTTGAGAGTGATCGTGATAAAAGATTATAGCTTTTAATAAGAGGGCATAGAAAAAAATATTTTTTTAATAATATTACATAGTAATCATATTTAAGATACGGTACTTCAAAAACAAGTATATAGATCAGCCCAAAACCAATCAAATTAGTTTTCACTTGTAATAAAATAATTACCTGCATATGAAACGGAAATATTTTATTAAATTTGCACATGTAAGTTGTTATGTAAGAAACTAAAATTAAAAGATGTTATTTACATGGACAATTGGTGCATCTTTAAATGGGCTTTAGTGGGTTCTAAATGGGCTATTTATACTTTTTTTCAATTGCACCTGCTACAAGCCTACAAGCATTAATCACTTATTCACTTTAGGATATTGGGCCTAAGCCTTTCGTCTACTATAACATATTGAATATTTGTAGAGGTGAAAAGTAAAACCTGAACCCGCAACCGGACCTGAAAAAAATACCCGGAACCGGTTTTTTATACCCGGGTTTTTAATACCCGAGCCCGTACCCGACCCTACCCGTAGGGTACGGATAGGGTAAGCATTTCAATACCAAAACCCGTACCCGAAACCGGTTCCATACCCGGAACTGGGTTTTTCCAATACCCAAAACCAGGTTTTTCAAATACCCCATCTATACCTGAAATTACCTGAAAAATGTCCAAAAATACCCATAAAATTGTAACCCCTAAAATAAAATCTAATCTATACCCGGAAAAAACCCCCCGAAAAACCCAAAAATGGGGTTTTTCAATACCCGGAAATAGGGTATTCAAATACCCGGTTTTAGAATACCATGTTCTATACCCGACCCGAACCGAACCCGATGCATAGGGTATGGTTTTTAGAGACAATACCTAGACCCGAACCCGACCCGGACATTACCAATACCCGATTTTCCAATACCCGGTCATACCCGAACCCGGGTATTTGAAAAACCCGATTTGTGCACCTATAAATATTAGATTTTGAATGTGCACGTAGAGATGCTACATGTCAGGTTTTTTGAGAATCCATGCACCGATGCACGGTCCATACCCGGGTATGGGTATGATCAACACAGTAGAAAATCAGGTACGGTGAAACGAGGTCAGCTTTATACCCGGGTATTGATAAAAATACCGACCCTTTAGGACCCTTGTAGGAACCGGGTGTGAATTAGGTTCGGGTATGAAATTAGGTTTTTTTATATTGCAACAAAATAAACTCATTTTAGGTAATGATTTCATTTCAATATTATATTATATATTTTTTAAAGTTACATTATGAAATATGAAGTAAAGCTTACAAATTTACTTTATATATTTTCTGTTTATATTTATTTTTAACATTTTTCAAATTACAAACCGAGTACGGTAAAGAAAAACGATACATACCCACCAGGTTAGGCCGAGTATGAATCTGGGTATGGACAAACCAGGTATAGATTAAGTGCAGGTTTTGTCTCGGTTCTTATTTTCCATTTCTGTTTTTAAGATTTGATTTCTTTTCATATGCAATTCCATGCAAACTGCTAGACATCTTATCTTACTATACAAAAAAAATAAAATATTGAAGCCTAGGTGTCAAGCTTACATTTCTCCTAATTCCTAATATCTCATCTCATTCATTCTAGCTATTTATGAGTCATGCACTTATGGGCCAAAACCATTTTGTCAATTGGGTTATAACACAGTGTGGATTTTATTCATTATTGAGTTAAGTGGCATTTTCGTACCTGAGGTTTAACACAACTACACACTTTAGTACTTTTTTTTAAGTTTCTTGCAATTAGCGCCTAACGTTTCCAAAATTATGCTATTTTAGTATATTTTTTTAACCACGTTTGGTTTTTCCATTAAGTCAGAGATAAAATAATAATTTTTGTATTTCTCATTTACTTAGCCCTGTGGTAAAAAATGAATGAGCCGAACTACTTTATTATTTAAACTAAATGAACCAAACTACTTTTTAACAAAAATAAAAATGTCGAACTACTTTTTTTTTTTAACAAAAGTAAACGATTTAAACCAGTTTTGTGATAAAAGTGGCTTGGTTAATTTATTTTGTTAAAAAAAGGTGGTTCAGTTTATTTGTTTTTTGTTACAGGGTTAAATAAATGATGAATAAAAAAATTACTATTTTATTCCTGACTTAACGGAAAAAACAAACGGGGTTAACGAAAAGTACTAAAATAGCAGTTTTGGAAGCTTCAGGTGTTGATTTGCGAGAAATTTAAAAAAGATACTAAAGTTGCATAGTTGGTTAATCCTCATGAAAATGACACTTAGAGCATTTACATCCTATCTCTCATTTTTTGTGAGAGAGGTTTTTATAATGTAGAGAATGGTTTATGGTGTTGTGGGTAGAGGAGCGAGAAAATGCAGTGATTTTTCTATATATTTGAAAAACTACTGTTCACCCATATAATTTTTTAATATTTGTTGAAAGTTGTGGGTTGAGGAAAGAAAAAATGTAATGATAAAGGTAAATAAAAGTATTGTTGAATAGAAGAGAGAAAATATAATGATTTTCAGCGTAATTTTGAACTGGACCGGCTTCGAGAAATAATAAAAAAAAATTAGGCCGAAAGCGAAAATATTTTTGGGCCTTAAATAAGGGGTATTTCACTATTTTGTTGGGTTTAAACAATTTAATTTTGATATGGGCTTACTTGGTTATAATTTAGGTTGTGTAAAAAACCTTTGTATAAAAACATGTTTAAATATGTCTCAAATGAGATTAGAACCCATAACCTTTTGGATGGAAGTAATACCCCTTTGTCACTAGACCAAGCTAAAGGTTATGTAATTGAGTTTAACCACTAGATATACATATTGTTTTAATAAAAATACATATAATTTAAAAAAATAAAAAAATTCGGGCCTAGCGAAGTGGCGGGCTTGTTTCTGTCGACCACCTAGCGACACCTTATGGTCGGCCCTGATTTTGGATTTGAAGATAGGAAAAGGGATGAGAATGCCCTTAACGCTTCATTATTTAAAGGTGTGTGAATGTCACATTTATAATCACCTTTCAAAAAAATTGATGCTAAATAAGTTCAATTATTTTGTTGGTGGTTGTTTTTAGCGTCGTAGAAAATGCATATTTAGGCATGCATTTATATTGTTTAATGACATTATGCTCTAGATTATATTTTGTATACACATTAATCATCATCTTTTAAATATTATTACATGAAAAATTACATTAACGTCATATTTTCTATCATGTGTAGTGCGCGGGATGAAACATGGATAAGACACTAAATCGTGAACTGGAAAAAAAATATGGTTCATAAGTTTTACTTTGTAGTCTAAATTTATTTTTATTAATTTCAGAGGTAAGTGCCACTTTAGTATATGTGGTTTGTCAAATTACGCAACTTTAGTACCGTTTTTGAATTTATTGCAAATGATTACCTCACTTTTCTAAAACTTGCAATTTTAGTACTTTTATCTAATCCCGTCTATTTTGTCCGTTAATTCAGGGGCAAATTAGTAATTTCAATTATTTTATTTATTTTCTCTTTTGAGCTAGGTGCCATTTTCATACCTGTATTTTGTTCAATTATGCAACTTTAGTATTTTTTTTAAAAAGAGTAAAGTGCCAAAATCGTCTCTGTGGTTTGTCCGATTATGCGATTTTCGTCCAAATAGTTTCTTTTTTGCAATTGAACCCTTGAGGTTTCTCATTAGTTGCCAATATCATCCAAAATGTTAACTTCGTTACTTTTTCATGTTAAATCGGGTTAAATTTGTATTTTTATCATATTTGTTTATTTTATAAGTTTTAAGTCAAAAATCAACTTTTTATATATATAATTAATATTATACTTAATGTATTAGATGCATCACCATCATTTAAAACCCATGTACCACCAACAGTCCAACACCACCCCACAACCCCCAGTCGTCAAACAACCGGAGAGGATTAACTGACCCCCTCCACCTCCCCCTCGATTGTCCACCGAAGCATCCGCTTAACCACACCACCGAACGAAACAATCGGAGAGGATTAAGTGCAACACTACCACTCCACCGCCAACACTGCCTGGGAACTGGTTTCGACGGCCGGAAACCTGCAAATCTGGGTTTCAACTAGTGGTGAGAGATGGAGGTTGTGGTTGTCGGCCATATCTGCATCTTCGGTGACCCTCAATCGACAAGATTATCTCTGGTTTAAATCTATGGTTTTAGTTATTGAACATATATTTAGGGGTTTTATTGATTTCTTTCATCAGTTGCTATATTTAGTTTGCAAGGTACGTTTGATCCATCTCCGATGTCGCTATCTTCGTTTTAATCTCGGGTCAAGTCCCACCATATTCTTTATGATTTTCAACTTTGTAGTTTGTTTGATTTCGTTAGCAAACATATACCAGAGGTAGAGTAAACGGAGTCGTGTTCTTGCTCGTTTCCGGCCACAGCCAAAGTGACCGAAATTGTAGCAGTAGATATTTGAGATGGTGAGCAGATATAATGTTTATTTTACTTTGTAATTTTATATTTTGCCCCTCTAAAAATTAAGAACATCATAAAGGCTATTAAATAATTGGATAAAATAATAAGTAAACAACAAAGACCAAAATACCCTTGACTTAACGTTAAAAAACTAACAGAGTTAATGATTTGGACGAAATTGACAACAAATGGAAAACCTCAAGGGTTCCGTTGCAAAAATGGAACTATTTGGACGAAAATTGCATAATTGAACAAATCACATGGACGATTTTGGCACTTTACTCTTTTTAAAATTTATTGCAACTGAATACTTTGATTAATTTTGGATAGATAGACAAACCAAAATAGACATTACATATTGCAATTAAAAGGTAACTAAAATACATGAGAGAAGATGATAAACAACTATGAAATGTATAGCATATTTTTTAGTCTTTTGTTCTTGATTGTCAATTTATTTCTAATAGCTCAAGATCTGAGTTCATCTTAGCCATTTTTTATGCATTTTCTTTATGTGCATTTTGAGTTAGAGATGATCTTTTAATTGCAATATGTAATGTCTCTTTTGGTTTGCCTATCCATCTAAAACTATTCAGAGTATCCAGTTACAATAAATTCAAAAAAATGTACTAAAGTTGCGTAATTGAACAAGCTACAGGTATGAAAATAGAACTTAGCTCAAAAGAGAAAATAAATAAAATAATCCAAATTACTAATTTGCCAATGACTTAACAGACAAAATAGGCGGGGTTAAAAAAAGTACTAAAATTGCAAGTTTTAAAAAAGTGAGGTAGTCATTTGCAATAAATTAAAAAATGATACTAAAGATACGTAATTGGATAAACAACAGGTACTAAAATGACACTTATATACAGATAATATACGGGTTCAAAAGCTTGTTTGATTATAAAAGACACTTCTACAGCCATTATATTAAACTAAATTATACATTTTTTTATTCAATTATGACAATATAAGTTCCTAGTCTATTAACCAGCTGGGCTAGCCCAGTTGGCCAGGTAAAGGATGGGAAGACACGGGGAGACCCGGGTTCAATCTCTGATGCCGACCGGATTTTCCCTGATGCATAAAGCCTGCTGTGCCTTCGGACGGGGTGAGCGAGGGTTTTACCGGAAATGCCAAATGGTCTTTAGATTCCAGCGTGGGTCCCGATAATGTCAACATAGTCTCAACCGAGGGTGATGGGGCTGTGAATACGATCGCGTTATCACTTAACTGAGAAAGTCGCCGTTCAAGAAAAGTTCCTAGTTTATCATTTCAAATTGACGGTACATATCTAAAGTTATAATAAATACATACTTTTTTTTAATATTGTTGTAGAAACATCTGAAATATGTTTGTGTCATTAGATTGATTGGTTGATCAGTTTGATTGGTTGGAAGGATGTGTTTACGTATTTGTGTTTCTTAATGTTTTACATGTTCAGTTACACAAAGTAAGCTTAACGATTTGATAAGGCACCGTCCTGTTTTCTTGAATCTATCTAGCTTATGTATTTATTTTGCTGCATTAATTGGAATGATTTCGAAATCATCCACTTGCTATTATGTTTGTGTTCACTTCTATAACCTGTTTTTTATCCTGTTTTTATATTGACCTGCTTTTACATATGTCTTTGTACTCAGTGACAGATCCATAAATTTATATTATGGGACAAAAAGTAAGCCGGGTCAAATATAGTTATGTAAAAATGGTCATGTAATCTTATAAACAAACAGTTTTTAAAAAGACAGGATAAAATATTAAATTCCGACAAATGAAAATGTCTAAATGTATAAAACATAATAAATTATAAATTGTTTTATGAAATTTTAAGTTATTATATTTATAGTACTGTATACCCGGTTTTATATATTTGAATTATTTATAAATATACTTAAACGTCTTAAAAAAACTATATGCATAATATGTTATCTAATTCACTCTTAGTATAAGAAAGTAGACAAACAAATGTTTGCATTGGGTTCGTGCAGAAGTGAATGAATAAAGAGGTTAGGGGCATACACTCTCTACGATACAAGAAATTTATTGTAGACGTATGTATACATACAAAACTTCACTATACCATAATACACCTTACAACTTCATTAATCACCTTATGACATCATATTTCACCTTATCAAGCATATCTTAGGACATCCTACGACATCTTACAACACCTTATGACTCCGCAAGACCCCTTACTACAGCACACGACACCTTATTGCACTGGAGGACATCATACAATTCCGTATGCCACTAAACAACATCATACAAAACCTTACCACTTTATATGCCATTTACCACATTTCCGACACCTTACCACACAGTAAGATACATTACCACAACGTACGAAGCCTTCCGATATCGAAGGGCACTGTCGGACAACGCTTCACACAATACGACATCATATGATACCTAGAAGACCTTACCACATTATACGATACCTTTGTACACTAAATGACACCTTAGCACACCATACACCACCTTAAGATACCCATAAGTTAGACACCTTAGCATACTGTACAACACTATATGACTCTTTACCACACTGTATGACACCTTATACACCGTTACACACCTTGCTACACTTAAAGATTAAAGATGTGACCCACATGACCATGTTCTCCTTTTGGTGACACCTAAAATTTTTAATGCATGTAGTATAAGTTATTAATTGACTAATAACACTAACATAAAATCAAATGATGGCATAGTCTTGAAAGGCAGCAAGGCACACAAGATTCCAACTTCCAAGTGTTAAAGCCTAACGTATTCCATTATTTGTGACTCGTGGGCCCCACCACTGGGGTGACGCAAGTGACACATGGCTCATGGCTTGATTATAGTCGAAAAACCAGGAAAAAGGCCATTCGATTTGGTCACTTCACACCAATCAGTAACATGCCACATATTTAGTTGGGTTGGAATTTTGGGCCCACAATATACCACTTTAACATTATTTTATTGGAATGATAAGAGTTGATGACCCACATGTATATTATTTTTTTGTTGAAAGTTTATGTTTTCTAATCGTTGTAATCATAAGTGTGACAATTGTTTATACGAATCACCTGATTCCTGTATTTAAAAATATATTACATGATCTAAAAATCATTTAACAAATAAAACTATGAATTCAAAATTAATGATGACCTTGAGACATGGTGGTCAATGTATAGTTGAAAACAAAAAGAAAAATCTCAACTGAAATATGACTATTTCATAACCCTCAATGATGACAAAGGTATGCCTAGACTCACCATCGGATATGGAAAACCCGGATCATCATGTTCGTACCGGATAGCAACTGGTTATGATAGCGTTGTATAGTAGGTTCAGACATTGAGGTTCGGATATCATATCATTGGACAAATTATCTGTATCATGAAACGACTAGTCGAAAATGGTTGATGGTATATGAAAACATTTATCATGGCATGAGTCTATGACAACACACGTATAGACTCCAACATAGTATTTGCTCAATAACATATAAATGCAACCTTAACCACAACATTCACTACTATACTTTCTCTTGTTTAGTTATCATACTATTTATTAACAAAATATATTAAGTTAGATCTTTTTTAGTTAATTTTAAAACTGGCTAGCCCAAAAATGATTGATTATGATGACCTGGATGGTTAATGATTATAGTTGATGCTTTCAGTTTCAACCTCATACAATAATCATGGTTTTTGTGACCTGATTAAGGAACAAACACCACACGTGACTTACATTAGTTTTCTCTTTTGTAATAAGCAACCTAATTATATACAATGCAATGAATTCAAATATGCAAGCTTCTTTCTTTTCTTTTCCTTATTTAACAACGAATTTATTTTGTCGTCTCTGAGACTTGAATCCTAGACCTTCCAAACCTTTCCAACCCAAGGTGTTTAAAGACTTTGCTTTTGCTAATGGACCACTAACCGTCCAACCCATTGGTATGCATGCTTCATAAGACAAACAATCTCTCTCTCTCTCTCTCTCACACACACACACAAAGGGTTTGGATCAAATACATATGATATTAGCGTGCTAATTGTGAGAATCAAGTAGAGTAATTATGTAATTACTTTATGATGTAATTACATAATTACTCTACTTGTATATGTAATTATTCTACTTGATTCTCATAATTAACACGTTAATTTCATTTGTATGTTAACTTTCCCATATATATATCGCCTAATTAGTAAAAACTAACAAGTATATAGTTTTAGATGATGCTACTCATGACGTATAACACTAATTCTCATAAGATTTTTATTTTATGAAGTTAATTTCAGGAGTTAGGAGTTAGGCATGAGTTGTTTGTGCAAGAAAAGTTTGGAATTATTTGGGATATATTTTTCACAATAAAATAAGATCGAACACTTCACATGTCTAGTTTAGAGATAAGTATGATGGCTTGATTTCGATTACGATTGTATCATTTCACCACCCATAGGTAGGATGCAATGGATCACATAGAATCATATATATTTATCATTACCAACATTAACATCTATTTTAATTTAATTTCAGTTAGCAAATCCATGTACACTAAAAAATAATCTAATAATTTCATTAAAAAATACATGAAATTAAATGAAAACGTTAATAGTTTTAAGCTTAATTATCTCTTTTGGTCGAGCTTAATAAATGAGAGTATGTCAGAGAGAAACCAAAGCTTGTTTTAACAATTATCTTTGTTTATAAAACAGATTTGACTTCATCCATCACATTGCTAACCACTTTCTCATTTATTAAAACATATCTTATTGACTGGTTTTTATTTGATTGTTCTTCTTGAGAAATATTCCTCTTATCATCCTTAACCAATAAAATCCATGTAACATCCCATTTTCAGATATAAAAGTTCGAAGCTTTTAAAAGTTCTTAAAAACTCTTTGCCAAACATACCCTTAGTTACGTTGATTATTTACATTTTACATTTAGTATGCTTATAATTGATGTGAAGGATTTAATGTATACATGTGCTAGTTTAATTGTTAAAAATTAGACATGAAAGATTTTGGTTATTTATTATTATATTGCTGGACTACTTATATCATGCGTTTATAGTTTATTTTTAGTCTGGTCAAAGGGAGGGTAAACCTCCTTATGTACTTAGGGTCTGTTTGGTATGAGATAATGGAATGGATGAAAGAATGGAATGAACGTGATAATGGAATGAACAAAGGAATGGAATGGTTTATTACCATTCCAATGAGATGTTTGGTTACCACATGGGAATGAAATTAATGATAACTTTGTGTTGTTTGGTAGGTAGAAAAATAAAATAAAAATGGTAGTGAGTGGCAGTGGTGGTGGGAGGTAGGTTGCGGTCGTGACATTGGTGGGCAGTGATGGTAGTTGGTGGTGGTGGCGGCGGTGGTGGGTGACGGGAGATAATGGTAGCTGGAGGTGGGTGGTGGTGGTGGTGGTTTGGGGGTGGGTGGTGGCGGTAACGGTGGAGGTGGCAGGCGGTGGTGACGGTTGATGGTGGCGACGGGCGGGGTGACGGTGATGGGCGCTTGGCACTAATGGCGGTGGTTAGTGGCGGTAACGACAGCAGTGGACGGCAATGGTGGTGGTTGGTGGCGGCGGTTGGTGGTGGTGGGTGGGTGTTGATGGTGGTGGTGGGTGGGTGTTGATGTAGGGTGAAAAAAGGAATGGAATGAAAAAAAAAACATTGGGTATGGATGGGATGAAATTGGGGTGTTTTAAAGGGAATGAAATGGACTAGGTAATGAGTCATTCTATTCATTTGGTCAACCAAACACATTTTTTTCCATTCCCTTACAATGGATCATTCCATTCCGCCCTCCATTCCTGCGTACCAAACGCTACCCTATAGTTAATTTTTCGGGTCAGGTTGTTCGGATTATTGGCCAAGATAAAGTGACCCGATAACCGACTCATATAAATTCAGGTTGGCTAGGTTCGGGTTATTCAGGTTATTTTATTTTACTTATATTTTTTATTTAATTTTATTGGTCAGGCTATTTTACAGAGTGAGACAAAAATAAGAAAAAAAAAACTCTAAAAGAAAAAAATAAAAAGTTAATTAAAACATTATATTTTGTTCGGCATTATCTTATATTTTGTGATTTATTGCATCTTTTTTATTTATTATTGTATTTTTTTGTTTATTTTCGTCATTGTGGCCTTTTGTCATTTTTTTTATAATTTTTTGTTTTTTATTTATATTTTGAGTTATGATTTTTTTATTTTATCTTTTTAGAGGTGTTTTTTTCCCCCACAAAAATCCTTCCCAAACGTCTTATTCTTGTCTCCTTCGTATTTTAACTTTTTCCTTATTTTATTTCAATTTCTATAAGTTATATATTTAACATATGGGCCAAAAGATTTCTTTATATCACCCACACCGTTTCCAAACATTCGTCTAACTTCAGCAAAACGAATCCATTATGCACTTCTGAGTTCCGAACCACATGTGGATGAAAATTATAATATTGATATATTATTCACATAAATCGAATTTAATACAACAGTTTAACACATACCTTTACAACCTTCCAAAGTTAAGGGGATAGAATCATGGACCACTAACGTCTTTAGAATGTGTTGTTTTCAATTCTTAAATTCGGGGTCTTTAGAATGTGTTGTTCTCAATTCTTAAATTCGGGTATAATTGTATCACGTTGACTCGTTGATTTGTTGATACCAAACAAGACTATATATTTATCTATGTCAAGGAAATATTGATGATTTTAGTATCATAGCTATTTTAGTCAACTTAAATTCACTTGTTACCATAGGAAAATTAGAATGAACACTTATATGTGTTATAAGATGTGAAATAAACGTTTGTTTAAGACCATTCTTATTTCATGTCTGGGTTCAAACTCAAGGGCAGCTCTCCAAGAGAGTTCTAGACATCTGCCTTAAGCAAGATCTAGGGAGAATAAAGAGATATTGAGCGAGAGAAAAGAGGATGTAAGAACTCAAAACTCGAGACCTTATGAATAAAGTGGCGGGCCTAGGATTTTTTGTCAATGGAGTCCCTGTTTTTTCAGTTTACAAAATTTTCGGTCGGTCATTATTCGGGTCGGGTCGGGTCGGGTCGAGGTGAGGAACATAATAAAACACGGAAATATGGTGTTGTTGGAAACGAGTAAGTAGAAAGAATCTAGATTACAAACTAGATTAAACATAGACGTTTTTATTCATACCGTGAAAACATGAACGCAAACTCTATACACACACACACAAATAACTAATGTTGACTAGGATATAAGAAAAAAAAAGCAACAAAAAATGAGCATGTAGAGGCTTGTACCTGCAACCTCTCAAAGGCAAAACAAGGGATTTTCCACTAAACCAATTAAACTTTAACAGTATGGGTTCCAAGTATTAGTTTTTATGGGGTCCTTACAAAATTTAATATACCGCATCTAAGTAATTTTTAAAAAACATTGGTGTCCCGGGACCCCGGTCGGACCTATGTGGGTCCGCCCCTACTTATGATATTCAAAACACCGTAAGTTATACTAGATTATTGATAAACTATTTATACAAATACAAAGATGATAATTCGAATATATGAAAACCACAATTAAATAAATATGTTTCAATTATGGTAAAGATCATTACAATAAACTCTAATTGACATCCTATTTGCGGTTGGCCTCTTGGCCTAATGGCACATAGATTTTAACCCCACGAAATTGATGCAGGTTCAAGTACCATAAAACAACAATAGATAAATTTTAGGGGCAGATTTTTAAGGTGTGTGTGTTTACCTTTGAAAAAAAACTAATATATTATCTCTATTGTCTAAAATTTTCCTAGTAAAAGAGCGAGCTATTCGAGTTAAACTAGCTAGTGAGCTAAATCAGCTTGAGTTAAACAAGCTATGTAGCTTCAACTCGACTCGGCTTAGACATTTAAATGTGACAATAAGCTCGAACCAATTCAACTTAAGGTTTTAACAAACTACATTTATAGAAGCCAATATGTGAGCTACTAGCCACCAACAACTTAAACCTCTCACATATGACTCACGATTTGAAAATATGATAGATTGATTAGAGACAAAAATAAATAAATTAATAAATAAAATAATATATATTAATATAATAAACAAGAGAACAACACAGGCAGCAGAAAATGATTTTAGATGAACCAAACACCACCAAGAAAGATTTATCCCATTATAAATAAAAATAATTTGATATAATTTATGTATTTTTGTATTCAATTTTCTTGATTCAAAATAAGGGACACAGACTACTTATATGGTTTGGATTATCAGATGAGTCTAAATGTTTCAGACTAGTGCTCAAGTCTGAAGTTCGTGATGGGTTGTAGGAGAGTGCTGGTTGGTATATTGATGAATTAATAATTTAATATAGATCATCTAGGATTTAACCTAAAAGATGGTAAACTATATAATTAACTAAAAATGTCTAGAGTTAAGAGCTAGCTCTAATTTAAAAAAATAATCAGAAAAGAAACATCATACTTAGGTTTCATGTGACCCAGGTATATTCATGCCTCAATTATTTGATTTTAGCGGCATCAGAGTAATGATGGCCGACTAGGCGAGTAGGTGGCGTTCAATAGTTGGATCCTTGAATTGAAATAGTTTTATATCACCACATTGTTGTACCTTCGGACGAGTGTTCACGGGCGTTGGCCTTAGGTGAAAGTTTTCTCGGATCAAAAGAAGAGTGCATCCTAATGTGATGCATTTAGCCATTAGCTTATTTAGAGGGTTCGTTGGTCATTCAAAAAAAAGAAAGAAAGAAAGAAAGAAAGCGATTAACAAAATTATCAATAATGAAAAGGACTCGTTTAACACTTGACTTGATGGATTAAACATGATAGTTATTACATATCAAAAATGAGAAATGAAAAACCCTAAGCTTTTAATTTTTAATTATTTTTCAAAAAAATATAAAAATTCATATTTTCCTTTTTTTTTCTTTTTCGTTAAACAGGTTTTATAATATCAAAAGCGATCTATTACTCAAAAACATTATATGTCGACAGTCGACGCTCCTATGCTTTAACTACTCATTACTCAAGATTATAGTTTAGCTATGACAATTGACCAACACCTTTGACTACTTTGACATGTGATTATTCTAACACATTCTCTCTCATCTGTTATTGTGTTGGTACTTGTCACTATTATACTAGAATCATAAAAAACTGGGGTATATTTTGTTTTGGAGAAAAACTACTTGTACCTAAGTTGTTTCAAGTTGCACATATCAATTATCAACACCAATATAGCCACTGACACAGGAGTACACGACTTGCTAATGGGTGATTGACACGTTGAAAAACATTGTTTTCATGCATCTGCATTATTGAGTAGTTTGGCCAATGGGTGATTGACACGTGATGAAAATATTTGCCAACTGACACACCTAATTAGTTAATTTCATAAGTTTATTGCTTCAAAATAATGATTCCTTTTTTGAAATATGTTGCTGTGTTTTGAACTTGATTCACGAATTAGCTGTAACATGGTAGCGTCTACGTCGATTCTCTGTTCGGAAATCGAAAAGGATTCAGACACGTTCTCTATAGCTGCTTTAAACTGGTCGGTATTGATTCAGTTAGTACCAGTATCATCATTTAAAAAATTATGCAATTTGTAAAAATGAAAGTTTTATGGTCAAAGTTAAAATGATTAACATCTTGAGCTAAAAGTATAAAAGCGTATAATTTGGTGTACAAAGTTGAAAAACAAACAACTTTGCTGGCCAAGTTGAAAGTTTTAAAGAGTCTCTAACATAATGTATATATAATATAATGATTTTCTTTTATATTTTAATTAAACAACTTGTTTGTTTTAAATTTATAAATAAATAAACTGCAGTTTTCGTTTATGTGGTTTGTTGAAATCTACGGTTTTAGTCTAATAGTTTAAATTTATGATTTTCGTCCATGTGGTTTCATTTCACTTAAAATTAAACCCGAATTCACTAATCCCGTTAAGTCTGGTCGTTAAACCTATCAGCGTGTCCTTCACGTGAGGGGCAGTTTTGTCCTTCTTCTACCCTAAATAAATCACAGTCTTAATTCGTAAGCCCCTTCACGTGAGGGGCTGGGGTGCATTTTGGGAAAAAAATGACAAAACTGTCTCTCACGTGAAGGACACGCTGATGTGTTTAACGACCAGACTTAACGGTATTAATGAATTCATGTTTAATTTCAAATGAAATAAAACCACATGGACAAAAATCGCAAATTTAAAGCTATTGAATTAAATCGTTGATTTAAACTAATCTTGTGAACCGCAATTCACTATTTATAAATAGAACACTGATGATTACTGAATACATAATTTGATGGAGTATTGTATGTAAAAACAAAGTTAGCAAGTGTACCTTTGTAAACCAAGTGTGCCTTCGTATGGTTAGTTAACCCAAGAGTGGTATGGTTGGTATGGTTGGTATGGTTAGCCAAGAGTGGTAAGCATGATTGAATTAGGAGGGTATAACGTGGTGTTTGTTAATTAAGCAAGATTGGTGTGTGGGGCATATAACTGTCGTATGGTATAAATGTATAATTGATTAGTTGGCCCCTATGTTAGGCTCTTGTTTTGTTTATTTATGGGTTTCATCCCATTTGAAAAGATAATGTCGTATTTGGTATTCATATTCATTAATTCGGCTTTGGTTTTTGTTTTTTCTGACAAAAATCAGCTAATATTTTATAATTTATTAAGAAAATTCAAATATTGAATTTATGATTTTATATTATAATTAAGTATATATCAATCTCTATGCTATACCATAACTTTACGTGCCCATACCAAGCACATATCACGAAGTTGAATTATTTAAGCTTGAGTTGTCTTTGGCATCTAACTTCTAATAATAATAAGGGTCTTGGGGGAACCATACGAGTTTCCCTTGGGTTGGCAGGCGTTCACAGGAAAAACGTCGCACACAACTCGGCTTAATAAATTGTTTTCAATATCGATTCCACTACCCGAATGGTTTAAGGGGTGTTTGTTATGAATAAGTGATTGGTGTATAAAATTTCAAAAGCTCCATTAATCTTCATTCACTCGTAATAAATCTTTAAAAACTCTATACATTTTGCATGACACTCCCTCATTGGTCCATTTTTCTTCATAATTCTATAATTATACGTAATTCTTCGTACACCCTTTGTACCCTAATCTAGGGATGTTCAAAACGGTTTGGGACTAGGAACCGGAACCGGTTCCTAACCGGTTCCTATATTTAAAACCCCCTTTTAAACCGGTTCCAGGCTCGAACCGGTTAGGGAACCGAACCGGTTCTCCCACCCTCGGACCCCTAACCTATCTAACCGGTTCCTAAACCGGTTCCTACACTGTAACCGGTTCCAACCGGTTACAGTGTAAAATTTTTTTTTTTTTCGTTTTTCGTTTGCGATTTGGATTCTAAACTACGATTCGTATTTGTATAGCATGAAAAATAAACAAAACAATTAACATAAAATTCATTTTATTTACTTTAAGAAGTTCAAAAAAAAAAAGGTTACATGTTTTAAAATCTTCAAAAACAAACTAACAAAACATTAAACTTATAAATATAAAGTTGTGACATATTATTTCTAGAAAAGCCTTCTTGTTCGTCGTAATTATTGAGCGGCGACTTCTTCCTCGGAATTACTTGTAGAAATACCTTCTTGTTCGTCGTGCACTCGAACATCAAGTGGTGTTTCATCTTCGAGAGTGGTTACGTGTTGAATACGATCGATTTAGTCCAAGTGATCCTTTAAGCAAATGCACATCTCCACCGACTCCGAATTTAGTCTTGTTCTTCTCACCGATATTACCCTGCCACTAAGAGAAAAAGCGGATTCCGAAGCTACCGTAGAAGCTTGGACGGTTAGTAAATCACGGGCCATGGTGGCAAGAATCGGAAACTCGGTTTCCTTTACCTTCCACCAAGCCAAAACATCAAAAGTGTCATATTCCTCTTCGGATAAACCGGTAGAGTAATCATTTGCACTATACCTTCCTAGTTCGCTTGAAGGGGTGTTACCCCTTTGTTTTTTAGCCGTTACGTTGCGAACGGTGTTCATAAGGCTAATCATGGGATCTCGTACTCTAGTAGCACTTGAACTTGATGAAGACCCCCCCCCGGCATAGGCATGTGTATGTTTGACCCATATTTATTTAAATAAAAGTCATACATAAATTTAAAATTCAAGTTAAAATAATTTTTTGCCTCTGTTGAAAAGTTTGGGTCAATTTCATGCATATCTAAGGCTGAAAAAATTTCGTCTATCACACATTCAACCCCCGTAACATTTAACATTGGGTTTAAAGCGGCGGCGCAAGTAAAAACCGGTGGCAATTCAAGAAAGTATTTTTTTAATTTAAACTTCATTGGTAATATGATGTTTGAAAACATTGGACTTTTATTTTCAAATTCTTTAAGATTGTTAACCATTAAAAATAACTCCGAAAGAACCAAGGGACTTGTCGGATAATACGTTCCCGATAGTTTCGTAGTTGATGTTTTAAAAACTTCAAGAAAAGTCGATAAGTCATTGATAATTTCCCATTTCTCATTTGAAAAGGGGATTTCCAAATCATTCTCGGCAAGACTAGAATGAAACATTTGTAAAGTTTCTCTTTGTTCCAAAGCACTTTGAAACATTATGCAAGTGGAATTCCATCGATGAGGTACATCCCAATTAGCTCCCAAAGCTTTTCTTCCCGTATCTTTACAAAATTTTCTATAATCCATTTGTCTTTTTTTACTTTTCTTAAAAACTTCATGTATCATTAGTCTAAAATCGTTTATAACCGATGTAACCTCATCCGAAGCAAGTCCGTCTTGCACGATTAAATTAATGATATGTGCAACACACCTTGAGTGAAAAAATACACCATTGCAAATCGGCGTATATTTTAATTTTAATTTATCAACCGCCGATGTATTATTCGACGCGTTATCAAATGCCATTGAAAATATTTTATTTTCTAGTTTATAAGTTTTTATAACATAATCTAAAATTTCAAACAAATTATCTCCCGTATGTGGATACTCAAAGAGTTCGAAAGCAATGGTGCGTTTCATCATTTCCCACGATGACGGGTCTACCCAATGAGCGGTGACACAAAGATAAGATTCGGGTAGACCATGTGGAGCCGACCAAACATCACTAGTTAAGTTTATTCCCGTATTTATATTTTCAAAATATGCAATTAGCACCTCTTTGGCCTTCTTCCACAATTTTAAACAATAACGTTTAAGAGTATGACGACTTACGTGAGTGTATTGTGGTTGAAGCGTATCTCGAATCATGGCGGTTAAGCGAGGGTTGTCGAAGTGGCTAAACGGCAAAGCTTCTTGAATCACAAACTTCGCCATACGATCTTGAACTCGATCAATTTGGTATGTAAATATTCCGCCTTCACTATCCATTTGCGTTTGTTGCGAATCGACGTTCTTTTTCAACGCCTTGCAATACGGTTTTTCGATGTGTTTCTTCAAATTTGAATTCGAAAGTGGGTTTAAATAAACCCCACAAAACTTGCACCAAGCCTTCAATGAATGGTCACTCAATTTAACCAAATCCCAATTGCACCAAATCTCTTGATTACGATTATGAGGTACAATACGAACGAAACTTGGTTCGGCGTTGGAACCTTGACCAACCGATGATTGTGAGGCAGCCATAACAACAAATATGAATATAAAAGAAGAGAAAACAAGAGATTAGATAACTCAAAACGTTGTAATAGCGTTTTTTTGTATTTTTTGGGTTCGGGTTTGCGTTTTGAGTGTTGTGATGAACCCATGACACCAAATACCTATTTATACTAGTAGTGGGGTGCTTGGGGGAGCCAAAAAACGGCTATTTTTGACCCCAACGGTCAAAAAACGGCCAAAAAAACGATTTCCAACGGCTTAATCGATCCAACGGCTAGAACCGGTTCCTAACCGGTTCCGGATAAAACCGGTTCCGGTTCCTACCCGCCTCCACTCAGAATTGCAAGAACCGGTCACGGATCATCGGGTTGAATCAGATAGGGTCCGGTTCCTACCAAAAACGGGTAGGAACCGGTTCGGTTCCGGTTCGGGTCCACCGGTTCGGTTCCAGGAACCGGTTTTTTTTATCAACTCTACCCTAATCGACAAGAAGTCTGATCATTAGTAACTATTCTATGATAAAATAAAAAATAGCATTGTCATTGTTACATGAGGCTTTTTTCATTTAGGTGTGTAATGGCTTTTTTTCATTTAAGTGTGTAATGGTTTTACTCACCACTTTAATATACTGATCATTAACTAATTATAATAATTTAATATGTTTCTATTTATATAATAATTTGTTTTTCTATAGAATGCTAATATTGAAAATAAGACAAATATGAAAAATAAAATTGTGAAACCTAGTTTAACCACCACCACCAACCACCCCACCCCCACACACACTTTTTTTTTCTTGTGAAATGAAATTTCTAACATTATTAAAGTTTAAAGTTAAACAGTTCATTTCTCCGCCTCAACTTGCATTTCTTTAGCCGCATCTTACTTTATATTCCTGTTTTTGTGTTTAAACATTTTTCACTTTTATGGTAAGATGATAAAATGCCATATGCTTTTGTCTGCTACCTTTTTCTCTTTTAACAATTGGTTTTGGCTGGCCTTGTTGGCAATATCAATCAACCAAAACATTTAATAAGTATATACATTTGTATAAGTTATTATATTTAGGGGGTGTTTCGCATAGCTTTTATTTTTTAGCTTATGGTTATATTTTAAAGTAGCTTATAGCTTATTTTTTATTATTTGATAAACTTCTTTTAAGTGTTTGGATTAGCTTATAGCTTTACCGAATTTAGCGTCTTAATAAGTTGTTAAATCCGCCATTCTTTAATTTGTTACAGTAATAAGTTGTTTCAACAATTATTAATCCACCACCATTAGAGGACAAATGAGTAACTTACACCCTTACACAAATAAGTTTATTCAAATAAGCTAAAAAACCATCTTCAAATAAACTTATTCAAATTAGCTTATATAAGCTAATAAGTATAAGCTTAAAAAGTTAAACCAAACACCAAGTTAAGCTTATTTTGTAAAAAAAAAAAAAAAGCTAAAAAAACTATAAGCTTTGTTAAAAAAAGCTAGGCCAAACACCTCATTAGGTTTAACTAAAAAATGAAAAGATAACTTTCATGTTATTATCATATAGATATTGAGCTCTTACTGTCATGCAGACATTGTTTAGGTTTAAACGAATTATAGTTTAACTAGAAACATAATTGTTATTTAATATTTTATTTTTCAATAAAAGCATGAGTTGGTGAATTTGATTGTTGGAAAAAATGCTGGCCCCAAATCCTTAAGTCCTTGTACTCGTTAACAAAATCCTTTAAGTCCTTGTACTCGTTAACAAGGTAGTGCCTAAAGTAGCTCCCTGCCCTTAGCACCCAACGTGTAATGGTTTGGTGTATAAGTTAATGGCGAGGTTGTTGGGACATCACTCCAATACACAAGGTCTCATGATACATACATAACTTGTCACCATGCACATTCACAAATGTCATTTAACTTGACTCGTGCTCTTTAGTGACTCGTGTTAATTCTTAAGTCAACTAAAAATCTCTTTATTGTAATCGGATCCTTTTAATATCATTAAAATCATATGCTAATTTTCTAAATTTTTGTAATGACGGCGCTATTAAGTGCTGGTTCCAATCTTGGAGTTTAGTCATTTGGTAAGCCTCTATATATAAACTTGATTAAAAGATGATGATAACAACGATTTATTTCTACAACTACAATATTAATATAAGAAGACGACAAATATTAATTAAACATCTGGATCTTGTTTAGTATTTTGCTTAATCATTGACCATATTTTAACCTTTTTTTATCAATAAAATAATTGATAAGATATTATAAATTAAACACTTGAATCCATGAAGTGTACCATGTTTTAACGTAAATAATTGATTTTCAAACTATGCATGCACTAGTCACAAACAACTTTATATTTATATTTATATGCAATATAAAATAAGTTGTTTTAATTAACAAATATGTGCATGCTTTGTTACAAGTATGGTAATAGATATTTTAGTACTTACTAATAATGTCGTCATTATTGACTGTATGTGTATGTGTATGTGTATGTGTATGTGTATGTGTATGTGTATGTGTATGCACTACATGTATGTATAAGGCTATATGTAGTGGAGGAGCTACAAAACAGAATAATTTTTGACATGTGGCGTCCAGTCAGCAAATGTGGAATTTTTGTTTTAAGGATGTAATGTTGTTTCCTATATATATAATGTTGTTTTAAGGATATATATATATATATATATATATATATATATATATATATATATAAGTAAAACAAAAACCCACTTGAGTTGTGAAAACTCTAGAAACTCACTCTCAATCATATGTTTTTAATTAATGTTTAAATCTTGTGGTCCACAATTAAAGTGAATAAAAAATATAAATATAAATATACATTTTTCTCTCTCTTGAAAACATATATAAAAATTAGTAAAAAATATTAAAAAATAGCAAAACATTTTTTTTCGATGTTTCGATGTTTTGTATTAAATGTTACAACATATATTACATGTAACAAAAAAAACCATGTTACATAGGGTTTTCGCGGGTTTTCATAACTCAAGTGGGTTTTCATTTTAACTTTACCCTATATATATAAGTATATATATGGGAAAGATCTTTTGAAAACCATGTTGAGTTGTAAAAATTTAAGAACTCCATTCTAGGCCACACATTTAATTAAATGGATTGCAATATGTGGTTGAGATTAAATATGGCAAAAAAGTCAAAGTAGGAGAGAGAATAAAAATGTAAGTGGTTACACTAACTTTTACGTCCGTTACACGTGTGTAAAAAGTCGACTCGGTGCGTAAAAACTTCTGTAATTTTTTTTACGTGTATGTAAACTACATATATTACGCACGTGTAAAAAAAATTCGAAAAAAAAATCATTACGTACACTGAATTCTTTCGAGTTCTTAAAACTCAAAGGGGTTCTCATTTGAAATATCCCCTATATATATGTGTGTGTGTGTGTGTGTGTATCTATGTATATTACACACACATCACATAAAATAATAATATTCTTCAAACCGTTTGCCTAAGTATGATGGGTTGTAGATTTTGAAACATATTTTTTTATTTTTTTAAGCTAATTTAGGTGAGCACCGTATGAATGGTTATTACTTGGTGCATGCTGTTGTGAAATGAAAATGTGTTGTCTAGTGAACGTTTGCTAAGAAGTAACTAGTACTGAGCTCGCGTGTAACATTTCAGGATTTCCGTATTCATATTTGTATTCGTTTATCAGGTTACGGGATCTTTCTTATTAATAAAATTATGCATTTATTAGAGACATAATTATTTTTATCTTATTTATAATTCCTTAACTTTCATTGGTGCAAAATAGCCCTTAGAAACTCTTAAAATCGCTTAAAATGGCTTAAAAATGCGTTTTTGAAACTACAGGGACTAAAACTGTCAAAAGTTGAAAGTCTGGTGAAGCTGCACCTTTGCGTGACGTGAAGGGTGGAGCCTTGCACCTTCGCGCGAGCGTGAAGTTCACCCCAGATCAGCAATTTTCGTTCCAGATCTTCGTTTAATGCCAAATCTTTCCTAAACCAATCCTAAATCACGAAAATTGAGGCACAAGTTATTGTATTTAGTGTGTAATGATGTCTAGGTTCATATTCAGTAATTTGGTTAATATATAAATGATTTAAAGACTCGATTTCATCTTTAATTGTGTGATTCGGTTACCAAAATCGACCCGTTTCTTGTCCAACAAGTTGATTTAACCCCTATATAAACACATCATAACTCCAAACCCTAAATTTTACTGCAACTAATCATTCTTAGCCATCACCTACTCTCAACCAACGTTTTCTTGCTCATTTTTGCTCGTTTACTTGAAGACTAAGAGCTGCAGTTTGACTTTGACATTCGTTAAACCTTTGACCTCGATTTCTCGCTAATACAAACACCATCCGGGTAAGTTGTTATGATCAAACGTTCATTTATACTCACTTGTTGATAACCCTCAATCAATTTCTGAGATTGAGAAGTATTGACGGGTCAATTAGAGTCAAACCCGTTTAAGGGCAAAATAGTCAATAACTTTGACTATCAGTTTTCTCATACTTCTGGTCGGTTTCAACGTTTGGTCCAGAAGACTTTTATTCTCATAACGAAATTTTAAGGCTACTGACCAGAATCTGACTTCCGACTCGCTGTTCGGATTCTGGTCAGTACCAGTTCGCTTAAATATTAAATATAACATAACTTGAGTTCTAAACGTCCGTTTGGGTTGATTCCAGCGGCCCCGAGTTCGTTTTTATGTTTATTATCATATCTCAAAGATTAAGATTCTGATTTTTTATAACGTTTAACGTGTAGTTGACGACTCGCTTATTCGTTAGCTCATTTAATCGCATTTATTAATCGCTTGTCATTAATCTAAGGTGAGTTTGATCATTCCCCCTTTTATCTTCAGTTTTCAAACGTTTTGGGGACATATGCGTACTTATTCATATTTTCTATCATATATTATACACAAACTAGCAAACATAACCATTGTGTGAATGTCAATTAAATGTTATTTGCTAATTGCTACTTGTTTAATTGTTTGTTTTATCGCATTCGGAGAGGTCCAACGTATTCCCTTGTACAGGGTGCTCATTAGTATGATCATACGACCGTCTTAGTAACCGGAGCCCGATTCGCTTGGCGAAAGTAAACCGACAATTTTAGTCATCGTAATCAATGCCCGATTCGCTTGACAACGATTTATTGGCACACTAAAGTCTTGGTTTTGTATATGGTTTGTTATGGTTTGATTGATTATTACCACATATGTTTGATTGCGTATTTAACATTTACCATTTATCAATTATCTATCATATATATTAATTATTGTTGTGTCAAAATTTGGTGATCATCTCACTCAACATGTGTTATTGACAATCTCTTTTATTTTCTATGCATATGCAAGTTGCTTTGTATTGAATATTGAAGTTGGACACATAGACAAGACCTTAGGATTTAACAAAGAAAATCATTGCTTAAGTTTGTTTGGAAATCATATTTATCTATTTGGAATATTTTGTTATATTTAGATATTGTGTGTATTTTTTGAATAAAATAATTAATTAGATATTGTCATTTATATTCATGATAGTATCTTCGAGCTGTGAGCAATCAGCTCTCGCCCTGGCATTTCCGTCTTAGGTTGGAACGTGACATCGCGTAAGCGCTTCGAAGGTTGCTTTTGAGATTTAAGTAGGTCTTGAGGTGATGAGGTCATGAACATGTGTGTAATTGTTTATGAACAATTGGATGTGCTAGCTTGCTAGAAGCCCGAAGTTTCATATTCGGGGAATGGAGATGTTCAGATAGACCAGTAGTCTCTTAATGATTCAAATTAACCGTTAAAAAAAAGTTAAAATATTTAGTGGTTGATATAAAAGAAAAAAAAATCTTTTATCTGACCAATTTATAACTATAACAACAAGTAAGTTAAATAAAATCATTTTGTTACATATAAACCTTTTCTATAATACCAGCCATAGCCTCTTTCACCTTGTTTCTTGTTATATTTCATTCATCCTTGTTTATAATATACAAATGGATGGTTATGGTACTTTATAATGAGACTGTAAAAAATATATCTTAGTGTAGCTACGTGATGTATCAAATTAATACAAGAATATTCTTTTGTTTTTTTTAGAAAAGCGGCTATGGAATAAAAAATTCGAGCTCCGAACAAACTATTCAAGGTTGAAAAAAGTATTTATATCAATAAGAGAGGATTCTTAATACACTCATCCCAAACCCAAAGACTCTTAATACAATAATATTCTATTCATCTATTACTCTTTCGTCGATAAAGAGAAAAGAAAAACTATTACTCAATGGTGAGAGGAGGCAAGAATAAGATAGTAACATGAAATGAGCGGGCAGCTTTACGTAACACAAAACTTAATTATTTAGAAAATTTTGTGGCGTCGTAAACGACAGTTACAGGTTTACTGTTATAAGAGCTTACGCAGTCGTCCCGACTCCCATTTTTTCCTCTTTTTTTTCAAAAATTGGAAAGAGAGAGCCCCCCCCGGATCACTCATGAATCCCCCCATTGTCTTCACATTTTGCCTTATATTTATTGTTTTTCTTTTGTGTATTACTTTTTCTATATAGTCTACACAACTCTTAACATAGAAAATATAAAAAGAGGCGTGTGATTAATTATCGTTACCATTATCAACTTGCTAAGTAGATAATCTTGACTAACCATCTTAATCTTATCAAAACGTTGCAATCCTTTTGTCTTCATCTAATCACTCTAATATTCACTTCTATCCACTTATCCGCTTGACTAGCACTAATGTTAAAGTTAAAACATCAACGTCACAGAATATTCCGCACACTTATTCTCCTTTTTATTTGTCTATATTAACCAAAAAGGATTGACAAATACTAATGGGTTTGGTACAAGATTTTTTCTTAAACGCGTTTTAGTATTAAAAACCAGTAGGGCCCAGTTCATCATCAATATTCATTTTGCGACCTGAGATTGGGATATTTGGACTTGGAGGTGTTATAATAACCGGTTTCAGATCGGTAAATCGGTGTACAAATCAACTCAATAACACCCACCGGTTTCCAAACCGACCCAACTAGTAGATGTGTGCTCTAGTTCGTAGGGCCGTCTCCGATAATTATTAAAATTTTTTGGGTCAAAGGTGAAAATTTTTTTGGCCATGAGTAAAATAGTTTTTTTGTTGGATTTAAATAATTAAACTTGATGCAAAATGTTTTTTTTTGGTTAAAAACAGGCTTAATTGAGTTGCGTAATTGGATTTAAACGTTAAAAATACATATATTTCGGGCCTACCAGATAGTCGGGCCAGGTCCGTTGACCACTTTGCCTTGGCTCATGGCCGGCCTTGCTAGTTCGCACTTGGGAGAGTCAAACCGGTTTAAGAACTGATCCGACTTTCCCCTAATGGTACCTCCTTTGGCCGCAAACTGATTTATAACCCAACCCAAACGGGTTTAATAGGTTCGATTATTTTTCTCCTAACTGGTTTATAACCTCAACTGGTTTGGACCAAACCGTATTTGACTAGCCATTGACTAAAACGGTCCGGTTTACAACTCGAACATGTTGGAGAACACCCTGTATGTAACATAAAATATCAATATATCTTTTCATGAATGTATCATACATGGGTAGGGCCGTCCAAACCGCTTGACGCTCGAACTCGCTCGCCGCTCGCTCGAAAATTGCTCGGAAAATGCTCGCTTGTTTTTTTCGCTCGATTGTAAACGAGCCGCTCTGCTCGGTTCGATTCGTAAACGAGCCAAGCAACGAGCAAAGGTTCGGTTCAGTTCGGCTCGAATATTTTTAATTTATTTTATATATAGTTATATATGAACAAATATATAAATATATAGACAACAAAGATAAAATATAAGTATACTAATTTTTAAACCCTTTTAAATTTTTCCTAATTCGTCAATTTTATAGTTTTATTCGTTCGATTCAAGTTTTCAGAATACTAAAAGTTTGTTTATATGTTCATTATATCTCATTTCAAACTTCTTTCTCCTATAAATTTACAACCTATTATACGTTTGTCTAAAAACTACTAATTTGTTTACAAAATATATTATTTACAACCTTCAAACTTATTTCTTATTGAAAATTTTAAAGTGAAAAAGAAATAAAAAATGCTCGAAATTGCTCAATGTTTGATCGAAAAATGCTCGGTTCGATTTTGGCTCGTTTCATTTTTCGCTCGGTTCGAATTTTAGCCGTTCGGTTCGGTTCGGTTGTAAACGAGCCAAGCAACGAGCAAGCCTTCGCTCGGTTCGGCTCGGCTCGTGAACAGCCCTATACATGAGTGTGCTTTCTTGATAAGGCAATTCTACATTTCTATGCTAGTAAGATGGACCTTAAACATGCAACCCAAGTTTCATGTATCATAGTTTCTCAAATTGGGCTTATGATTTGGCTATTGGGCTGGATTATTTTAAACCTGCATGATAGGGGCCGATTTAAGGCATAGAATATTAGAATGCAGTTATGTATATATGTTTTGTAGTCTCTAAAATAGTAACATGTAAACAGTGAGGTATGAATCCAAAGGGATTTAAGTGTTTTCTAGCATGTACTTACTTCAACAGTCATGATCACCCGGAGATCTTCATAACGAAACTCGAATATTCCCAATTAATTTCCTTGCCGGATAAAAGAAGAGCCACAGCATCATTTGGAAAGCCGATAATATCAAGCACCCTCTTCCACATATGACGCGAAATCTCCAAATTCCGTGCTTCCTTGCTAGGAATCATAGTCTTGCAATTGCAAGCCACATAAGCACAACCAGGATATTCTTCTTCTTTCAACTTCTCACAGTACTGCCAAATCTCATCATTAACAGCTGCATACAACACACTTCTCGAACCTTCTCGAGCTGTATACATAAACGTAAGCAGTGTTCGAAACAAAACTTGAACCATTCTCGGGAGATCCCTCGCCACATTGGTACGAACACTCCTGGGGTCCACACACACCACATTGATTATAACATCTTTTGGAATGCTTTGATGCAGAACATTGTTAAACATGATTTGTGCTAGTTTGCTACTTGAGTACACTGCTAAACTGGTAAACTTGGCTATTTTTCTATCGAAGTTCATATCTCTTGTGTCCACAAAACCAATGCCGTGCATTAGCGAGTTCACATTCACAATTCTGCTAGGTGCACCGGCTTTTAAAGACGGTAAAAGTAACAATGAGAGCAAAGCTGGTGCCAAGAAGTTAACTTGCAGGTGCATTTCATATCCATCATCTGTAAACGTTTGAGCCTTTCCCATTGAGAAGATACCCGCGTTGTTGATAAGAATATTCAAAGGTTTGTTTTTAGTATTCCACGCATCTGCGAACCTTGCTATGGATTCGAATGAACTAAGGTTAAGTTCCATGACCTCAATCTTTAGAGTTTTCTTAGGTTTGTCTTTTTTAATTTCTTTTTCCATTTCTTGACCAATTTATTAGCTGAATTGGTGTTTCTAACCGCCATAACAACGCTTGCGCCGGCTTCTGCTAGTTGTCGGGCTATTTCAGGTCCAATTCCACTGGTGGAACCGGTAACAATTGTGGTTTTACCTTTGCGGGAAGGTAGAGGGAGTGACTTTGGTAAATGTCTTGACCAGTATTTCTCAAAGAGTGTCTCTAGAACCAAACGGTACCATCCTTTGAGCCATTCTAGCCAACCCAACTGCACCTTATTCTGCTTAACTGGTTCCATCTGTGTATACCATAAGTAATTAGTTAGACTAATGAAACTGAATTCATTAAATTTTAAAGGAACACCTTGTATGTAGCATGAAAGATCAATAGCACACAATATGCATGTGTACAGTCTTATATCTTCTTATGAATGCATCTTTCAAGGCAGTGTGCTTTCTTGATAAGGCAATTATATACAAGTAATACGGACCTTAAATCATGCGACCTGAGTTTCATGCATCATAGTTCTCTTATATGCATATATGTATTTAACCATGTTTCCCTTTTATAAATCAAACAGAAATATTATGCCGAATCCAATAAGTGTCATACATCCAAAGGTTTAACATTGAGTTTAAACTTGATTCATTTAACTAACAGTTTACTTAGTTGGCAACTAAATTAATCATATTGCAGGACATAGTGCTACATATTAATATTAGAATTAATGCTAATTAATACTAACCTGAAAGAAGTAATCTGAAGCCCTTGAATATCTATAGAAGTGGAAACTTTCTACACATTTAACCAATTGCTCAGTTAGTGGCCAATTCTACTATATCTTCTGCATTAATGAGATAGATACCTTTAACCTTACAAATGGCGAGATGTCATACTGTTAACTGTCATATATCTATCCATCTACTCATTACCAAATTTAGATTGCTGGTGAAGATTAATAAGGAAAAAAAGTTATATTAACATGAATTATTGTCCAACATGATGTAACCTTTCAATCTAACTAAAAATACAACGGTAGCGTGTCGTAATAGGATCAAAAGGATTGACTATTGCGGATCACTGCTACCATTGGCTGCATTCATGAATTACAGATCTAATTAAGAGATTAAATCCTAGCAAGTGCATAATCTTCCTACACACGTTTCTTCGAATTCTACTAACAGATTACAAAATGCGCACAAGATAAATCGCTACATTGAATCGATGATTCGATCCACATAGCAATAGATAATCAGGTCAAGCATTTCGCAAATAATATCGCAACCGACCTAAATAGCTTCATGTAAGTAACTAACGCCAATTAATCACAATTTGAGCGGTTTAGTACACGGATTCAATAATAACTACAGCTGATTAACGTGAATTCATCAACATAATTAACGAGAATCGTAAACATAAACGTTGAAATCATTCATTCGTACTTTCGTAGTTACGTAGCAGAGCTTACGGTACGTATTGGATCGTACCGAATCGCGAAAGAGTGAAAGAAGTAGAATTATACCTTTGCACGATGAAGATGATGGAGATTGTTGAATGAAGATTAGCCAGTGGAGTAGAAATAACTAGCTAACTAACTGGAATGAATATGGAAACGGTTATAGGAGACTTGCAGGAAATAGTTGGAGTTCGTTGGGAGGTTGTTCGGGTCATCGGGTGTATCCGGCCCAGGCCCACTATTTCTCATTATGTTCTGTTTAATCACTATAGGCATTATTAGAGGTGCAAATCTTAACCGGTTATCTGAATTGAAACCAGAAAGTGAGCTCAACCGAAACTGGTTATTAATGGGTACAGCAGAAACCGGTTAGGAACCGATTTGGACTTTTGAGACGAAAAGCGATTTGCAAGGTTAATTTCAACATATTAAGAAAGGCTAATTTCAATATGTTATTACTGGTTAATAATCGAACCGAAATGATTATATAGATAAGGATTTTTAACTAAAAAACTGGTTAGGAGCCGTAACCCGTTATTGGCAATAATCGGTTTTGACCGTTTGACCAATAATTGGTTACGGTAAGTCGGTAACCGATATTCCAAAAACCGGTTAACGACGTTATATATTTAAGAAAAAACAAATTCCATTTAAAGAAATACCAAAGTCTATTGTTTAGCAATTATTCTTTTTTTTTTGTTTATAATGATTTTGTAGTATAATTAGTGTTCGAAATTACACATATATGAATTGTTACAAAAGAGTGAAAATTTTAAGCAGAAACCATCGACTAAAGATTGGAGAAGATGTGGTGCTTTGGCTATGGAAGACCATGAAAATGGTTTATGTTATTATCATATAAATTATCCATTTAATTCACTAAAAACATACAAGATTCAAGGTTAAGTGAGTATCTAAATTGTGGTCTATCTTATTTCTATCTATCTATTTATTTTTGTTTCTAATTGGTCAGGTGTCCTTTTAGCTTGGAGACTCATACAGTTACCTCATGGGGAGTTAGCCGCATCCATGAATAATATAAATACTACTGTTGCTTTGGTATATTTCTATGCGGGCCTTACCAAAAAGGATTAGGTTATTTCGAGAAATATATTCAACCAACACAAATTCTTTTACCTATTAACATTTTAAAAGATTTCACAAAGCTCATATCATTTAGTTTTCGACTTTTTGGAAATATATTAGCCGATGAATTAGTAGTTAGTGTTCTTGTTTATGCAGAATGAGTATTATTTTGGTTAATGGGTACGGTTATACGGTTATGCCTGGTACTGAGTTTCTGACCAGAAGCCCACACAGGCCCAATAATTTTTGGGCCCAATCTATACCTTTTGAAGCAGCCCAATTGATAATTTTATTACTCGTATCATCGTATGCGGTATGCATTGAATGTTTGATCTAGCTGGTGGAGCTTCAATTGCTTTTTTTTTCCTCTAAGAGCATCCACAATTACAAGGCATAAAAAACATGCCTAGCTAGTTACCACGTCATAAATATATTATTTTTCAAAAACATTTAAAACCCACCTAATAAGGAATTACAAAAACACCAAATAACAAATAATGATATTACAACCAAACAACACCTTATAGACGTTTTATACATGTTTGTAGAGAACAAAGTAAAATTTTAAAAGTGAGAAACAAAGCTTGTTTACCTAAGTACAATAATAAGTTGTCTTCTTTCATCCGCAAAGAAGTTTGCACATAATGTAAATCAAACCGAGTTTGTTAAATGGAATGTTAAAGATAACAGTAAGAAAATCATATTCATTTTTTCTTCAAACCATTCATAATAATTATATATATATATATATATATATATATATATATATATATATATTTGTTATAGTTTTTATTGTGATTGCATTTGCATTCTATTGGATTTTTAATACGTAATTTATTTGTTATAGTTTTTTTTCTTTATTTATTTATTTATTTATTTTGGATTTTTAATACATATTCTTTCTGGTTCAAAATATTATAGGTTTTTTTTTAAAATGGTGATTTTAGAAGAGAGAAAAAAATAAGAGTGATTTTAGGAATTTTTAGATAGAGAAATAGAGAGAATGATATTTTAGTATACCAATTTTGTCCTTTTGCCTCTTAATTAACTTCTTTGAAATTGTTTTTATTTACAAGATTACCATTGATCTAAATTAATCAATGGTTCAAATTTAGTTTGGTGGTTTTTAAGAAAACATTGGTTTTCATTAGAACCACCCTCTCTCTCTCTCTCTCTATATATATATATATATAATGTAAATATTGCATCAAAAGTCGCCGTTCTAAAAAAATATTGTGTGATTTAATAGTTTCTATGTCGGAAAAACATAAGTGCATGTTTTGTATAATTTTATTGTATAACATGATACATACTTTAGTTTATGGTAAACAAACAAAAAATAATTGAACCTAGTAAAATCTCATTCTTAATAAAAGCAACTTGTAAAGTATAAGAGAGTGCGATGAAGGCGGCATTTCCTCTATCGTAAATGATAAAAGAGACTATATTTTATATTGCAGGACAATTCTAATATTCTATAATATAGGTGTGACACCAAAAAAGATAAAATGAGATTCTTTATATATAATTCTTAAGAGAGTGCATGATTCAGTTTAGTTACAAGCCTCAATCAAATTAATCAAACAGTTTTCGGTTAATTAGTTGGATTAATTCAATTAATTATTTGGTTTTTGGTTCAATCAATAACCAACATCAAATGTGGGCTAAAATTTTTATTTGAGAATACTTGAAATGGATGCATAAATACATGAAGCGATGATTTAAAACATAAAATATACGAAATTGAGGTAAAAGGCTAGAAATATATGAAAATATGAATGATTGAGTTTTGTTTGATTAATTTCAGTTAACCAATGACACAAAAAATAACCTAAAAAGGCGATTTTCGGTTACTTTCGATTTGGTTTTGACGGTTTTCGATACAGTTTAGTTAAAAGTTTCAATTATCTCTCACCCCTAATAATCCTTGTAACGTTTAAAATAAACACCCTTGATAATTAAAAAAAAAAAAAAACAAGTTAGGTATAAGTAGTAATATAGCTAGTGTCCAATGATATTGAAAATGGCACTAACAAACACCAACTACAACTATTGAAATTTCGGCTAGTGATGGACAGACCAATGCCGGTGCTCACTCTTTCAACATGTTATTTGCATTTTCAATTGCTCCTAAAGTCAATGTTATTAATTTTTTCTTTAAACTCGTTTAGTTACCTTTAATAAAATTTTAGTTTTAAATTCCTGTAGCAAAATTGACACATCCTAGGATAGTAAGCGTATAACTAATGATGGAAAACACAGCTGAGTCAAAAAGTTCTTAAAAGTATATTATGTCTCTTAACTTTTGTTAAAGGCTATGAAATTATCGAACTATAATCCTTTTTATTGTGTGTATTGTTCGCATTGTGAATTAATTAACTACCATAATTAGTTGTCACAAGTATGCCACATGGTAATGCTTCATAGGATGTAAACTAAGCTTACAAATCCAATACAGGAGGTTGTTATAGTATGCTAGATAAAAGAAACACACTAAAGCAAGAAATCAAGAAGTGCAACAATTATCATGAGATGGTCACCAAGTTGATAAACTATAGAGATACAAATATACAATGAATATCCGATATAAAACCCTGTTTCGAGTAATGCAATTCACAAGATGTTTTGTGCACTAGTGAAAAACTGAATGTATTACAAGACATGTAATCCAAGATTGTCACATCATATATGTAAATAAGCTTATATGTAACTCAATTGATATTAACACAAGCTATCTAATATATGCACTAGTGTGAGCTAAGGCTTGAACTCGATACTTAACCTAAACAATCATTTGAGCACCCTTGTTTTATTTTGGGAGTTACAACCAATAAGGTTGGGTCCTAGAAAAGTTAGATAAAATATCATTAGGGTAGGCATCCAAGTCAACATTTTAATAAACACTTAATCCAATAAACAGGAGGTATTCATTGAGCTTTATTCGAAGATGGAACCACTAAATACCGTGATATGAAAAACAATAAGATTCTTGAATATATCATACTCCGGATTCTAGACATCACAAAGTGGTTGCAAAACACAAAGTTGCAATTTATCTGGTTGTAAAATAAAGCGATCACAAATTAGTCACAAAACAGGTCCGTCGCAAATTAGTCACAATATCTATGACTACATCTTTAGTCGCAAAATAACTTCCGATCGCAAAAATTAGGGACGAAGGTTTTTGCAACAACAATGCCAATTGCTAATTAGTTGCAAATTACCTAATTTTGTGACTGATTTGCGATTGAAATTACAGTTGTCAATACGCATTTTGTTGGCAGCATCTTTTGTCACAAGAGATGTGTTAAAACCGAGCTTAAGTCAACTTTATCACTATAGTTTAATATTGTAACTATAATTTCGTATTGAATTGTATATTCTGCATTAATTTTCATAGTTTGTGTTAATTTCCAGATTTTGAAAAAATTTTTATAACCTGTATTAGTTTTTCAAATCTTGTAATTTTTTTTTTCATAATTTGTATTTAATTTATGAAAAATTAAATTAGCTTGTACTTTATTATTTAATAAATTGGAATGCACTGACCAACAGATTTTCCTAGAGAAATGGCGTCCTTGCTTCAAAGTAATCCATCGGCGAACCATCATTAATAATAGTGGCTTTGCAGGAGTAGGCTTTCCAGCCACTGACCGTATGTAACCCATTCACATCATCGGTAGTAAAACCACCTAGGCCCGGTTTACCGATATATCTTCACTAATCGATCATTATCAGAAGCATATTGATATATCTGTTAATGATACTCATTTGTACGGTAGCGTATATTTTCTCAATATTGTTATATAGTTAAATTCTTACATTAGACTCATTTACACACATAAATTATAATAATGACAGAATATTCTTTAAAACAAAAGTGTTCACATCTACAAAACTACAAAAAGATGAAAAATAAAGTCAAGGAGTTGAAATGGTACAATATAAGACAGGCTAGGGGGACCTGAAAGTCAAAATCAACGGGATCAAGGGGAGTGTAATTAAGGTTGCAGATGACATCACTCGCGACATCATCCAAGAAGAAAGTTTTCTAATATTTGTATAAGACTAAGGGGTGTGGGGGGCTTTAATGAGGGCTCCAACCAATAACAGTCAATGGTCTTGCATGCATGAGTTGTGTGGGCGGGACCGGTGATAGGCAATCTCAAGCTAGTGGATGACCCTAGTGGGTTAATTACTACAATTCCTTTCTCACGTGCTTGATAAGACCCCTTGAACTTCTAGAACACCCCTCGAACCTTTTAAGATATGCGGTTAGAGCATTCTCAACTCGTGTTTTGTAGTTATAGTTAAATTTGGAATTATATTGTATACATCATATAATTTTTAGTGATATAATAAATTTATCTATCAATCTATTCTAATAAAGTAAAATAATTATATACTTTTGTCATCTTTTAATTAATTCTTACAATTTTTTTTCCCTTCAAAACTAATATCTTAATTAACCCTAATATATGCAATATATCAATAATTATTCACTTTTCTTTTATAATCAATTTATATTATATCTATAAATTTTTATAAAAATAAATATTAACATATTATTTTACTATATATTATAAAATACTTCGTAAATCCAAAAACTAACAACAAATCATGTTTGTCAAAGATTAAAAAGAATATAACTTCAAATGTTATCGTTAACATATTGTACTATGTGTATTGTATAAGATTGTAAAGAAAAACAAAACTCTATTATTTCATTTTACAAAGTAATTTTTTAATCATTAAATTATAAATATATGCGTAAAAGTTTATCCATTCTTTTAAAATCAATCAATTCATCTATTATTATTATTGTAAATTGTCATATAAATTAATAAATTGTAAATACATGCTTTAAATCTATCCATTTATTTTTCGGTTAATTTAGTAAACTATATATATATATATATATGTATATGTGTGTATGTGTGTTAAAATGTAAAAATAGTATATACCAATCACTTTTAAAAATATATGATAAAGCTTTGTTATTTTTAAAAGTGATTGGTATATACTATTTTTACATTTTAACACATACACACACACACACATATATATATATATACCAATCACTTTTGAAAATAACAAAGCTTATCATATTTAATTTCTTGGTTTTTTTTATCAAGGATTGTTTCGGGTTTTTTGTGGAACTTAAATTTGATTTTTATGGGTCAAAAGTGGGTAAATAGATTGTTTGTACAAGTTAACTAAATTTAGATCAAAATTTGTTACGGGGTAAAAATTGGAAATCTGAGTATTTTTAAAAGTTTGAGAAATGTAAATAGATTTATCATCAAATTTGTTACGGGTTCAACATGTTGACTTGAAAATGTCAAACGAATGAAAGTTAGAAGTTTAAACATGATTCGGGTTTCAAAACTATTTTCAAGGGCATTTTTTGAAATAATCAAAAGATTCGGGATTTGGCAAATTGACTGTTTTACCCTCACCCATTAAAATTTAAGAAAAGATTGCGAACACTTTCGACATGCCACCCTCAGACCTATCAATGCTTCTAACTTTGATCAAATTTAAAATATTTGTGTAAGCATTAATTTTTCCTTCAATGGTGATCGGAACATTGTATAGGAAGCATGTCATGCAAAACTATACTCAAATGATGCAAAATATTCACAATATTGAATGAGTTAACATGTTATTTTTTATGTTGTCATTATGACAAAGTCGAGAACCCCCTGAAACTTATCAAAATCTTTTTTCATGGTTTAACTCAGAAAAACATAGCTCTTGAAGAACATCCGTCATTACAATTTAATGTTCTCATTTCCTTCGATGGGTGGTAAATTGATAAATGTATCAATAAATGTAACACTTATTCTATATTTAGGCTAAATGGTAGAACTACTATTGTATAAGAAGTCTTATTCCTAAAATTAGTTAATAATCAAAATTCCTTCAATTATACATATATGAGAATGAAATTTTCAATAGAAAGAGCGTTTTCAGGTACGTTTCTGCATGTGTTTTTTATTAAGTTCATTTAAAATAAATCATTTTGTGATATAAAAAAATTAATTTATGTACACGTAACATAGGTACAAGGATAGATACAATACATTTTTTCATATACACTATGCAATTATTCATTTTACTTGTAATTTTATAATTTCGATCATCCCTTGTGTGACACGGGCTCTAAAACTAATATAGTATAAAAAATATAGTGATTTTTAATATAGATATAGATAGGGAATGAACTAGGATAATACTCTTAGATTATGAAAAAAACTAGTTCAAATTGTCAAACCACTAAGACCGGCCATTCGGGAACCCACCAATTCGATGGGTTGGTTGTTTTGCAAAAACATAGTTAGGGCTCGACCTATAACTTTTGTTGAAATGATTGAACTGACTTTGAATATTTGATGTTTTCTAAATTGGTTAATTTCGGATGTGCTAATTCTAAAATGTTAACAGTGAATGTCTATTCTTTTTTTTTTTATTTTTGAGTCAAATTGACTATTTTGATGATTATCCCTAGCAAGTTTATTTTGTATAATGCATAACATATGGAAACATAATTTAAAGTATTGGCTTTTATTATGTTTTTCTTATTGTTACGAAAAGTAAGAAGTTTCAGAGATGATCATGACCGTAAATAACATTTACGTAAGGTTAAATTGCCTATTTTGATGATTATTCTGTGCCAGAGTGTATGATGTAGATACGTATATTATATGCATAAAACATGGAATGATGAAAATGCTATATAGAATTGTAGTTTTACAATGTTTCTTTTTCATTACGAAAAGTAGGAAATTTTAGACATGGCTATGATTGTAAGTACGATCCACACAAGGTGAGCATTGTTGACAATTAAACCTTAAAACATTATTTTATGCTGAAAATACGTAAGTAATAATTAAAAAAAATGTATCTGCTAATGCAGATTGACCCGTTAAACCGATCAAATCTACACTCGTTGGTTTAGAAACACCATAGGATACTTTATGTTTGAATTATTCGGTCATGCAAAACCCGAGGTTAACTATAATTTTTACTATAAAATCGAACCATCAACATTTTTGTAACATCTCGGATTTTTCGAAACCGTATTCGTTGCGTATAACCCGACCCAGAAATATTTTGGATCATTAATATTAATCAAAACCAAGTAGCTATATGTAATTAAGTTTTCATAAGTTCATTTTAGACCCTTCAAGTTTTATATATCCTTTATTTCTTATTTATATCATAACAAGTTCGTATAATGACCAAAAACCAAAGTACAAGGACCAATCTTGCCATTTTGTGAAACTCCACCATGGTTGGCCGGAGCACCGCGTGGACTGCCCCCTCCTCCCCGTCGCGCGGCGCATTGGCACCCCTGTACAGATCGTTTAAACTTTAGTTCGTTTCCTAGTTCGTTTAAGGTATAAAATCGATTATATTAGGTATGTTTGAGTGAATTAAGGACCAAGTAAACATCATATAACTAAAATACAAGTCCTAATTCGTTTTCCCCTGATCAAGATCATATCTTTTAGTATATTTCATTGATTCTTTCCTTAAAACGTATTTACTTGCTTAAACGGGGCAAAAAGCCCACATTTAGTTCATTATTGCTTTTCCTATATAAACAACTCATAATCTCTGCCACAAACCTTCACCCCAAACCCTAGAGGAGCTTCTTCAGCCGTCCTACCTTCTTCCCCTCTTCATATGCTTCGGTTTTTGCTATTTTGTTGAAGACACGTTCATAACCGTTTGACTTTGCTTACGTGTGGAACTTTGACTTTCGTTTCTCATCAATCCTTTCACTTTCTGGGTAAGTTGTAAACTGTAAAATCGTTCATACATATTCCCTAGTCAATAAACTTCAATCAATTTTGGTGGTTGAAGGGTGTTGACTGGTCAATTTCTTTAAAACCCGTTAAAGGGCAAAACAGTCAACAAGTTCGACTTTGCGTTTTCTCATGCTTCTGGTCGGATTCAACGTTCGGTCCAGATGACTTTTATTCTCGTAACGAAATTTTAAGGCTACTGTCCAAAACCCGACCTCCGACTCGCTGTTCGGATTCTGGTTAGTACCAGCTCGCTTAAACGTTTAATTCTACATAACTAGAGTTCTACTCATCCGTTTGGATTGATTCCAGCGGCATTAAGTTCGTTTTTATTTATAGTTTCATATCACAAAGTTTCAGGTTTTGATCAGTTATCTCGTTTGACGCGTATTGGATGACTCGCTTATCCGTTGACTCGTTTATTCTTAAATATACTCACTTGCCTTTAATCTAAGGTGAGTTTTATCATTCCCTTATTTTACTCAATTTTACAAACGTTTTGGGGACATATGTGTATATCATACTATACATACATATCTATATATACATACATATAAAAAATAGCAAACGTGTAATTGTGTGTGATTAATCAAATCTACTTGTTATGTGCTTATTTGTCTTTGTATGCAATCGTTTGACATATCCCCTTGGAGAGGGTTCTCATTCTATTGACCACCACCCGATTCGCTTGGCAACGGTCTTATTCTTATTTGCTCATGGTTGATTTACCGGCGCCCGATTCGCTTGGCAATGGTTTAGTCAACAACTTACTTGCTTATGGTTTGATTTCATTACCACATTTATTACGTTTTGCTTATTTATCATATTAACATTATTTATATTGTTGTGTTAAAACTTGGTGGTAAACTAACTCTACATGTTTGTTGACAAAACTCCATTTTCTATGCATATGCAGGTTGCCTGAGTTGAAGGATTGACACTTAGAAAGACCTTAGGATTATAATGAAGACATACATGGATTAGACTTGTTGTATTTATTTATTTGAATTGTTTGGTTGTATTTGATTATTGTGTGTATTATTTGAATAAAATAATTAATTAGATATTGTCATTTATAATTATGATAGTATCTTTGAGCTGTGAGTAATCGGATCACGCCCAGGCATTTCCGCCTTAGGTTGAGGTGTGACAATTTTTGTAATGAAATGGAACTTGAAGAAGATGGACATATATTGATAAGGGAACCCCCATCTAGGGTCCCAACCCACATAAAAGGCCCAAACACCTGGAGCGATCTTGTAGGCCAGGGTGTTTGGTGGGCCCTTCACCAGAAAATACTAGAGGTGTGCAAAGCCGGTTTTAAATCCAAACCAAACCGGTTTGACTCAAACCGGTTCGGTTTATAAATCGGTTTCAAAGCAAGATAGGCCGGCCTGGTCACGTCGGTTCGGTCTGGTTTATAAACCGGTTTTCCTCAAACGGTTCGGTTTTAAAAACGGTTTGGTAGATCTTAAGGGGAACCGGTCCTGAAACTGGCGGTTTGGGTTGGTATGGGAACCGGTTTGCATTTTTGTGCACCTCTAGAAAATATTGGTTGCCAAATAATCTAATGACTACTAAGATTTGAACCCGAACAAAATGAAAGAAAGTAAAGATCATTCAATGATCCGACTGACCTTGCCAGAATAGATGGGTATAGTTGTAAAATGAGACGACGAAGGCTCTATCAACGCCTCCAGGAAAGGGGGAAACCATCGCTTCCATTTAATGGCAAGATATCGTCATTAATGCTAAGATATGGACAAAGGTTTTTCGTTGGAGAGGAGACTGGCAATCGCTAGAGGATAATTAGGTAAAGGAATCCACCAAAGAAATGATCCTAGAGTCGCATTTTGGGTTCCTCATGTGCCATGATGGGTAACATCTCTAAAAGTAACCTTATTCAGTATAAAACCCTTTGAAGATCAAGGTAAGAAGGCATTCAATATCATATTACCTAACACATTCCCTTCATTTACTAGCATATTTTTGCTACCTTCAATATACAAAGATTACTATTTTCACGTCGGAGGTTGGTGATGGTCAGACCCTTCGAGTTCCCCGTGACAAGGCTTACGGGGTTGGTTTTCTAGGAGTTTCATGAACATTTTGCAACAAGAGAAGTGCAAGATCAATTACCTACGTTACGCTAATTTTGGCTTATACGTCTACACTACCGGAAAAAGGAGTAGCATTAGATTTCGCAAGAGCATGGCAGTTCGATAGCAATGTTGTGTGCGATTGATGTGGTTGTAGTGTGTGAGTCCACTTGACAACCAGAAACTAGCTCAAAAGTATATATCAACTTCTTTGTTTTAAAGTTTAAACTAACTAATGTTACAACAGTTGTATCTATTATTTAATGCAACTTTGCATCTTTTCGACATTTCAAAAGTTCAAAAGCTCATTAATTATTCCATTATATGAATGCTTAATAAATATACGTATCTTTATATAATGAATAAAATTTTAAATTAATAATAGTATCATCTGTCTATTAAATTAGACTGACCGATTAACGGTTAAGATACGGAAAACTCACCAAAATAACCCAACTGAACAAAATAATTATGAAAACAGTCATTGTTTTTTTGTGAACTATCAAAATATGACTTTATTCCAATGCACCAACCTTTCACCTATGGCGCAATTTTGGAAAAATTAGTTATATTCTCCTAGGCCATATGGAGAAACACATCATCTCACGCACCATTTTCTCTTGCTGTGTTGTTTTCTCCCGCGTCGTTTTACAAAACACACACAAAAATTAAAAACAAAAAATCATCTTCTCCTGTGCCATCCTCTCCTATGCCGCCATTGCTCAAACGTCATTTTTTGTCTCTTGCGCTCAAAGGACGCATGTCAATCCCTTAACCAGTAATTATTCAACAAATTATATAGCTATTTTGATAATTAATTCTTTTAGTGAACATGACTGCTATGATGATTTACCTTATACGACAAGTTTGCATGTAGAAAGAAGAAGACTAATATAGGAAAGTGCCGGGTCAAAGTTGTGGTAAAATGTGCCCATATTATCTCTATCTTGATAAATGATATGAAATAGTTCCAACCTTTGGGCCTGTTTTTCAAATTCAGTGGACTGTGGGTTCCATTTCCATACGTAAACCATGACTTTGATGGATGACTTCTTTGCTACATTTTCCATATGCAATAACCAACTTTTATTTAAGGAAAATATAGCCACTTTAAGTAACTAATCATTTAAGGTTTACCTTTTTCATAGTTAAAACCGGCTTTTAAAACTTTTCAAAGCCAGACTCTCTCTCACATTTTGAACGTCGTACTATAAATATGTTCATTACACACTTATGCATTCTTCTCTGTGTCAAGTGTTTCTTCATTCACATCATATTTTCTCTGTTAACATTTTTTTTTCCTTTTAATCTCAATATCAAAGATAATTTTATATAAATGTTTTGGACAACTTAAAAGAATAGATACGTTTATGTATACTCTTTTAAAAACCAAAAAAGAAAAACACTTTATATATACATATATATATTGGGGAGGGTTAACGTACAAATGAAATTAACGTGCTAAACATGAGAATAAAGTAGAGTAATTATATATACAAGTAGAGTAATTATGTAATTACACCATAGAGTAATTACGTAATTACTCTATGATGTAATTACATAATTACTTTACTTGTATATATAATTACTTTACTTGATTATCACGTTTAGCACGTTAATTTCATTTGTATTTGATCTAAACCCCATACACACACATACACACAAACTTTTAGCAACGGATTTCTGTTAATTTTTGTTAAAAAAACTTTATATTAATTTTTTTTCAAAAAGGGCTAGATGATCAATACACATAAAAAAATTATAAAATGTTTAAGGACTAATCGGTAATGGTCTTGTACTAGATGATCATACAACTAATCCTTGTTTAATTTTTTAATTATTAATGTCAAAACTATAAATGGTCTTGTACTAAACTACTAATCCATCCAAGTTTTTCTTGTCTTTTAGTCTTTTACAATTTAACTTTTATATTACTTAGCATGTAGTATCTTATTTTCTCTTGATTTTATCATTTGTATTGATTTATTTTATTTTATTTTATTTTTAAAATTGATGAGTTACATTTTTTTTAATATTATGGATTATTTTTTTACACATCCAATAGAAAATCACTAGCGCTAGAAAGTTTATACTAGACTAGAGGTTTATTCTTTAATTAGGTATAAAAGTAATTAACTTAATCCATCATAGCAGATTTGGAGAGAGACACCAATAAAAAAAAGCAAAAAAAACATATGGAAGAATACCATGAATATAGATTTGGTATAGTGGAGGGCCACTAAATGACTTAAAAATAACTTCCCGTCACTATTTTACTGTATTAATCCCAAAATTATATTAAAACTAGCAATAGACTAGGAAAAGAAAAACGTATGTAGAAACATATGGAAAAAAACAAAGATGAAAGGATAAAGAGACACATTACAACGGAAAATTAACAAACCGAAACTACATTTCATCCAACCCAAGTTCGAGAGTTTGGCACGATATTTGACTCAAAAGAAAGATGTTGTCCGATCTCCTCTACCACATTAGCCACATAGTATCTCCTGTTGGTTAAAATCTCACAATTTCTAACTCTCCATAGAATACAAATGGTCATTGCGAATATAGTCTTCATAACCACCTCGTTACTTTTATTGAGCATAATTTTAGATGGGTACTCATAGATCTCCCTTAGATGATCAAAAATTGAACCCGCCGGTAATGATCTGTCGTAATTATTTAGTTAGGGTGCTAGTGATCCATGTGTAAAACCTCATGTATCATCTTTAACAGTTTAAAGTATGTTAAAAGAAGACATATTTGAAAAATATTACGTGCAATATATAACATATAAGTTTAAGTGTGCTTTCAAAATTTTATAGTTTTCTATCTTTTAAAAACTAAATTGTTATATTGATATTTAAACCATTTGATATACATGTTGCAAGGCAAAATGGAATAAATTACTATATTATTCTAAGAAGATAATGTTTATCGGTCGTATACTTGCAATAAGACACTACAACACTTACAGCGTAAATAAGTTTATATGATTTTCACGTGCTTAATGCTTATACACTAATTTATACGTATATCATAAAATGCCATATAAGTCCATCAATCACTTGTGTAACTTAGTAACGTGTAACTGATACAGCTTTTGATTTTTATAAAAGATGTAAAGAAAAGTTTAAGGTCAAGAAAGTAGGCTTATATATTAAAGATGTGTTTGATTATTTGTTTTAGACTTATTATTAAATGGACCGACAAATCGACAAGAATCACAAGATTCCAATACTCATAAAGATCCAACTTGTTAGCTCCTTTCTATCTTCTTTGGCAATTAACTTTCCCTTCCATGTGTTTGAAATCAAAGAATTTAGAGGCAATCCAAGTCTTGTTTGGTTAAATAACAACTTCAAGTTGATCGATTTTAGTGGTATGGTGCCGGTCTACCGGATTCCACAAATGTGATAGTGGGTTCAAAATCTTACAAGTGCAAAGACGAGATAGAATTTTACTGTGAGAATAAGTTGTTGGATTTTATAACCTTATCCGTTTTAACCGATATAGATCGTTTAATATTATCCGAGCTATGAACGATTAATTTTTTAATAACAAATCTCATCTCTCATCATGGACACGAAGAAGATAAAGACGAATGCTTTTATTTTATTAAGCATAGTGCATAATTATAACTTATGGATTTGGATAACTGGTAAAATTTTAATTTTCCAAGTTTCTTTTTGACGCATTACTACATTAGATATGATCTGTTTTGGCTTCCAGGTTCTTGCTAGAAACTTTTTAATAAAATTCATACTCCGTCTCTTATGTTTATATCAATGTAGAATATATACAATGTTTACTAAACAATTGTTTAGACTAATGGTTTATTAAACATGTCGTGCTCGAGCTGATACGTTTAATAAACATATTAGATTAGGAAACCAAAATTTTAGTTGTTTCCATATTGAATTTTAGATTGTGTCAAAAAAATTATCCGTCGTTAAACCAATATCTTTTCCATCATCAATGGTTATATAATGAAGACATCTATTTAACCACAAAAGGATATGGTTAAAAAATTTCTAATTCATATATTGTTAAATAAATGGATTATCCATTTGGAGCATTCGCATTGAGGTCTCCATATTATTCTCAATCTCCAAATTTACAGAAATTGTTAATACTTTTTTTCCAAACCGAATTTTAATCTCCATCTCCAAAAATATGAAGATTTTGCACTGGTCACATCTCCAAAATTTAAAGATCAGTAACTCACGATATAATAAAAAGGGGAAATTTTCAAAATATGTATTTTCAAAAACAAGTTTCAATTTTAGATATCATTTGTAAGAAATTTTAGAAATAGGCATTTTAAATTAGTTGTGACAAGTAGATTCTTAGTGTTAACGTGTAGTTTACAAAACAGGTCATGATGATTATTTTAGGTTAAGAAAATTTCAGGGACGAGTATTTTGAAGCTCTAAATTTGTCGGAACGATTACTTTGAAGCAATAAATTTGTCGGGATGACTATTTTAGGTAAAAAAATAGCATGGACAAGTTTTTATGAAACTTTTTTACTTTTCTTAATATTACTAGACGGGTGTCCTCGCGATGCAACGGGAACATAGACCGTTGATAATGATTTGGTTTTAATTTTTAATGATTCTGTTTCGGTTTATGATTATCAAAAACCGCTACTAATTGTTTATTTATTTATTTAAAAACCATCAAACCTGGATCGCAAACACAAATACGTAAATGTTATTTTTTTAAGGTGCTATCATACTCAAATTAAAGAGAATAAAATTCTTGTTTTATGATGCCTATTTTTTTGAAAAATATTAGCGTATGAAAAAATTATGACCGTGTGAAAGTCATTGATGGAAGTTTGGTTAAATGTGAAATGAAAAGGAATATATGGTTAAAAGTTAAAATCGAGGGGGCAATATTATAACTATGTTTAAATAATTGAAGTTTACTTGCTTAGTATTTTGTAATGGACTATTTTGCCCCTCTTCAATATGTTATGTAAGTTGTATCGTCTGTTAATTAAGTTGTAAATTACTTAAAACCCAAGTGTCTTACTTTACCCATGAGATATGTATTATAAATAGTATAAATATTATTATTTTTAATTTTGCTCATAATTAGTTTTTCTTTTATAACTTTTAAAATATAAAGTTTTACTAAAATAGTAAAATCCAAATACACCGTTGAGACATGCTTTTTTTTATCTATGGGTGGACATAAGATTTATTCAAAACCGAGTGCGTCAAATTAATATCGATGTTTTTTTACTAGCACGATTTTGAATAAAATTTATGTCGGCATGTAGATAAAGAAAAATACGTCTCAACGGTGTATTTGGATTTTAGTAACTTTATATTTTAAAAGTTGTAAAAGAAAACTAATTATGAGTAAAATTAAATATAATAATATAATATTAAGAAAAATACAAAAAAAATCATAAAAATTCGCCCAGACTATTTTTTACATAAAATAGTCATCCCGACAAGTTTAGTACTTCAAAATATCTGTCCCTAAAATTTTCTTAGCCTAAAATAGTCGTCCCGACCAGTTTTGTAAAATAATAGTTGTCACGACCAGTTTTGTAAACTACTAGTCGTCCCGACCAGTTGACACAAAAAATCCATTAATCACGACTAGTTTAAAATACATATTCTAAAATTCTTTGTAAATAATATCTGAAACTTGAAACTTGTTTTTAAAAATATCTACTTTAGGAATTTTTCCTAATAAAAACTAATATATAAATACATGTGGAAAATAGAAGAAAAGTAAACAAAATTTAGATAAAGATAGAGATTGTCATGGGAAAGATCACTTTTTATAATATATATAATTTCAGTTTTTATTGTTTTACATATTTTATAGCATGAAACTTAAAAATATTAGTATTTCTTTTATGTAATAAAAACCTAATAAACCAAGCGAAATAAACCAAGCGAAGAAGACCCCAAATTTCAATTAAGGCTGCAAAAAGAAACAAAAGTCTTGTTAATTAGCATTTCAAGATTGAATTTGAATTCCACACTTTTTAGCGTTTAACTTTCTTTCACTTAAAGTATCGACTTGTAAAATCATGCAGATTAATTGCACATGGACACATTACTAAACCGGTTTTCTTCATTTATGTGTGGAACACGTAGAATTTAGAAAACCAACTCTAAGCAGTTCAATGAACATAAATCCACTTGCCTTAAGGGCTTAAGGTCGTATTTGGATTAAAACTTAAATATATTTTTAGTATTTAGAATATACCAATTTTTAATTTTGACTTTCTTGTGATGGCCAGCTTAATCAATTTATATTCGTGACTTTTTTTTAAAGTTTTTATATTTCTTTTTCTTTTATCCCTTTTTAACGATAACTAGCCTTCGTAGTTCGTACCTTCTTTTTAGGTTTATTATCCGACATTGAAGAAACTAAGTGGCTAAATTAGGGTTTTACTATGGCTTCTAACACACGAGAATGATTCAGCGAAGCCTCTTTATGCTTGCATGACAGGGCCGGCTTAACGAATGTGAAAGCCTAAATTAAAAATAAGATTTTGGGGCGTTTTTATGACAATTGTTAAGAAAAAAAATTGCTTACTGACGAGTGACTCGTAGGGAAGCCGTTAAGCGAGTTAAAAGATACAAATGCATTGGCTTAACCAACATAATTTCATGGAATTAGTTGACTATGGTTACTCATATGTTTGCAAGTAGTAGGAGGTAGAGGATGAAATTACGAGAACGTGGGCGAAAACGGCGAAGAAAATGGAGTTGAAACGAGAAAGATATGAAGAAAACAAGAAAATGAGCAAAAGCTCCACCGTGGCCCATGGTCAATACCGTGGACCACGGTCAACCCAGCTCCAAAATGACAGTTTTCACCGTACCGTGGTCATTCTATACGCCGTGGATGGACCGTGCCCACAGTCTGGACCGTGGCCCACGGTCCGACTCGTAACTTCCGAGTTTGGGCCACTTTTTAGGCCGTTTTTGGGTGTCTTTTCACATATCTTTCAATTGGGACGACCCTAGGGCGATTTCTGGAGTCCAAGACATTGTTTTTGGTGATTACAATCATTAGTTTGTGTGTTTGATTCTTATGAACAAGACAATTGAAGCAATGATGACCAACCAAACCATGTGTGGCTAATTTCTTTGGTATCTCTCTTGGATGTAAGGTTATTTACAATGCACTTTATGTTAATTGTTCTTAAGCATTGGATTGATTGTCTAATTGTTTATGTTAGGATAATCATGATGTTTATGTGATTGTTTGTAAATTGTCCATATCGTTTAAACCTAATTGCAATCTATACGTTCTTGGTGTCGTTGACAATTGAGATTTAGGGGAAGGAAATAGGGTTAAACATATTGATTGATTACCAAGTAGCAAACTAGCATTCTAGGAATCTGAGTACTTAGTTCTTGATTAATCACAAACAATTATATTTACACAAAACCAGGATATTATGGTTTATCCATTGAACTTTAACAAGAGTGTTGCGTAATAACCCGAACTCCAAGAGGAATACTTGTTTAATCGATTGTTTATAACTTATCTGCTAGTTTATTTTAGTTCATAAAACTCAATCAAAATCAACTTGAAGATTACTTTTTGTCATTTACTTTTATATTAGTTTAATTACTAAGCTACTTTAGTAACACATATTCCACAAACTCTCTGTGTTCGACACCCATTTACTGCTATCTATTTAGTTGTAAATGGTTTATTTTTGAGTGAGTCTTCGACCTCACGTCAAATTTTGGCGCCGTTGCTGGGGAGCAGTGCGCAACGTATGTTATTTTTGTTTAATTGTTATTGTCAGTTTTACGCGGGTTGTGTTAGTGTGCAGGTATCTACAGGTATATGCATATGAGAAGCTCTCGGTTTTCATCACCGTTAGCTTTTGATCCTGAAATCGAGCGTACTTTTCGTCAGAATCGGATTCTTCAAAGGGAGAACAAGATTATTGGGTCGCCAAGCACAAAAATTCGAACAACTGACACCACAATCATGACTTCGGAACAAACTTTACCGCCAATGCCACCACCCATCAACCCACCAAACCCACCATCCACTGTACCCATTACCACCACCAGTTCCACAAGTGAACCTACTTCTGCTGTATTTAGTTTTCAACCACCAATCAACTTTCCACCCTTGACAAGTTTTATGCCTACTCAAGGACAATCTTCAAATTCATCACAACAATCACCTTTTCACTCTCAACAACACCCACTTTACAATCAACAACCATACACATTTCCCCAAGATCCACCCATAACCCATATTTCACCGGGTCAGAGATTGGGCCCGCATTTGTTTGGTGGGCCAAGGTATGGTGATGGGTATGGAGAGTATGAAGAGGGAGGTTCAAGTGAGGCGGATGGGAAGCAATTGAGGGTTCAAGGTAAATTCAGTTATGCATCGCAACCACAACCGCAACAACAAATGCAACAATGGGGTGGACCACATGTCAATCAAATACAGCAACCACAACCACTGCAACAAGTTCCTCTACAACCTCAATATCAATAACCTCAATTTCAACAACCAAATCCTCAACCACAATACCAACAAAATGCACAACAAAGGCCTGTTTACTGGCAAATGGGCCAACCGAGAGTACCATTGGGGGTACCAAAAAGGAATGCAAGAGATATGGTAAGGGGAATTGAAGCTCATTTTAGACCGGTCATCACCAATAACCCATCTCCGGTGGTTATTCTTCAAAATCAACAAGGAAGAATATTTGAGGTTAGAACCAATGCGCTCCAAAGTTTACCAAAGTATAAGGGTCTAGCAACGGAAGAACCTTATTATCATTTGGAGGCATATGACTCTATTTGCAACACGATCGGGGGTCAAGGTTTTTCACCGGATGAGGTTAAGTTGGTTTTATTTCAATTTTCGTTGGAGGATAAGGTGAAGAGATGGTTCTACACATTGCCATCCGCATCGATTTACACTTGGGCCGAGATGAAATAAAGATTTTTAGAGGAATTTTACATGGCTCAAAAGACCAATGATGTAAGACGAAGTTTGAGAAGTTCCAACAACAATCGGGTGAGATGTTTCATGAAGCATTTGAGTGGTTTAATATGATGATCAAGAATTGTCCTCACCATGGTATTGCTCTTTGGGAACTGTTGAATGCTTTTCATGAGGGGTTGAATACGGAAGACTAGCGGGATTTAATGTCAATCACAAATGGTACATTTGGTACTAACTATGAACAAGATGATTGGGCATTTATGGAGCAAATGTCGGTCACATCAAAGAGAAAGGCTCAAACCACAAGGAGAGCAAGGCCGGCAATTGGAAGACCGCAAGTACATGCCGTAGAAGATGTAGGAGTACAAACCACTAATCAAAGAATTGATGTTTGTAAGAATTGCAATGAGTTGGGTCATGCAGCGGATGGGTGTACGGTGGGACAAGTACAAGTGGAGGAGGTGAATCAACTTCAAGGTCAAGGGGGAGGTGGTCGAAGTTATAACATGAATTCAAACACTTACCACCCCAGGTTGAAAAATCATCTCAATTTTCGTTATTGGAATCCGGCTACTCAATTCAATCCGAATTTCCAAGGGAATCAAGGAAATTATGTTCCACGCCAACAATACAACAATCAAGGCTTTCAAAGTCAATTTCAACAAACGGGAAGCGGTCAAAGTGGGTCTTCGGGTCGAAGTTCTTCAAGTGGGAATGAAGTCATGGATATGCTTAGGATGATACAACAAGACATGCAAAGGAGAAATCAACTTGATGAAGTGCGCATGCAAAAGGATGAAGTCCGTGACAAAGCCATTCAATTGTTGACCACTCAAATGGGTCAACTTGCAACCGATGTTGAGAATTTGAAGAAAAACAGCTCGAGCTTAAAGAAGGGGAACAACGTGCATATCAATGTGGTAAGTCTTTTACCTAATTTTGGAATTTCTAGTGTTCAAGTTGATCCAACGCCACTGTTTGTTGAGGGGGTGGTGGAATATATTAGTGATGAGATTGAAAATGTGGGTAATTATGAAACAATTTTCCAAAATAACTCTGAATGAAAAATCTTTTTGTGAAAATTGTTCTTGTGATAAATGTTTAAATGGCATATTAACCAAAATAAGTGATGAGAGGGTTGATAATAATATTATCCCGAGTAAACTTCAAGACCTAGGAGTGCCCCTTTTATGAATCCAAATTGGTGAATTTAAAACTGATCGGACACTGCTAGATCTTGGAGCTTGTGTTAGTATCATGCCCGGTAGTTTATATGATCAGTATGAGTTTGGTCAGCTACAAAAAGTATACACCACCTTGGTTTTAGCGGATCAAACCCATACACTTTCCCAAGGCATGATATATAATGTGATGGTACATGTGGAGGATTTCTGTTACCCAGTTGACTTTGTAGTACTTGATTATGCTAAAAATGTAACTAATACGCAACCCACGGTCATATTGGGTAGACCCTTCCTTGCCACTTCACTTGCAGTAATTGATTGTGCAAAGAGGACACTGGGAATTAAATGTGGGAATCGTGATAAACGGTTATTATTATTTGAAAATACTACTGACTCTCTTGTTGACAAGGAAAGCCTGAAGGCGGATTTTGTTAACAAGTGTGTATCCTTGAGCAAGGATCACACGAAAATGGAGTGTTATGTGATTGACAGGTCAGTTAAGAAGAAAGGAGTTGAGCATCAACGGAGTGAGAAGGTGGCATAAAAAGATGGCCGACTAAGGAAGACGAAAGTGAGACATCCACCTAACCTAAATGATCCAGGGTGGAGGATGAGGATGTTCGGGCCCGACCCTGGTTTGCCGGAAGACTAGCAACAGTTGCTTAAAAAAGAGCGTGCTTATAACGAGAAGGCTGCACGGGAGTGGGCCAGTCACCCACCTTGAATGTCATAAAAGTTTCAAAAATGTGGTAATTGTACATTTTGTATATTTTTATTTTTATTTTGCTTTATAATTGTTAGGTTGTTTGTTGTTAATGTAGTTTGAGTTACCATCTTAGCAAAAACCAAGTGTGGGGAAATTCTTATGGATTGCTCTTCGACACTATTGTTTTGGTCAAAAATCGGTCTAAGGATCAAGTAACCAAATTCGTATGTGAGGATTGATGCTTGTATGACAAATATGATCAAAGTGACTATATCAAATGATGAACACCGAGATTTATACGAGGAAAAGCCCTTGGTAACTAGTATCCCGCCGGCATAAAAACCTCGGGTAGTGAAAACTATATGTGCCGATTATATTGAACTTGAAAAGATTACAATAGGTGAGAATATAAACTGATCGTGAGTATAAAGTGTTTGCTAGTATGATTCTTAGTATGTTATGTGTTGTGTTTTATGTGATATGATCAGCTCATATATATAGTTACAAGAAGAATAAGTAAATAATAACTAGCCATAAAGAGCATTTATTGTCCTTGCGGGAATCTTGGAGCGGTTATGACTTTTCATAAACGAGTTGTAACTCCTTCCAACGTCCACAATCTTTAATGCTTTGACCAAGTCTTCAGCTGTTGAGGATCGTTCATCCATAAAGGATCTTTGTTCCTGGAAACAGTCACCAAGAACAGCTTATCCACAAGAATCAAGAATCCTGGTCCCAACAATTGCCCCCAAACATGATAGATGTGAATGGATGACAGCTGTCATGTTTATCCCGAGAATTTGAATCGCAACCGTTGGAGAGAAAATGATGTGACCATTTTCTGCTGACTCATTATTATCCCTAGGTTATAGCATTGAGGCGCTTTATAACCATTCTTCATTCCAGATTGAAAACACTATTCTGGCGACATGTGGGGATCAAGGATGTTGCTTTTAATTTCTGCATAGACATATGATAATCTTGTAAAGGCTTGACCCGGGTGGATGGTCCACCTGTTGCTTGAGAAGCCCGGGTCTACTTTTGGTTTGCTAATTGATAATATAACTCTTTTGGTTTCCGTTTTGTCTTTTGTGTTGCTAGGATAGAGGATCTTGAATCCTTATAGTACTTCTTGAATTGCTTACCTGTTAAAATAAGTAACCAAAAGAGAACAGACTAATTAGAAAAGTTGGATCTTGATCCAACTATCTCGGGGAAAAGCCAAATAAAACGTGGGGACAAGCCCAATAAAACGTGGGGACAAGCCCAATTAGATACGGGCGACGAGCCAATCCTTGGCGTTGGCCCAAATAATCGCGGTGACGAGCCTGACAGGCCCAAATAAACGCGGTGATGAGCCTAACCCGGCATTGACCTTAATTTGTATGATCCAAGATATGATTTTTAGCCATGAAATTGTCAGCCACATATAGTGTACTGGTCCCACAACCTTCAATCATACCCGGATAATCGTGCACTCTAGGCGAGGGTGTCAAAACCCTAATTTCATGGCATAAGGTGAAGACCTTATAAACCTGGCGACAAGGCCGATAAAACTTAGGAGAGTTGGCCAACCCGTTTTTTCCACTTGAGGCCATATTGCTCGGCATTTCTGTAACTTGAGATGCTTGACGAAACAAACTTTTAACATAATGTAAATAAATATAGACATAAAGTAAAATTTTACCAGATACCGGATTGAATTAACTAACTAGGATCCACGATCCTGATCAACAAAAATATTTTTTCATATGAATTGCATTCCAAGCCCTTGGAAGCATGTCACCCTCCATATTCATCAAACGATATGCCCCCTTTCCAGCTTCGGATTCAATCAAGTAAGGCCCTTCCCATTTGGGTGCTAAGTTTCCATAAGCAGGATTAGTTGTATTTTGAAAAGCCTTTCGAAGAACTAAATCCCCAACTTGAAAGCTTCTAATTCTAATATTTTTGTTGTATGCACTGACTATCTTCTGTTGGTAGGCTGCCATCCTGAATCTTGCTTGATCTCTAAGTTCTTCCACAGTATCCAAATCTTGAGCAAGACTTTCTTCATTTATCTGAGGATCACGGATGCTTGTTCTGGCTGTTGGATACACCATTTCGGTGGGGACCACTACTTCAGCTCCAAAGACTAATGAGAACGGTGTTTGTCCTGTGGCATTCTTTGGAGTTGTCCTATCTGCCCAAAGCACATAGGGTAGTTCCTCAGCCCATTTACCTTTCTTTATTCCAAGCTTCTTCTTCAAGTTGTTGATGATGATTTTGTTGCTTGATTCTGCTTGGTCATTTGCTTGTGGGTGGACTGGCGTTGAAGTGACCATCTTAGTTCCCCAGCTATCACAAAATTTAGTAGTTCTTTTCCCAATAAATTGGGAACCATTATCACAAATAATTTCAGAAGGAATACCAAATCTAGTAATAATATTATACTTAATAAAGGATATAACTTCCTTTTCCCTGACTTGAGGAAATGCCTCAGCTTCAATCCATTTAGAAAAATAATCCGTCATAGCTAACATAAAGACTTTCCCCCCTGGAGCTGTAGGGAGTTTGCCCACTATGTCCATTCCCTATTTCATGAATGGTCATGAGGAGACAATGGGGTATAAGGGTTCTGCCGGCTGATGTAGGATGTTGCCATGCCTCTGACAAGCATCGCACTTCCTTGAGTATTCCATAGCATCTTTCTTCATATTAGGCCAGAAGTATCCAGTCCTTTGGATCTTGGAGAATAATGCTCCGCCCCTGTATGATTGCCACAATCTCCTTCATTGAAATCCTTTAGTACTTCCTGGATCTCAGATTCTTCTATGCATTTTAAGTATGGACCTGCAAGGGATTTCTTGTATAGCATATCATGTATAATAGTACATTGTGATACCTTGGCTTTGAAAGCCCTGGGGTTTTCGCCTTCCAGGATTTTTCCCTTTTGGATATACGCCATTATTGGAAGGATCCAAGATGAACGATCCCGAGGATGATCCTCAGGATCTATGAGCATCTTCCCTTCTACTTCCAATGCATTGTATTCCTCGATTGCCGGAGATAAGACATGAATAATGGGAATATTTGTATTCTCAGGGAGCTTCAAGGCTGAAGCTAGGTTTGCTAAGGAATCAGCCCCGACATTTTGTATTCTCAGGAAGCTTCAAGGCTGAAGCTAGGTTTGCTAAGGCATTAGACCTGACATTTTCTTCTCTCGGTACCTGTGTAATATTGAAATAATCGAAGAATCCTGCAAGATCCTTAACTATATCTAAATATTTAACTAACTTTTCACCTTTGACTGCATATCAGCCATTAAAATGATTAGCCATTAATAATGAATCTACAAAAATTTGAAGATACCTGATTCTCATACCTTTGGCTAGTTGTATACCTGCAATGAGTGCCTCTTCTTCTGCTTCATTGTTAGTAGCATGGAACTCACAAGCTATTGAGTGGGGTAGTATGTCCCCTTGTGGCGATTTTAGTAGTATTCCCAATCCTGTTCCTTTTACGTTTGAGGCTCCATCAGTGAAGAATGTCCAAGGATCCTTGGTTTCTTCAAGCTGTTGAACTTCAAGATAGGCTAGTTCCTCTATGTCACTACTGAAATCAGCCACAAAGTCTTCTAGGGCCTATGACTTGATTGCGTCTCTTCGTTGTAAGAAGGATACTAGATCCTTCTCGATGGATTCTCGTATATCAACTCCGATTAGTACTTTGCTGTCCCTTAGAATCTTGTTCCCTAGTCTCCGTGACGTTTCTTCTTGTTTTCTGTAACTGCTATGCTTCCCTTAGCTTTTTTGTAGGCTTTATGGAAGAGGTATAGCAATCCTTAGCGTCTTGCTGGTCGCTTTCTATCTTCGCTATTCCCCATGGGGTAGGTAGCTTCAGACATTGGTGGTAAGTAGAGGGAACTGCCTTCATTTCGTGTATCTAAGACCTGCCAAGAATAACATTGCAACAAGACAAAGTATCGATAACACAAAAAATTTGAATAGAATTTACTCCCTCTATATATATAGGGAGTTTGATGTCCCCCAATGTATTCTTCCTTTATCCACTGAATCCTACAAGAACTGAGGATCTCAAGACGATTTCTGATTATGGAATATTCATTTTCCTGAGCACTTCTAATTGTATAATGTTGACTGAACTCCCGCCATCAATGAGGATCCTGCGAACATAATGGTTAGAAATAAACAGAGTAATGACTAAACCGTCGTGATGAGGATCCTGGACGGTGACCCGATCATCCTCATCAAAAGAGATGACTTTTTGCTCGACCGTTGTAGAAGTCCTGATCGGCCTTTCACCATTCTCCAATTTGCTTTCTTTCGCATGTTTTTTCGCAGCAGAATACGAAGTCCCGCATATGTCAGAACCTCCAAAGATTACATGATAACTTGAGCGTCCGGAGGAGTGGAGCAGCCTTTTCTGGGACTGGCTCAGGATCCTGGGTCCTTGACTTCTTTCTTCCGAATAGCTCCTTGAGGTAGCCTTTGCTGAGAAGGTAGCTGATCTCCCTTCTCACGGCGATACAGTCTTCTGTCATGTGGCCGAAGTGTTCATGGAAAGTGCACCATTTGGATTTGTCTTTGGGAGGAGGCACCTTCTCATTCTTCCTCGGCCATCTCGCTTTGTCACCCAAGCTCCTAACAGCAAGCATTACTCCTCCCATATCTACAGAGAAGCAGTAATTAGATATCATTGGGAAATCTTCATCATCCTTTTCATCCTCCACAGCGTTGATCTTCTGGCCATTTGGTTTGGAGCCGTTATTCCTGAAGTAGGGTCCTTGTTTCTTGTCTTGAGTTTCACTCTTTGCCGGAGTATTCAGTTGATCTTTGATTCTTTGATCCTCCTCTAACCTGATGAATCTTAAAGCTCTGTTTCGGACTTCATCTAAGTTCCTTCAAGGGATCATAACAAGATCTTGGTAAAATGGAGAGTCCTTTTGTAATCCCATTTTGAATGCCTCAACAGCTGTTGGGACATCCAGATTTGGAATTTCCAAGGCCTCTCTTCCAAACCTAGCAGGGAACTGTCTAAGGGGTTCCCCACAAGGTTGGACAACTTTATATAAATCACTAGTTAATTTTTCAAAGGATCTACTGCATGAAAATTGACTATTAAACAAATTGATTAAATGAGAGAAAGAAGTAATTGAATAAGGAGGAAGACTTAGCAGCCATTTGAGAGCAGATCCAGTGAGTGTTGAGCTGAAGCCTTTGCATAAGCAAGCCTCTTTCAGCCTTTCTGGGATTGGGTTGATTTCCATCCTCTCACGGTATAAGGCTACATGTTCCTCAGGATCCGTGGACCCGTCATGTAACTTCATACTAGGGCGGTGAAGCGCTTTGGTATCTCAGCATCACAAATTGGTGGAGCGAATCTGAATATTTTATGGCTTCCTGCTGATAACTCGGTGATAGGTTTGATGACTCCTGGTACACTGGATATCATATCCTTGAGCTTCTGTAACTCACGGGCTATAGTTTGATTGATTCCTGTATCCTGCATACCACCATGATTAGTGCCAAAAGATAAATTATTGTAAGTTGTTACCTCTTGTTTAATCAAAGGATCTCCCCCCATAGCTGTGTCCAGGGTATATTGTTTCAGCGTCAAGAGATGGTCCGGCAGGAGTAGTGGTTTGCATGGGTATGAAGTCCCCTTCGTGAACCTTAGGTGGCCTTGATCGTGGTTCCTTCAAAGGTTCTTTCCCATAAAGATAGTAGGATTCTGGATGCTGATGGACGATGGATTCTGTTTGGACACCCAAGGATCTTGGTTGAAGGATGGAGGATCCTTGAAATTGGTGGGCGGAGGATCCTTGATGGAAACCTGAGGGTCTAGATTGGAAGGCCGAGGATCCTTGAGAGTATTGGTCAGAGTATCTTTTCTGGAAGAGGTCCGAGGATCCCTTCGGAGGATATGTGGATGCTGGACACCTTTGACTCGGGAAATCTGGAGTGCTGAAGTCAAGTATTTTCGGGATGATGGGACTTGCGACTTCAGTAGTCTTCCGAGTTCTCTTGATTTCCTCAATCTCATGGAGGATCCTCTGGTTGGTCTTGTTTTGCTGCTCCATATAGTTTTTCATCTGTGCACATAAAACAGAAACATCATTGTTAGCCATTACCGTTTGGGAAACAGTGGTGGATTTTGATTCGGAGAAAACGGCAGTCTCCTTCTTCTGAGCAAATAGTTATGGGCTTTTGTGGCTTCGTAGAGACAGGTAGTGGTGGCAGAGATACTTGAGCCGAAGCACTTGAAGCAGCGGTTGTAGAAACAACTTTTCCTTGAGAGGCCATTGAATGATAACTTTGAGTGTAGGGATTGAATAATGGTAAGAATTTTTTGGGATTAAAGCACCAATGGCCCCACGATGGGCGCCATACTGTTTTGGTCAAAAATCGGTCTAAGAATCAAGTAACCAAATTCGTATGTGAGGATTGATCCTTGTATGACAAATATGATCCAAGTGACTATATCAAAAGATGAACAGCGAGATTTATACGAGGAAAAGCTCTTGGTAACTAGCATCTCGCCAGCATAAAAACCTCGGGTAGTGAAAACTATCACTACCGATTATATTGAACTTGAAAAGATTACAATAGGTGAGAATATGAGCTGATCGTGAGTATAAAGTGTTTGCTAGTATGATTCTTAGTATGTTATGTGTTGTGTTTTATGTGATATGATCAGCTCATATATATAGTTACAAGAAGAATAAGTAAATAATAACTAGCCATAAAGAGCATTTATTGTCCTTGCGGGAATCTTGGAGCGGTTATGACTTTTATAAACGAGTTGTAACTCCTTCCAACGTCGACAATCTTTAATGCTTTGACCAAGTTTTCAGCTATTGAGGATACTTGATCCATGAAAGATTTTTATTCCTGGAAACAGTCGCCAAGAATAGCTTATCCACAAGAATCAAGAATCCTGGTCCCAACAACTATGTTGGGGACAACACAGGTTTTTTATTAAAAGAAGTGGTGCTTTTAATTAGTAGTCTCTTTGTTTTTATTTTCTCAAAACCATACATTGGGGACAATGTATCTCAAGTGGATTTACAAAAAAAAAATTTGGATTTACAAAAAAAAAATAAAAAGAAAAAATTAAAGAAAAAAATAATTTTTTGAAAGAAAACTGGAAAGTGGTAAGATGGCGGGGTAAAGTTTTGGTCCCTTTTCATGGTCACAATTCCCTTAAATTCAAGTTTGCTTAGTTGTTTTAAAAACGAGGTTGTGTAGTATTCTAGTTAAGGTTAGCATTCTTTCGGTATAATAACCTACATAACATGTCCATATCCACTTGTGTATTGGGAAAGTGAAGAGTGGTGATAGATTGGTTATTCTCCGTTAGAACTTGTGCGATCAATGCATTTTGAGACCTTAGCTTAGCATAAGTGCAAAAGTGATAGAGGCAATTAGGATAAAGCCTCGTCTGGATGAGCGTGTGTGTGGGTTTTGTGGGTTGGGCCTCATACATTACACATATGAGCGTGGGAAATGAGAGGGGCGGGGGGTTGGTTCCCTTAGAAAACTTTATTGGACCCATTCTTTTTATTCGATCAACACTAATGTTATTTTGCGAAACGATCCGGCTTAGTAGATATTTCTTTGTATTTGTAATTGTTATAGTACTAATCAATAGGAAGTATTAAGTATTATGTTTACTAAAAAAATGAAAAAAAAAGGAAAAGAAAAAAAATGAAAAAAAAGAAGAAAAAAAAAGAAAAGAAAAAAGAGAAAAAAAAAGAAAAGAAAAAAGAGAAAAAAGAAAGAAAAAGTTGAGAGTCAATGTTCGAAGTATGGTGTAGTGAGTGTTGAGATGCAAGTTAGTAATATTTATAGTTGTTTATTTTATTGTTTACTTAGTTTTGATGTAATAAGCCGGATCGGATCGCTTGAGCTACTTTCAATATTCCCCTTCCATACCCTTACACCTTGCCCCATTATAACCCGGTTTAAGTCCTCTTGATTTGCATTTGTGTCAAAGCATTTATATAGGTGGAGATTTGACAGTAGTAAAAGCGTATGCGAGGAGAATTGGTTATGATTGAATACATGATGACCGTCGTTTGAGTCATGCAAAAACCTAATTAACCTAAGTAGCTAGGGTAAATTAGGTATCGTATCCACCTGGAGTGTGTGGTCAGTGTAATGTGCAACTAGTTTCTAGAATTATGAAGTAACTGTCAACAGTGCTGATCACACTAGCAATTGATTGGGTTTTAATAATAAACGATTAACTAAAGCAATTATTCAATCAAACAAAACAAAGCAAATCACACCCGGGAATTCAAGTAAGTAACTAACAGCAATCCACGCTTGCTAACTCTTCTGCTCTGAAAATCGCCTGGAAGGTGTTGAATGGCGTCTAGGGTCGTCAAAACGTAATATAAAACAAAACCCTAACTTTCACGATTCTGGGGACGCGATAGTCCTCTCTCCTAGTCCATCGCGCTACGCGATGGACCAAAGTCAACGCCAGTGAAATACAGGGCATCGCGTAGCGCGATGCCCTACCTTCAACACCCATCGCGCTACGCGATGGGTCTCTTTTCTCAGCAATTCCATATCGATGTCTCAATTCTCGTGCTGGACATCCTTCATTCCATGCTCGTACAGGTCCAAATTAAGCGCGTTAAGTACCTGTGACCTGAAACACGATAAACATGTATGAAGTACCATAGTTCCTAAACTAAACAAGTAAAACGACTAAGTTAACAAATTAAAATATGTACAAATAACCCGAATATCACATCCCTACACTTATCTTTTGCTTGCCCTCAAGCAAAACTCTAAAGTAAACATCAACCGCCATCGTAGGTCAACCAATTATCACCACTAATACTAGCAAGGTTTAAGGTCATACCCAGTTTCCCAGACTGACACTTTCTAGATTGATAACCCACAAATAAAGTTAGGGCATACATGTTCACACCCCTCACACTATCAACACTCCTCTCAGTTTCCGGTTAGGGCATACTGACAAAAGATGTGCCAGTATATGTCTCTGCCCTCAAATACCTAATATGAGTTACAACTTAATATGCTTGCAGGTTAGTCTTATCTCCACCCATTAACTACCGGTTGCATAAAGACTCGGACTAAGGTTTTGCTGAGGCTTAGGTTTGGGTGCGGATTGGGCTTATTTAGTGACTCGGGTGGATGAAACCCAGTTAAACAAACCAATGTATAGACTCACAAATACAAACGAACTAAATACAAACTCAACTGCTATTAACAACTGAAATACTGAAATGATAACTTCTTTTTATCTTTTTGCTGATTTTTTGATTTTTTTTACTAATAATAACTGATATTTATAACTCTAAACTTTACAATTCATCTGACTAGGTACAACTCGAAATATATACAACTCGATAACAAACTGGATTTCATCACACGGGTAAAAATAAAATAAAGGCCAAGGCTGAAATAGTGTGTAATGTTCAGTTTAACAAACGAAAAAGGAATATGGTCCAAACGGGCTCCTAGGGGATAATGTCGGGTAAGGAATTTATTTAGTGAGGAAAATATGTACGGAATGGGTTTTCTAAAGTCCTAATCTCCATACAGGTGGTGGTATTAAGATCTCGAAAAGCATGTGACAAGAAAGTTCTAATTCTGTAAAACATACCGGTTTCCCTCAATAAATGACAAGACATGTTTTATATCTATTATATAATATGTGTATTAGGTATAGGGGCTAATCTCATAATATGTCTGGAAATATGGGCTGCCGATATGAAACATGTATACCTGTCCCCTTGACTCGTTATCCCGGCCTAAACGATTCCATTTTCAAACTTCTCATTTTAAAAACATTTATCGGGAAGACTATTGAGAAGCTGAAAAACCAACCGTGATAAAAAACCTCTAACTTGGCATTAATAGCAAAAAGTGACAGTTAACAACTTAAGTTTCTGAATACTGTTCGAGGTACTATCGGGCTAAAACTTTTCAATTTTCCCCATCCCCACACTTGAGGTTGACATTGTCCTCAATGTTAAAATAATAAAATAATTAACAACAATTTGGAGGATGGGGTTGAACTGACAGTTTGACTACTTAAAAACTCTGGGAACAAATGTGATGACTAAAGCAAACTATACAATTACAATTCTAAAAACTAATATACAAATAACAAAATAGATTAAAACCGAAATCACCTGATAATAATGATAATGCAATGCAAACTCGGCCCACAACTCTCAACACATTCGTGACACTCGTCTCCACCCTAACCAATACTGTCTATCCAAATCTGCACAATTCTCGAGACATGTATAAGCAACCACTCACAAGTATAAGACTTAGGTCTTTCGAGAGTTAATATTATTATACTATAAAAAATCATTACCGAGCCGAGTTAGTCAGTTTCATAAAAAATTTTGTTAACTAATTAAAAATAATAAAAGACTTAACTCACTTTCGTAGGAATCACGGTTGCATTTAGCGTATGCAACAAGCCCTTTAAACCCCCCGGTAGCCCGGGTGGACGAGTGAGGTCTCGTGAGGGTTTGTAGTGAACACACCCACAAAGTTCCAAAAGCAACACAAACAAATATACAAATATATACAAATATACATATCAAACACAGCAGACAAACATCACCAAATATATACAAATAATGCCCAACCGGTTACCCATACATGTTTCCCAAATATAATATAATATTATACAGACCATATGAATAAAAACAAAATAAAAGGAAAACAACCCAAACCGCTAACAGGCGTCTGCTGCCAGCTAATCTCCTCCCGCGGGGTCAGGCTGATCAGCTGCCTGACCCGACCCTAACGCCTCCGCCTGATCTCCAGCCTTCTGATGTATCTGTAAAGATGCTGGTATCGGTACCTGCAGATGAGAGAATAAAATGCGGAAATAGTCGTCCTGACGGGCCATGTGGGCCCGCATCTCTGTCTGCAAAGCTAGCTGCTGATAAAGTGTGTCCAATGTGACTGGCTGCTGCGGCTGCTGTGGCTGGCGGAGTGGATACTGTTGCTAGGGTCTCATGATGTGGTGGACATAGACAGGCTATCGGTGAGTCGGGATACCCATCTGGAGCGCGACAACCGCGTCTGTCCTCGGAGGTGGAGGTGCTTGAGGATCCTGTCGGACCGGGACGAGCATGGGTGGATCATGAAGCTCACAGTACCCAGACCTCCGGGCGTCCTCCAAATCATATGGGGTCGTAGCAGGCCCTCGGGTAAAATAATCAAGTGGGTAACGATCGAATACCCCGAGGCACTCTGCTAGACGGGTGATGTACGGCCCCATAGCCAACTGGGCTGACCGGCCCTGCCAACTACGGCTCCGGGAGAACGACGCTAGAAGCAGCGTCACTATATTGGCCTCCCCGCCTGTGATGAACGATAGCAAAGCAAAAAGATCAATGTTGTTGTACTTATCGTGGCCCGAATGATGGCCCACGATAAAGCAAGCCACAATGCGGTAAAGGTCTCGGTGGACGGGGCCCCGAATGGACGACTTGACAACTTTGCTCGAGTGGGCCCCGTCCGCTATCATGGCCCAGAACTGGCCCAACTGGGCCTCGGTAAGCCAAAACTCCCAGTCAGTCTATGACCGTAGAGTATAACCCCGGAAGCTCGTAAGAAACGCCAGGGTCAGCACCTCTTCGGCGGTGTAATAGCCAGTGGCGACGGCAAACTGAGGTAGTGACATCTCATACGTCTGCCGTCCCAAGGCGAAAGACACCGCATGGGGCTCGGAGAACTCGGTAGGCATATGCCTGAATGTGGAAAATAACTCACGGGGTAGCTCGACGTACTGTGCCGAGTCAATCGTGAGGACTTGAACCCACCGATCGCTCAACATAGCCCGGACGGCCCCCTCCTGATCTACTGAACGAAGTAGTCCCCAATCGATTGTCCGATGTCGGAACAATTGCATCGCCATGAAGCGGCGATACGAAGTCTGCTCCTCTGACAAAGGAGCGAATCGTAGAATGATATGGGGATTCAGGCGGCCGTCCCCCATGATCGCCTCCCGATCCGTATCGAAAGTGATCATGACCTCGTGCCCATCGTACCTGATGACCCGTGGTGGGCGCACCACGGGCTGTGGGGGCTCTGGAGAACCTCTCGGTCTGGCTACAGAACCACGTCGTCCCGCGCCGGCTAGTCTCTGTCTCTTGCGCCCGACGGCGCCTGATGAAGGTCCTGGAGCGTCCGACATGCTGCATAACGAGGATAGAATATCAAAAACAGACACGAAAAACGAGAAAAAATCGGGATACCCTATATACAAATAAAATAACCAGGTGTCTCCGCCCGAAAGGAGATTGAGTAAGGCGGCGCCTGATGAAGGTCCTGGAGCGTCCGACATGCTGCATAACGAGGATAGAATATCAAAAACAAACATGAAAAACGAGAAAAAATCGGGATACCCTATATACAAATAAAATAACCAGGTGTCTCCGCCCGAATGGAAATTGAGTACGGGCGGATAACCCAAATACGATTAACACTCAAAAATACCGAAACAATAAACGAAACGACACACGACTCGACTCGAACAAAACTGACTCGAACGATATATAAACAGACGCACTGACTATTGTCTCAAAAAACGTGCAACACGACAAACATAATCGGGATTCACAGAATCGGACGGATCAGGTCTCTAAATCCATGTATATTATTATAATATTATTATATTAAATTATTATGTTAAATTAAAATATTATTAAATTCATAGATTAATTATAATTATATATATAAATTAAAATTTTAAAATATTAGGTTAATTTATTTAGATTTTATTAGTAATATTATTAATAGGGAAAATTTTAAAATATTATTTAGATTATATATTATTATAATATTAATTTATGTTAATAATTTAGAAATATTATTAATAATATTATTAGTATTTATTAAAATAGTAAAATGTTATTATATGATATTACATATATTATTATGTTAAAATTAAATTTTATTATTTTAGTTAAAATATTATTATTATTATTATTAGTATTATCTTACTTTTAAATATTATTATTATGTGATATTATAAATATTAGATATTAACATTAAGTTTTAAAATTATTATATTAAAAATAATATTAAATTATTAAAATAATACTAAAATATTAAAATTTTTATTTTCCTTATTTATTATACTTTTATTATCTTTATTTTTATTTTCGAACTACAGAACCCGACCCGGTATCCGGTCGTTTAAAACAAAACCCGACACAAAACTACCTCCCGCCAAAACTCAACCCGGAAAAACCTGGCAACCAAAACCCAAGACACCACAACCTATGTCTCGATCAACACTCGCATAACACCAAACACAATCAAACTTGAACCACAGTTACTAATGATCCAAACTTAAAGCAAAGTACCCCGACACAAACCGACTCCCGACAACCAAGATAACCCGCAAATCCAAATCAAAATCAACGGACATCTAATCGATTATACTTACCTCGAAGCTCGGAAATCAAATCAAATCAGATGGTTAGCTGCAGTGGTTGGCCGGAGAGAAAGGCGATGGACAGCGGTGGCTGGTGGTGGGTACAGTGACGGAGACGATGGTGGGAGCAGTGGCGGCGGAAAACGATAATGGCGAGGTGATAACGGTGGTGGGTGGTGGTTGATGAAGACGATGATGAAGGTGAAGGTGGTGGTCGGCGATGATGATGAAAGTGGTGAGAAAGAAGAGAGAGAGAAGAGTGGCGGTGGGAGGTAGGGTGGCCGGCGATGGTCGGAATGAGAGATAGAGGAGGTGAGGAGGTGGGGATTATATTATATCTATATATAAATAATATTATTATTATATAAATAAAATAAATAATAAAAATTCAGAATATCCGTGACCCATCGCGTAGCGCGATGGATCATGGATCAAGGAGTCGCGCTACGCAACCCAGACTGGTCAGATTAGGGTTTGGCCACCATCGCGTAGCGCGACGGTGGCTGGTCTGGCATCATCGCGCTACGCGATGACGTCAGACGTCTGAGACGCCAAGTTAACCATCGCGTACCGCGATGGTTAACTTTCTAGGGCCATCGCGTAGCGCGACGGTCCCCAGAGAATAGAAAGTTTTTGCCGATTTTGGGTCGGGCGTTTTCCAACTCGGTCACTTTTCGACATCCCGACATCACCCTGAACACGTTTCCGAAGTTGAAATTTGCAATGCGTACCTGGATTGACGTGAAATTGACCAAATGCTTACCGAACATCCATGATGCATACTTCACCAAAAGCTTCCCCGCACTTGGGATTTGCTACACAAAACTCGAGACAAAAGTCAGACAACGACTCGACAAACAGAAAATAACATGGAACACACTTACAAACCCGGGTTGTCTCCCGGTCAGCGCTGAATTGTGTGTCTACAGCTCGAAAATGCCTAGAATGCTTCAAGAAGTCCCATAAACCGATGAAGTCACTATGGAACTTATCGATTCCTTTTCTCTCCATTCCTTCCTTGCTGTCGGTTTTTCTCCATCTTTCATCTTAACGCCTTTCTCATGCCAATCTTTCTTCTCACTGCTACCTTTCAGCTCGTTCCTGTCAGTTACAAAACACCCCTATCTTGTATGATTTGTGCACGATGGTACACACTTATCAACAAGAGGGTAAGTAGCATTTTCAAACAATAATAACCGCTTAACATGGTTCCCACACTTAATGCCCAAAAATCCCTCAGCACAATCAATTACCGCATGTGCTGTGGTAAGGAACGGCCTGCCCAGTATGACTTCAGATTGTTTATATTACCCTTAGTATAATCAAGTACCAGGAAGTCAACTGGGTAGCTAAAATCGTCCACTTGAACCATTACATTAGTGACCATGCCCCGGGGGTGTGTATGAGTTTGATTCGCCAACACCACAATGGTGTTTACACTCTCTAACGGGCCAAACTCATACTGATCATATAAACTGCCTTGCATGACATTAACACATGCTCCAAGATCTAGAAGTGCCCGATCAGTTTTGAAATCTCCAATTTGAATTGATAAAAGTGGCACTCCCGGGTCTTGGAGTTTACATGAGGTGGTATTATCCCCCACCTTCTCATCATCCGTATTGGTCAATCTGGCATTTAAAAACTTTTCACAAATGCAATTTTCACAAAAAGTTGATTAATTAGAGTTCGATTTCAATTCATTTTGAGAAATTGTTTCCTTTTCACCAACACATTCATTCTCATCATTCACCACCGCCTCAACAAACTGTGGTGGTGACTCAACTTCAACACAAGTAATTTCAAAATAAGGTAAAAAACTTACCGCGTTGATGTGCACACTGTTACTCTTCTTCGAGCTTGAGCTGGCATGTTGCGGGTTTACTGTGGTATCGCTTGGTAGCTGACCCGCGTTCTTCTGAAATCTTGCCACGTTTGCTGCGAGCTGACCAATCTGCTTTGACATCGCTTCTGCTGACTTGTCTCTCAACTCGAACTGTCTCTGCGTTTCCTTCTGATTGTCAGTCACAAGCTTCAACAACGCATCGAGTTTCAAATGAATTGACTCGTCTGAATTTCCTAAACTATCCTTCTGCTGGTCCTGATTCTGATTACCCGATGAATTGTTACCCCGGTAACCATCTCTGTTATACCCCCGACTGTTATACTGACTGTTTGAACCACCCTGACGGTAGCTGTTCTGCTGTCGGTTCTGACTGGACCCCTGAAAGTTCGGGTTCGATTGATTCGACGCGTTCCCGTATTTGAAATTCGGGTGATTCCTTAGGCCCAGGTGATAAGTATTCAAATTAAACTCTTGGCCCTTGGACTCCCCGTACACGTAACTTACTTCCTCCTCATTGGTATACTCGTCATCATCAACCCCGGGGCAATCTTCAACCTTATGCCCCAACTCGCCACAATCTGGACAAACCAGGAATTTAACTCCAACTTTACCAACCTCTTTCTTCTTCTCTTTCCGATAACTCACGAGTTCGCGTTCCAATTCTGCAATTATGACTGACTCGCTTGAAGCTGATTTAACTGTTCGAGTAACCCCGACTTTTCGTCTTCGTTCAGCTACTGCTTCTGACTTGGAATCCTCACACATAATCTCAAGGAAATCCCAATCATCCTCTTCTGGTTGGTTCAACAACATCCCATTACATGACGATTTCAAATACTTTCTGTCCTCGTAAGTTAACCCGTCAACAAAACACTTCACTAACTCCCACAACTCAATCTGGTGGTGCGGGCATTTCCTGATCATCTCCTTATAACGAATAAATGCCTCATGAAATAACTCACCCGGTGACTGTGCAAAATGTCGAATCTCGATTCGGGCTTCGTTAGTCTTCGACTGCGAATAATACTCGTTAAGGAAAACATGCTGCATCTCGGCCCAGCTCTCAATTCTGTGCTTCGGTAGCGAGTTGAACCAGTGTTTTGCTTTGTCTTTTAATGAAAACTGGAACAACCGCAACCGAACCTCATCTTGATCATAAGTACCATCACCAATAGACCCGCAAATAGCTGAAAAATCTGACAAGTGTGAATACGGGTCTTCTGATCCCAGTCCGTGAAAATGGGGAACTATGCGGATGTAGGACGGACGGGATCTAAATGTCGGCTGTCCCTGAAGACGCACCTGTGGGACAATTGGTGATGCACCATCTGAAATAGCCGGTCTGACCCGACTGTTAACACTCTGAACCGGAGGCCTGTAATTCCTTTGTCTAGCCCTCGGTTCCTCAAAACCTCCCCGATTAACCTGAATCGGCTGTCTCTGTTCCTCCTGATACCTGCCTATACCACCTCAATCAAGATTTCTGTTCCTCCACCTGTTACCTCTCACCCTAACCGATTCCTCAACCTCTTCAACACGCAAACCCGCATTGTCATTTCTCGGCCCAAATTCCTCCTCATCTCCCTTTTCTTCGTCTTCAGTTTGAATACTGACATGGTCAAAATCTTGAATAGTCGGCTGTCGGTGACGAGGGGTATTGTTCGGGGCGGATGGCCCAGGTCTGTCATGGTTTCGGTTTCAGTTTTTGGAGCGTCGGGCTGAATTTTGGGGTTGTTGATTGGTGTGTATTGGTGGTGGTAGGTCATTATTTGGTGGGTTTTGATTATTCGGTGGGTTTGGTTCGGGTTGGAAGACATTAATTTCGGGTGGTGGGTTTTGGTTTTGATTTTGGTTCTGGTTCTGACCTTCCATATCTGGCTGTCTGATTTGAGCTCGGTTCTGCCGAGCTAACCATTCAATTTCGGCCTCATAAATCAGTGGAGAGTTTCTTCTTGAATGGCGGGTGTGCATAAACCTGTTACCTGCACAAATAACATACCCCGCGTAAAATGAGAAAATAAAACTAAACTACAAATAAAAATAAAAATAACAACTAATCACAAAACACTAAGCACACTAACTCCCCGGCAACGGCGCTATTTTGATGACCGTCGTTTGAGTCATGCAAAAACCTAATTAACCTAAGTATCTAGGGTAAATTAGGTATCGTATCCACCAGGAGTATGTGGTCAGTGTAATGTGCAACTAGTTTCTAGAGTTTTGAAGTAACTGTCAACTGTGCTGATCACACTAGCAATTGATTGGGTTTTAATAATAAACTATTAACTTAAGCAATTATTCAATCAAACAAAACAAAGCAAATCACACCCGGGAATTCAAGTAAGTAACTAACAGCAATCTCATGCAATCTAACAGATTAATTATCTCGTGTCAACTACAGACTGACTAACCGGTTAAACCTTAGGCATCCACGCTCGCTAACACACGACGCTGGTTATCAAACTGTCCATGCCAGTGTGACTCAACTAAGGGCAAACGTATGCTTTGTTGCAATTAACAGGTCAAACAATCCTTTGAGCAATTATTATAGCAATCGACAAACTAATCGTTCTGATCGAAATAAACCTAGACCGACTGATTGTACGAACATACTAAACATCAATACTCATAGATTAACATCAAAACAATTACAATTAGTTGTTCTAGTACATGAGAAATAAACTGAAAGATTACAAACTATACATCCCGGGTATGACTCGAAGGAACTAGCCTCGCATCGGCATCTCTTGGGCTTTGGTTATGATCTGGTAGGACATGTATGATGCTTAGAGATGATTGGAAGTGATGGGGGCTCTCTCTTCTGCTCTGAAAATCGCCTGGAAGGTGTTGAATGGCGTCTAGGGTCGTCAAAATGTAATATAAAATAAAACCCTAACTTTCACGATTCTGGGGACCATCGCGTAGCGCGATGGTCCTCTCTCCTGGTCCATCGCGCTACGCGATGGACCAAAGTCAACGCCAGTGAAATACAGGGCATCGCGTAGCGCGATGCCCCACCTTCAACACCCATCGCGCTACGCGATGGGTCTCTTTTCTCAGCAATTCCATATCGATGTCTTGATTCTCGTGCTGGACATCCAGGGTCTTCATTCATGCTCGTAAAGGTCCAAATTAAGCGCGTTAGGTACCTGTGACCTGAAACACGATAAACATGTATGAAGTACCATAGTTCCTAAACTAAACAAGTAAAACGACTAAGTTAACAAACAAAAATATGTACAAATAACCCGAACATCAATACATGTGAATGATCACCAAGAAGAGAGTTAATGTGTGGAGGTGTATTATGTGTGGGTAAAAACCGAAATCATGTAGGCTTGATTAGAATTCTATGGATTAAATATAATATTAAGTATACTAGTGCAAACCTATAGTAACGAGGGAATAGGGTAGACTTGGGATCTTAACTAAACCGGGATTGTTGGTATGTTTGGTTGTTGTAGTTTGAAAAAAATTGTTGTTTGAAGTGTTGCTTGGGGGCAAGCAACGGTTAAGTGTGGGAATGTGACGAGTGACTCTCACAGGGAAGCCGTTAAGTGAGTTAAAAGATATAAATGCATTGGCTTAACCAACATAATTTCTTGGAATTAGTTGACTATGGTTACTCATTTGTTTGCATGTAGGAGGAGGTAGAGGATGAAATTACGAGAACGTGGGCGAAAATGGCAAAGAAAAAGGAGTTGAAACGAGAAAGATATGAAGAAAACAAGAAAATGAGCAAAATCTCCACCGTGGCCCATGGTCAACACCGTGGACCATGGTCAACCCAGCAACAAAATGACAGTTTTCACCGTACCGTGGATGGACCGTGGCCCACGGTCCGACTCGTAACTTCCAAGTTTGGGCCACTTTTTAGGCCGTTTTTTGGTGTCTTTTCACATATCTTTCAATTGGGACGACCCTAGGGCGATTTCTGGAGTCCAAGACATTGTTTTTGGTGATTAAGAATCATTAGTTTGTGTGTTTGATTCTTATGAACAAGACAATTGAAGAAATGATGACCAACCAAACCATGTGTGGCTAATTTCTTTGGTATTTCTCTTGGATGTAAGGTTATTTACAATGCACTTTATGTTAATTGTTCTTAAGCATTGGATTGATTGTCTAATTGTTTATGTTAGGATAATCATGATGTTTATGTGATTGTTTGTAAATTGTCCATATCGTTTAAACCTAATTGCAATCTATACGTTCTTGGTGTCGTTGACAATTGAGATTTAGTGGAAGGAAATAGGGTTAAACATATTGATTGATTACCAAGTAGCAACCTCGCGTTCTAGGAATCCGAGTACTTAGTTCTTGATTAATCACAAACAATTATATTTACACAAAACCGGGATATTATGGTTTATCCATTGAACTTTAACAAGAGTGTTGCGTAATAACCCGAACTTCAAGAGGAATACTTGTTTAATCGATTGTTTACAACTTATCTGCTAGTTTATTTTAGTTCATAAAACTCAATCAAAATCAACTTGAAGATTAATTTTTGTCATTTACTTTTATATTAGTTTAATTACTAAGCTACTTTAGTAACACATATTCCACAAACTCTCTGTGTTCGACACCCACTTACTGCTATCTATTTAGTTGTAACTGGTTTATTTGTGAGTGAGTCTTCGACCCCACATCACTTACTACAAGTTTTGAACTTATGACCTTTACTTTAGTAACAACCAAGCAGAGCCGGCCCAACCATTTTGGTGGTCTTAAGCGAATAAAAAATCCGGGGCCTTTTTTAAAAAAGAAATTGGATTCATACTTTTCAATATTTGTTCATTGTGCTTCACATTTAATTAAATGAATAAGTTAAATATGAAACCACGATATTCTCTTTTATATTTTGAAACTCTATTTTATAACATAAGCTAGTCATGACAATATTAGATTTGTTTCTTAGAAAAAGCAACCAAAATGTTAATATGTTAAAAGATTGACATGAAAATAAATTGATTTGAGATATTGGACAACACCACACATCGATAATTTCAACACGGGTCTTTACAATTATAATGTCTATATATCGTTCTAATTCAAAGAAAAAAGAATGAGATTTTAAGGGGGGAAAATGAGTTGCTAACTCATGTTACAACAGTAAATCATTTGTTTCACACGACTATTTCTTAACTCATATAATGTTGAGTTCTATCTTCTTAACTTTATTTTTTCAACAATTGCAAACAGTTAACTAGGTACTTGAATTAATGTTTATTTTAGATAAATAAAATGTACACTAGAAAAATGAGTAAATGTAATTGAAAAACTAGAAAATATTATACTTTTGTTACGATTCAATGAATTATTTTATATAGTCTTACAAGTTAAAGACATGTGGATGCACACATATTTCAAACCAACTATACGTACTTGTCTCCTTGTATAGTATTATAAACATGCATGTGTGTAAATGAGTAAAAACAATCCCTGCAATAAAATTTCTTACTCTCTTTCTAATTATTTTCTATATTCATGTTAATCTTGTTATAATTTAGTGGTAGTATTATAACACGTTATCAGCACGAATCGCTTGTGGCTTAATCAAGAAGATCAACCAAGTAAGAAGACGTCAATCATAAACAAGGTAAACATATCATTAATAATGATTAAAAAGGTAACTATAATGATAAACCAAAACAGATATAAAAGACATCTTATTATAAACTTTTACTAATTATGGAACTAATAGCTCTCAAACATTTACTTACTAACTTTATAACTTTTATTATGCACACTAAATTTTATTCATGTACTACTGATTATTTATGTATCATAATCAGGTTCATTATTATTATTTTTCTGCATACTAATTTTACATCTTATTTAATAGATTATCATTTTTATCTCATTTATTCTATTACTTATAAAATAATTTATATATATATATATATAGAACCGTTGATGAAACGGTCATATAGCCGTTATAAAACGGTTATAAATTTTTCACTACAAATAACCAATTATCAATCTCAATCTTTTCACAAATACAAAACTATTCTTCTCAGGAATACCCAAGATAATATTTTTGAAAGATGCTTCACCCAGTTTTGATGTTAGCTACCATAATGATGATAATCTTATTGTTCTTAATTTGTAATTTCCCACCTAAGGAGTTTGATTTTTTCTTTTTCCTTTATCTACTTATTGCTCTACCTTTGTATTTTCTTTCAATTTTAATAAGTATGTAATCCTAATATTTATTTAATTTGTATTTAGTAATAAAATGACGAATATTGCAAAGCTTGAATTTTTGGCTCTCAAAGGTTCTGGAGATAACTATATGCCATGGACATCAAATATAAAAAGACACTTCAAATCAATGGGTGTGTTATAAGCAATTAATGAAAATAACATATTGGATGACCACAATAGAGGGAAAATCGATGTCTTTATTCAGAAACGCATCGATGAAATACTTCAGTTGGGGTATTTTAATCATGATAATCCAAGTGTTTTATGGAAAGAATTAAAAAGCAGATTTGATCATCAAAGGGATTCATTACTCCCTACTGCTAGAGCCGAATGGAACAATCTAAGGTTCCAAGATTTTAAAAAAGTGAATGATTACACATCTGCTCTATTAAATATATGTTCAAGGCTTGAATATTGTGGACAAATTATGTCCGAGGCAGATAAGTTAGAAAAAACTTACTCTACTTTTCATGCATCAAATATAATTTTACAACAACAATTGCGGTTGCAAAATTTTCAAACATACTCTGATCTGAATACAAATCTCATCACAGTAGAGAAAAACAATGAGCTATTAATGAAAAACCATCAAGCTCGTCTCACAGGATCATTAGTCATACCAGAAGCAAATATTGCTTATAATAATGATCATAAGAATTCTGGACGTAAATGGGAACAAGGCCGTGGGCGAGGCCATGGGCGTGGCCGAAACTATTTCAATAAAACCCATTTTAGTAGTCGCAACCACTCATTTAAATGGAATAATAATCGTGGACGTGGACACGGCCGCGGTCGTGGTCGTAGCCAAAAATCTAATAATTACCACGCTAACTAGCAAAACAAGTTTAAAAACAATGCTGGTATGTCCCAGAATGATGGAGGCTCATGTTTCAGATGTGGAAGTCCTAATCATTGGGCAGAGACTTGTCGAGCACCTTCACATCTATGTGAATTATATCAAACATCTCTGAGAGAAAAGGAAAAGGAAGTGAATATCGACAAAATTGATGATGCCGATATTGAATTAAATATCTTAGATTTTATCAATGAATTTGAACCCTGAAAGTGATATTATAAAATCACAATGATAATTGTGTATTTCCTTTCATGTTTATGTCTTAACTATGTTTAATTACTTTTCCTTTCATACAAAAATAAAAGTCTCTTGTAATAAATTTAGGAATGTATAATATATGCACTTACTGTTTTTTCTTTATATTTGAAGATTAAAATGAATTTCATTAGAGCAAAAGATCAATCAAGTGATGCTGATTTATGCATAGCAGATAGTGGTGCTACACATACTATCTTAAAATCTCAAAAATATTTTCATGAATTAAAACCAACAAAGGGAAATATTAGCACAATATCAGGTCCTTCAGACATAATAGAAGGAGTGGGAAAACCTAATTTGGAATTACCGAATGGTACAAAGTTTTTGGTAGAAAATGCTCTATTTTCTCCAAAATCAACCAGAAATTTGTTGAATTTCAAGAATATATATCATAATGGATTTGATACCTAGTCGAGGACTGTTGATAATGAAAAATATTTACATATTATAAAGAGAAGCCATATATTGGAAAGGCTACCAATGCTTCATTCTAGTTTGAATTATACATATATAAATGTGCCTCAAGCACATATGGCAGTTAAAGAAAACTGTTGTGATTATGGTATCGTAAACTTATGACATGATAGATTAGGCCATCCAGGATCCATAATGATGAACAGGATCATTGGAAATACACATGGGCATCCATTGAAAGATCAAAAGATCCATAAAATAGATAAAATGCCTCAATGTACATCTTGTTCTCTTGGGAAATTAATTACAAGGCCTTCGCCATTAAAAGTTGATAAAGAGTTACCAATGTTTCTTGAAAGAATTCAAGGTGACATATGTGGACCAATTCATCCACCATGTGGACCATTTAGATACTTCATGGCCTTAATAGACGCATCCAGCAGATGGTCTTATGTCACTTTATTTTCGACTCATAATGTCGCTTTTGCAAAATTTCTTGCTCAAATTATCAAATTATGTGCACATTTTCCCGATTATACCATTAAAAGAGTAAGGCTCGATAATGCGGGAGAATTTACATCGCATGCCTTAGATGATTATTGCATGTCTGTGGGATTGTTGTTGAACACCCTGTTGCTCACGTACACACGCAAAATGGTTTAGCTGAGTCGTTGATCAAACGCCTACAACTGATAGCTAGACAATTAATAATGAGGACAAAACCCCCTGTTTCTATTTGGGGTCACGCAATTCTACATGCTGGATCATTAATTCATGTGAGGCCAAGTGCAAATCATAAATAATCTCCCATACAACTTGTTTGTAACAACTCGGACGCACTGATTCAAACCCGTTACTCGACCCGTTTTATATTCGGGAGATTTTAATAATGAAAAGTATCGCGTTTATCGAGAAATTATTTTACAATTTATATTTATTTATTATATTGATTTAATATATAATTAACTATGGAAAATATACGTTTTAACCCAAAAGTAAACTTTAATTCTTATCTGTTTCCATCACCAAACTCCAGGGACTGAAATGCAATTTTTTCATATCCTTTTTATAACCCGTTTAACCAAATCCATAAACCATGATCCAAGACCCGTTTAACCATACCCGTGACCCGTTTATCTTACTTGATGCACAATTGTCGTTCTAAATTAAGAATTGAATCAAGTTTCTGATTATCCTTACCTTAATCGGCCTAACTGATATCAATAATTAGGAAACAAGATCAATTATAACGCGTAATGATTCATAGATAAACCGCCTTGACCTAATATCAATTATATAACGTAGGGCTGATCTTAATTCAATTAAACGCGTCTGCACCTCCTTTATAACCCGATGATCAAAAGCCCTAACCCTAATTGCGTAAATCTTGGTCGTAACCTCGGATCCCATTCTTGCCGCAACTACTGAGTTCATCGTTCTCCTTGGTTTCGTCATCGTTTACGGTAATTAAAACATGAATTCGGATAGTCTATAATCAATTGTCATAAGCCCTAAATCAATTTCAACCAATGTAAACATATTGAACGATTGCATACTTAGGGTTCTTTAGTCAATTTGGGTTTTTATTTAATTAAGTATATAAGGACCTGTTTACGAATCCTTACCAACTGACACCCTAGCTTAGTTGGCTAGGGTGTATGTGTATTAAGGATCTGGCCGGCTGTCTACGCGGGTTTGAGTCCCAGCTGGCCTGTTTTGTTGTTTTTATATTTTTTAATTGTTTTAATGATATATACCGTATTATAATTAATATTAATTATTAAATAAACAATATTTTGTTAAACCGACATCATAAAGTAAGCGTTTCGTGTCAATTAGTTTCGTTACAAGTTTTTCGTGTGCGTATATATATATATATATTATTAATAATAAATCATTATTATTTTATTAAAATCTGACACCAATATTGAAGTTGCTCATAAATTATTATAAATATTATACATATATATATATATATATATATATGTATGTATGTATTATTCATTTTAAACAAAATTATAATAAACATATTAACCATGTTAAAACGTGTTAATTATATTTTTACCATCGGGTTTCGTTAAAGATTTTAAGATATAAATTTTACGATAATTATATAGTTAAACGGTTATTATTATAATAGATCTCATCTTATATTTATTCAAACTAATTATTTGTAAGTTCAATTATACGATAAACAATCTTTTTTATAATTAAACGCTAAAATAATTTGTAGAGATCAATCGTTCAATCCATAACATACCAATCAATATAACTCAAATCACATCAAAATCCTAAATTCAGTATATGTATTATATCATTTATAAATCACTCATAATATTATTTAATTAGGATTCTTGGTAATTCTTGAAGAACGAGATTTTTCACTTTCTTGTCGTAATCATTCTCGTTTGGCTTAATCGATCAGGTGAGTTTTATCATTCCCCTATTTTACTCAATTTTCACAAACGTTTTGGGGACATATGCGTATATCTTACTATACATACATACATATGTATGTATATATATATATATATATATCAAAAATAGCAAACGTGTAATTGTGAGTGATTAATCAAATCTACTTGTTATGTGCTTATTTGTCTTTGTATGTAATTGTTTGACATATCCCCTTGGAGAGGGTTCTCATTGACAACCACCCGATTCGCTTGACAACGGTCTTATTCTCATTATTTGCTCATAGTTGATTTACAGGCGCCCGATTCGCTTGGCAATGGTTTAGTCGATAACTTATTTGCTTATGGTTTGATTTCATTACCGAATTTATTACGTTTTGTTTATGTATTATAATAACATTATTTTTGGTGTCAAAAATTGGTGATAAACTCACTCAACATGTTTGTTAACAGAACTCCATTTTCTACGCATATGCAGGTTGCTTGTATTGAAGACTGAAGTTTGGACACTTAAAAAGACCTTAGGGTTATAATGAAGACAAACATGGACTTAAAATTGTTATATTTATTTATTTGAATTGTTTTGTTATATTTGGATATTGTGTGTATTATTTGAACAAAATAATTAATTAGATATTGTCATTTATATTTATGATAGTATCTTCGAGCTGTGAGCAATCGGATCATGCCCCGGCATTTTCGCCTTAGGTTGGGGGTGTGATATTGTTTCCGGCAATGAGCCAAACATTTCCCACCTTAGAATTTTTGGGTGTGCTGTGTATGTTCCTATTGCACCACCACAACACACAAAAATGGGTCCTCAAAGAAGGTTGGGAATATATGTTGGATATGAAACATCTTCCATCATAAGATATCTTGAACCTTTAACGGGTGATGTATTTACAGCACGTTTTGCTGATTGCCATTTTAACGAGACAATATTCCCGGAATTAGGGGGAGAAATGAAAAGGCAAGAAAGTGATATATCATGGTATGTGCCATCATTGTTACACCTAGACCCAAGGTCAAAACAAAGTGAGACAGAGGTTCAAAAGATAATACATCTACAAGAAATTGCAAACCAGTTACCTAATGCATTTACTAATACAAACAGGGTCACTAAATCTCATATTCCAGCTGCTAATGCTCTAGCCCGAGTTGAGATTCCAAGTAAGCAAAACCATGATAATGCACCTCATGAATCCCAAAAACGTTTGAAATGAGGGAGGCCAATCGGTTCTAAGGATAAAAACCATCGAAAAAGAAAAGATTCTGGAAAGGATAAGGATACCAACCATAAAGAAAGAGACAATGGCAAAACCTTCCCTCAGGAAGAGGTAAATTATATAACCTTCCCTCAGGAAGAAATAAATGATTCCAACAAAGAGTTGTCAATCAACTATGGCCAAACACATGTAATGTGGGATCGAGATGAGATGGAAAATATTGATGATATATTTTCTTATTCCGTGGCAAGTGATATCATGGAAGAAATGATGATCCTGAACCAAAATCTGTAGATGATTGTCAAAGTCGACAAGATTGGAACAAATGGAAAGATACCATGCAAGCTGAATTAAGTTCACTAAACAATCGAAAGGTTTTTGGACCTGTTGTCATAACACAAAAGTCAATAAAGCCTGTAGGATATAAATGGGTTTTTGTGAGAAAACGTAATGAGAAAAATGAAGTTACAAGATATAAAGATAGACTTGTAGCTCAAGGTTTTTCTCAAAGGCCAGGAATTGACCATGAAGAAACGTATTCCCCTGTTATAGATGCTATAGCGTTTAGATATTTAATCAGCTTGGCAGTTTCTAAAAAATTAGAAATGCGTCTTATGGATGTTATTACAGCTTACTTATATTTATCACTTGATAGTGACATCTATATGAAAATTCCAGAAGGATTTGAAATGCCTAAAGCATTTAGCTCAAAGCCCAAAGAAATGTGTTCAATCAAATTACAAAGATCTTTATATGGGTTGAAACAATCTGGAAGAATGTGGTACAATCGTCTGAGTGATTATCTGATAAGCAAAGGCTATACAAATAATCTTATTTGTCCATGTGTTTTTATTAAGAAGACAACATCAGGATTTGTGTTCATAGCCGTATATGTTGATGATCTAAATATAATTGGGACGCATAACAAAATCCATGAAACGATCATTCATTTAAAGAAAGAATTTGAAATGAAAGACCTTGGAAAAACCAAATATTGTCTTGGTTTGCATATTGAGCATATAAATCATGGAATACTTGTCCACCACTCGAATTATACTGAAAAGCTCTTAAAACGTTTCAATATGGACAAGGCAAATCCTTTAAGTACCCCCAATGGTTGTTAGATCACTCAATGTCAACAATGATCCATTCCGTCCTTGTGAAGAAAATGAGGAGGTTCTTGGTCCAGAAGTACCATACTTCAGTGCAATTGGAGCGCTTATGTACCTTACTAACTGTACGAGACCTAACATTTCTTTTGTAGTAAATTTGTTGGTAAGATTTAGTTCATCCCCTACCAAAAGACATTGGAATGGCATTAAACATATTTTTCGGTATCTAAAAGGAACTGTTGATTTAGGTTTATTTTATTCTATTGACTCAAAAGAAGGGTTAGTTGGTTATGCATATGCAGGTTATTTATCAGATCCCCATAAGGCAAAATCTCAAACTGGATACGTGTTTAAAAATAGAGGAACTGCAATTTCAGGGCGCTCTCAGAAACAAACACTCGTTGCAACGTCCTCAAATCATGCTAAAGTCATTGCACTACATGAAGCTTCTAGAGAGTGTGTTTGGTTAAGATATATAACACAACTCATAGTAACTTCTTGTGAATTAGAGAAAGAAGCAAGTCCTACACCAATCTACAAAGACAATTCAGGCTGTGTCTCACAAATGAAAGAAGGGTATATCAAAACTGACAGAACAAAACATATACCTCCAAGATTCTTCTCATATACTCAAGACCTTATAAAAGATAAACAAGTTGAAATAAGATATGTCCAATCTAGCAACAATTCAGCTGATCTTTTTACAATGGCATTCTCTACAGCGACTTTCAGGAAACATGTTCATGATATTGGCATGCGACATGTACGAACAATGTAACGACCTACAAATTGAGGGGGAGCTATATACTGCACTCTTTTTCCCTTAGCTAAAGTTTTTTCCCACTGGGTTTTATTTGGCAAGGTTTTTAATGAGGCAGCACTTCAAAACCCCGAAGTTTGAAAAGTGTCATCCAAGGGGGAGTGTTACGATTCAATGAATTCTCTTGTATAGTCTTACAAGTTAAAGGGACATGTGGATGCACACATATTTCAAACCAACTATACGTACTTGTCTCCTTGTATAGTATTATAAATATGCATGTGTGTAAAGGAGTAAAAACAATCCCTGTAATAAAATTTCTTACTCTCTTTCTAATTATTTTCTATATTCATGTTAATCTTGTTATAATTTAGTGGTAGTATTATAACAACTTTTATTTTATTTGGAACTATCGATATAGTTGTTTCCTTTCCTAAAGAGAGGATTTAAAAAAAAAACATGAACCGGGTTAAGTGGGGATCGCTCCCTGATATAACAATCCTCAAGCGTGGGGTCTTACCACTAGACTAGATAGAAACAGTTGTCAAACAAAACTAGCTTAATAACTATATATATTACATATAAACTTTATGAAAGTGAGGCCCAAAAATTTTGGGGGCCCAAAGCCCTAACTTGGGTTGCTTATACATACGGGCCGCCCCTGCAACCAAGCCTACAACCATCATAATACATTACTTTTAATTTGTTTTACCCATTATAATATATACATATATAATGTTTTTTTTACTTGAAGGTCTTAATTAAGCGTGGGCCTAAAGCCATAACTTGTTTTCACTTACCCGCGGGCCGACCCTATTGCATGACGATAGAACTTCTTTGCTTAATGGTTAGAACTTCAAAACAAATATTTTGAGAGTGTATTAAGAGAGAATTGAATATGGGTTAATGCATGACATGGACATCCAAGAAGTTCATTTTTATAGGCTAGATCAATCTAGATAAGCATTCCTGACACGTAGGTATGAGTTGTGTTGTCAAAAAAGGTGTTGCCAACTTACTATTATGGCGAACATGCAAAAAAATTGTGTGTCGGATTAGACGGTCTGTCTGGTGACCGGATAATGCTGCTAGCAGTCATGCTGTTACAAGCCCTAATGCGGAAAGTAATATATAGTTAGACGGTTTGTCTAGCCAAAAGTTTGTTTATTTTCACTTTAGCTCATGGATTTCAACTTTGGCATATTTATTATCTGGTCCTTCACTTTCATAGTTGATATTTTTTGGCAGAAACTTTTCAACATGTTATAATATCTGAAGAATACTTACATTCGTATATAAATTTACATTTGAGCGTGGACATGATTGTCATCGACACATGCAAGGAACATAAAAAAGAAAAACCTGGCTAGCTCAAGAAAACGATCGATAAAGATTGTCAAGGCAAGTGACAAGGGCAATGTTGTTGGCATGAGGATTACCTACAAGCAAATTTCCATAGTTATTGGAAGAAGGAATAACCGGTGACAACCGCAGATCTGGATTTGTATGGAAAACGGAGAAGAGAAGAAAGTGCGATCACAAAAACTTAAAGATCAGTTAATGAATTTTTTATCAAAAATTCAAGTTGCTTGTTTTTCTTTTATCACATAGATGATACGATTAATTGTTTGGAACAATTCACATCCAGTTTTTCTTGATTGCATGGGCAAATATTATTTGTTTTTAATAATTGCTGCTACTTATGAAATCACTTACAAAGAGGGTAATTTCATATAATGGTAACCAAGTTTTAAAAGTGTTTCAATTGGGTCACTTAACTTTAAAAAGTGTTACAATTAAGTCACTCAACCTTCATATCTTATTAAATTAAAGGTTTTAATATGCTTTTTTGCCTTTTTCTTTTTTATTTCACATAGGAAATCTTTTTATCTTTTTTTTATGTTGACGTTGAGTGGCGACGTGGATTTTATTTTTATTTTTAAATTTTAATATTATTAACTTTTTTTTTATTTTTTAAATTTAACTACATATATTGCAAATTCTGATCCCCACATCTTATTCTCCATTTCTTTTTTGACGCACAAAAAAATCGGTGAGACTCGATTTGAAGATTTAATGACCCAATTTGAAAACAAATATGCATGAATGACTAGATTAAAACAATTTTAAAACTTGGTTACTATTCTATGATATATTCTATTTGAAACACCCACCATGATATAACAATGTATTGATTGTTTAATTGTACTTAACTTAAACATGCTAATTTGCTTAAAAAAGACTTCTCTAGGACCGTTTCAACACAAACCATTTGCTTGAAAGAAGACGACTTTCCAAAGTAGTGGTTCTATATGAGTTAATCACCGACGCAACAAGGCTTGGGTGGTTCATGCGGCTACCATATACGTGATTCACAAGTGTTTGACCTCTAATAAAATATCATGACCATTACGCGCACGAGACACACGTATCAAACACAACAAAACTTGTTAAAAAGTATTGATCACCCCACTCCTATTATTTTAAACATCATCATATTATAACGTGGAAAATGTTGCCAAAATGATCATCTTATCCACTCTCTCTCTCTCTCTCTCTCTCTCTCTATATATATATATATATATATATAATTACTTAATTTTGATATGAATGATATTATTTGTTACCTATCAAATGATATAGTGAAGGTTGTAAAAGTCGTTACACGTTCCCAGGGCGGTAGATAAGGGAGTTGCGAGTACTTGGTTTAGGCGGAGTGTCCTCGGGAAGTAGTCAGAAATAGTATTTTATAAAGAAATTAATTTTTCGGAGGTTATATATATGTCAAATATCAACAGTTCAAGAACATGTATCAATTGATGAAAGGCGTACCTCAATCAAACTTGAATAAGAGGTTTGCGAGTTTAGAACTTTGAATCGGATGATAAACAATGGTGGTTGTGAGTTTGTAACTGAAATTAGGTTGCGTCTTAACGTGTAAAGGAAAAAAAAACAATAACGGGCTCTTGGAGAAATTGAGTTCTTTTAACAGAAGTCAAAATTTTGTTACAATCGAGTTGGACGGCGTAGACCGAGTAGAGCCGCCTAAGCCCGAGTTGTACCGCCTATGACCGATTCCGATTTTTTTAACATTGGAGAAGAAAAGCGGTGCAGTGAAGTGTCGAGAAACGCCCATAGGTTAAGTGCTCGGCCACCTAGGCCGAGTTTTACAACACTGATTATAGTAACCTTTGTATTTAAACCTTTTGTTCAAATTAAATTTAATAGACAAACAAAAAATGTATTCCTATCATTTTATTTTAAAAACGTTAAAATTGAAAAAGTGAATTTATTTAATTTTTGTTATATATTTAATTGTACTAAAGAAAGGAGATTCCTTTTACATCGTAATTTAAGAATTAAGATAATCTTGACATGTGATTATGATCAATAATATTAAAAGGCATGCAACCAAGACCTCTTTGAGGTCTAAGAAAACTTATATTCAATTCAAAACTATTGAAAATGAAAAAAAGATAAATGTATCATTCAAATGCAAACTTTATTTTTATTAATTTCGAGTAAACTAAAATAAATATATTAATGAATATTGTTACTTCAAAATGTTATCATCCAATAATTGTAATAATTAATTCGTTCAATTTTTATGACATTTGTAAACGTGCGTAATACTTTTATTATAGTTTTAAAAGCAATAAAATAACAATATACTATATATTTTCAAGCTATTTAAATGTATTTCGTTTTCTTTTTTATCTAGTAGAAAACTCATGTGCGGAACTGTCATGCACTTGGTGAATTAAAAAAAAAGTGTAAAAATTTGATGTCGGCTCATGAGAGCGGTGGATAAAAAATGGTTTAAAATATATATACATAAACGGGTAGGTATCTGTAATCAAGTTTATAGAGTTAAGTGCCATTTTAGTACATGCGGTTTGTCCAATTACGCAACTTTAGTACCGTATTTGAATTTATTGCAAATGGCTACCTGACTTTTCTAAAACTTGCAATTTTAGTACTTTTTTCTAACCCCGTCTATTTTTTTCTATTAAGTCAAGGGTAAATTGGTAATTTTGATTATTTTATTTATTTTCTCTTTTAGCTAAGTGCCATTTTCATACCCATGGTTTGTTCAATTACGCAACTTTAGTACCTTTTTTTAAATTTATTGCAACTTGATACTTTGATTAATTTTTGATAGATAGACAAACCAAAAGAGATATTACATATTACATATTACAATTAAAAGATAACTAAATACATGATAGAAGATGAAAAACAATGAAATGTATAACATATTTTTTGGCCTTTTGTTCTTGATTGCCAATTTAGTAGCTCAAGATCCAAGTTCATCTTAGCCATTTTTCTTGCATTTTTTTTATGTGCATTGATTTTTTTTTCAAAAGTTTGGGTATGATAACAATAGCTCTTTAACACATCGGAGGATCAAGCCAAAACACAATCACACAACTTCACACCTCTTAGTATAGCATCAATTGAACTTGTAGATGAATGGCGGTTGACAAATCACATGGACAAAACAATATATCGTAATTTATTGAACTTAAAGATGAACAATGGTTAGGTTTTGAAGGATCAGTGAATGCGGGAGGGGGGTTGATCTGTTCATTTAGGGTTAGAGATGATCTTTTAATTGTAATATGTAATGCCTCTTTTGGTTTGCCTGTATATCGAAAACTAATCAAAGTATCTACTTGCAATAAATTCAAAAAAAGGTACTAAAGTTGTGTAATTGAACAAACCACAGGTACTAAAATGGCACTTAACTTAAACAGAAAATAAATAAAATAATCAAAATTACTAATTTGCCCCTGACTTAACAGACAAAATAAACGGAGTTAGAAAAAAAGTACTAAAATTGCAAGTTTTAAAAAAGTGAGGTAGCCATTTACAATAAATTCAAAAATGGTACTAAAGTTGAGTAATTGGACAAACCACAGGTACTAAAATGGCACTTAACTCTTAGTTTATATTATTGAAACTGTATTGAATGGATAAATCATTTAATGAAGAACTCGGAACTCCTTGGGTCGTTTAGTGTAGGATCTAAAATAAATATTCATAAATATATAGGAGTGTTTTAAAAAAAAATTAACGCATGGGTATTCTAATATTTTCTCAGGGGTGTCCGAATGGATTATAAAAAGAACAAAAAATCTCATTAATTTTTGCATTTCGTAAAAAAAATTGAGGGGATTCCCAAGATAACCCTTCTTCTATGCTAGATCCGATTCTTCTCTGGGCTGCTCTGTATTAAGAATTTGTCGACATTAATTTTTGCATTTCGTAAAAAAAATTGAGGGGTATCCCAAGATAACCCTGCTTCTATGCTATATAAACTTGCACAAGTAAATTTTTAGTTTTATATAATTACAAAACAAAATGTACTGAGAGTTGTGAGGAACGTTTTAAAACTTATATATATGACACACGAACTGATTTTTATAGCTATTTATTTTTAAATAAATCTGTCAAATTATTTTATGGTAATGTGTACACATCTTCTAAACAAAATCATATACGCATAGTTATAATCACGTCACCTCGCTTGATGAGACGAACATTTATACAGGTATATCTATAATTTGACATATCAAAGTATGTATGAAAGTCGTTTACGATATCAAAAGATGCTTTGGTTTGAATAAAACCTTGTTTTCAATAAAATTCATATCGAGATGCTTAGAAAAAAAACAGTTAAAGATAGCCTAAAATAACATGTAACAAAAAAAACATTAATTAAGTGTACAAAGACTAGAAAATGAGAGAACAGATTTTAAAAATAAAAGTTGGATTTTAATTAAATTATAAGAATTAGAAATAGCATTAAAGAGTGTGTGAATAAAAATTCTTACCGAATTAAAATCTTATAGCTAATGATCTTCAATCTAAGTGATTGAGGTGGGACACTCTAATACTTTAATTTAAAAAAGAATAATGAGTTGGGTTAAAGTCCCATCTAGATCAAAAGAGTTGGGGGTTACCGATTGGGTCAGGAGGTTTTCTCATTTATGATGAGTTTCTTTTTAAGAAGGGATATGTTATCCGTACAGCCTTTCAAAACTCACACACCCTACATACGATCGTGTAGGGGCTATACGATCGTATAAAACCCCACTTGAAAGAGTGTGTGAATAAGTCAAAGAGTGTATGGATAACCAGAGCCTTTAACAATGAAATGAAGATAATTAAGTGACTCAATGGTCCTTGATAAAAAAAACTAAAATCTTATATTGGTGTATGCATGGTTTGAAATTGCAAACAAAAAAGAAATGGAGGTTAGTTGTAGACACTGCAGGTAAAGTTGGCAATGGTGGGCTTGACTTTGACTAAATGGGAAGACTTCTTAACCAACAGCCGACAAGACTTCTACTACTTTTTTCTGCTATCTTATTAATACAAAGTTTCCATTAATAATAATAATAATAATAATAATAATAATAATAATAATAATAATAATAATAATAAAACTAGCACCATCGCCAACCAAAATCTAACAACACGCGTTTAATTACATTTTCAATTATCTTGAAAAAGAAACTCATTTTCATTCACCCATACATTTCCCATAATTCTATTAACACACTTACATAATCCGATGGTAAATCAGCACAATTGTTGTAGTGAACTATATATTTTTTTACAAATATATAACGGTATTATTTCACAATTGTTTTATGCTATAACTTTTTTTTTTAAAACATAATAGGGTATTATACTTATATGTTTAGTTAAATAAGTAATTTTATATTTTATATTATTAATTAAATATTTTAGATGGTTAAAACTGAAATATTGGTCTTATAAAACTGTCCATGAGGTTTAATCATAAGTGTCACTTTTATCAAAATAGGCAAGAGGATAGAAACACCTTGACTTAACTTTAAAAATTAAGGAGGTTAGTAAAATGAATGAAAATACAAGATTCTGAAATTTCATGGATCTAGTAGTAAAAAATGTACTAAAGTTACGCAACCGACAATCCTCAATTACGAAAATGACACTTTACTTTTTTAAAGAGAAATGGCGTCGAAGTTTATAGAAGGAGTGATACGTTTAAAAACACCTTTTAGTTATTTAAATCCGTTTTTAAAACTCAGAAGACAAGTGAATTTATAAGAGGACAGTTGTATTGCATATAGTAAGTAAATTACAAAATTTTAGTTATCAACCTGTAGAAAAGTTTAAAGTTAAGGAATGATTTTGACCAATAATAATTAAACAAAGGTGCTAGACCACAAAAGTAAATGTTTCTTATTAATTAATAAACTGTAGAAGAATACAAAGAAGCAGCCAATTATTAAATTTTGAACTTTAATGCATTATATATACCCTATATATCTTGCACCTTGACTATTATAATTTATAACATCACCATCCTCTTTTCTTCTCTCTCAACTCGCATCTCCTTCTTATCTATATATTCCACTCTTTCCTTTCATTGACTTCTTCAGTTTATCAAATTTACAACAATATCATTCTACTGCAATATTAGGGGAATATATTTTGTTCAAGATTCTTTCAATGGAATACACAAGCTTGGTTGATACTTCTTTGGATCTCAATTCAAATCCTATCAACTTCCTCTCTCTAGTTCCTGTAAGTCCTTAAAATATTTACATATGCATGATTTTTTTTCTTGAATGACGAAAACTGGCTAAACCCCTAGAAAGCTCCCAGGGGGTTAGACGTTGCGACTCGTTGGGTCTAAATGCCTAATTCACCCAGTGGAGCTTCACCCAGGCTTAAACCTGGGAATATGGCACATGAGTGGGATTTTTACCCACGACATCAAACTGAAGAAACCCTTAGGAGAACCTAAGGAAAAATTTCTGACCATATACATGATGTTATTCAAATCTCTTTAGCTTACAAGGTTAATTTCTTGATTTTGAATCACAGAAACAAGAAACTAAGAGCAACTTCATTGAACTTGGATTGAAGATGTCATCTGTTAATGATGAGGTATAACTTATAGGCTATTTTAGCATATGGGTTCCACTCTTTGTATCTCTTTATCTTTCTTTTTGTAACTTAATGAGGGTTTTAATTTTGGGAATTTGTTATGATCAGCAGGCTGCTACTAGTGCTTTGATGGAGGAATTGAATAGGTTGAATACAGAAAACAAGAAGCTTACTGAGACCTTGACTGTCATGTGTGAGAACTACAATGTTTTGCAAAAACATGTGGCTGATTATATGAGCAAGAACTCGACACTTTCGGATACCACATACAACTCCAAGAAGCGGAAGTTCGAATCAAGTAATCAAATTAATAATGAGAGGGGAGTTTCTGAAAGCAGTTCAAGTGATGAAGATTCTTGTAAGAAACCTATACAAGAACAACATATCAAGGCCAAGATTTCTCGAGTTTGTGTTCGTACCGAAGCTTCGGATACTGGCCTTGTAAGTCCTCTTGATTAATTCCATCTATGCATAAATCTTTATAAACAATGCATCCCGAAAGGCTTTATGTAGTACATGTTAAGTTGTGCTATACAACTTAAAATGGTAACATGCCATACACAGGATGATTCAACGTGTCAAGTTGTGATTAAGTTTCACATTGAATCATCCTGTATGACAGTTGTTAGCTATACTTAAAGGATGTATGTTAAAACTTTATTAAATATTAGTTCTAAATGCATATGTTTTATTTGTTGTGAATAGTTGGTGAAGGATGGATATCAATGGAGGAAATATGGACAAAAGGTCACAAGAGACAACCCTTCTCCTCGAGCTTATTTCAAATGCTCTCATGCTCCAACATGCCCGGTTAAAAAGAAGGTGAGAAACCCGTGCCAAATTCGATCTTGATTTGTTCATAATTTACAAACATATGTTATCGATTTCGTGATCTAATTTGTTTTGTTTTTTAATCTTTAGGTTCAAAGAAGTGTTGAGGATCAATCAATTTTGGTGGCAACTTATGAAGGAGAGCACAACCATCCAAACCAATCGAAACACGAGCAAGCGAGTTCAGGCTTGAGCCGTCCGGTTGCAACCCCTACACTTGGTTCAGTCCCGTGCTCAGCTCCACTCGGTTCATCAGGACCTACCATCACTCTAGACTTAACCACCCCACCAAAACAACCTACTAACCCTTCTTATGAAGGCAAGGTTGGTAACCAAAGAGTAGACTCGCCCGAGTTTCAAAAGTTTCTTGTAGATCAAATGGCGTCTTCGTTGACAAAAGACCCAAGCTTCAAAGCAGCGTTAGCCGCCGCAATTTCGGGGAGAATGGCTCAACAAAATCAGCCACAAAAGTGGTAGTTAATTAGCTAGCTAGCAATTGAGATCATGCATTGTGTAGATATCACATGATGGTTAAAAGAAAAGAAAACAAGTGCAGTGCTAGTGGTAGGAAGCTTCAATTTGATTTGAGATTGTAGGAAGGAAAAAATGTACACAATTTGTGACACATATATTGAACCAAACCAACAATACTTGAAATTGTTTATATGAATGAGTATTCCGGATTTTGATTTCTCTATTTTGATCTTATTATTATTTTTTTTAGTTTGAACACGGATTTCTTTTATTTCCAAGTACTTGAACTAAATTCTTTTTATTATTTAAGAGATTTTGTCTCTATCACCGGTGTTGCAAAAATCCCGACTAGGCACCGATTTTAATCGCCAGTCCCTACTTTACTAATTAATTTTGGGCTAATCAGCTAATTAATCGGTCAATGGTCAAATCCGGCCAAAATCAGGATTAATCGAACTTAAACGGCTTTTCCTGATGAGGCTCTGGCCAAAATGGGTGGTTTTCAGCGAGATTCCAGCAAAAATCAACGGTTTCCGGCGAGATTCCAGCCAAAATCAGCCGTTTCCAGTGGTATTCCAGCCAATTTCCTGTCAAAATGTGTTTGTGTATGTATAAAACTGAAAATCACATATAAAAATGTGTGTGTGTAAAACTGAAAATTATACAAGCCCGATCTGATTAATCGCTAGTAGCGACTTGCAACTTTTACAACAATGTTTGTCATCGGGCACCAAACCAAACCGGTACCATTATTAAATTCATAATCGAATCATTTACCATTTGAGTTTACAAAAGGCGTTGGACGTTGTGTCTTTCACGTGGAAAATTATCCATATACAAGGACCCTTTATGTGGTCCAATCTATACGTAGATTCAAACAGGTCCTCATACTCTAAGATAATATATTTTGCAACATGTTTTGATTCTCAATATTAATAATATCTTTCCCCTTTCGAGGATACGTGTCAAGTATAACTTACTTGGAGGTTATACACAAATATTAACTGAGTTTAAAAAACATCTATATTTATATTTATACTTTCTAATAAAAAATTATAAATTTTTTCACTTGTCACTCTCAAATTAAACCTCATTATTTTTAACAATTTATCATGGTAAAACAATATTTATTATTCTTAAATTTATGCTTCAAAATTTGTTAATTTAATATTTACTTCCTATTTTTTTTTCAAATATTTGATATTTATAATTATTTTTTACTTTAAAATTGTTTTAAAAACTATTATACAACGACTCTGTGTATTAATAGTGTTTAATATGTTTATTGTTTCTTGTATATCAATTATTTATTAAATATTATATTTTCAAAAACTACTCGTATAATAGACGGATCTCAAATTAGTACAGTATAAATAAAAACAAAACATTTCATTAATGTAAAATTAAATTATAATAATAAAAAATAACATTGCATCTATTACAATAACCACCACCGTTTCAAATGCAAAATATGAGTGTGTGCAATATGTTCTATCGAAAAGCTCATTCCATGTGTATTCCTCAAAGTTAACGATAGATAATGATATTCTCTAGTTTTCAACACTTAAAAATCAATTAACAGTTAATATAATTGAGAGCGAATCATTTGGACCACCAATACCAAGTATCAAGAGTTGGGCTTTCATATAATAAATAAAGGGATATTAGTTTTTATTAATTATAATATCATTTTTTTGGTTGTTGTTGGCATGGGCGGATCTTATTAAGGGTGGGGAGGGGTTGTGACCCTCCGGGTTTTTGTTCAGAAGTACAATATATATAACCAATGTTTTTGTAATTATGCTATGTTTTATATCTTTTGTCCCTTCTATCTGAAAGCTCATATTCATTTATGTGAAAGAACATGTTATTTATTGGGATTTATGTTTTTTATTTGATGAAAATAAAATTTTGTTGCTTTTATGCATGAACTTATGATTAGTCTAAAATTTTTTGCCCTTCTAATATAACTGTTCAAGTTCCGCCACTGGTTGTCGGTCCTAACTAATAAATTGGTAGCTGGTGGTCCCGTCTTTTAACGTATTTATAGCCAACAAATTCGCGACTAACAGAATTCTAACGCCGCTACTTGCAAGTCACCGGAAGAACGCATTTGACCGGAAAAGTAACAAATTTTTTTCCGGAAAACTCAACCTGAACACAGCCACCACCACCAACTGATTCCGACGATGGTTATAGGGTTCCGGCGATCTTAATAATTGGGGCTTTTACTATAAAAAGATTCCTAAAGGTTCGATCTAGGGTTACAAAGATGCCTGCGACGAAAATGCTGAGTTTTTCGAAAAAAAGTGTTAGTTTTCCGACCAAAAACGTTTTTCCGGCAACCGGGAACCAACAGCGTTAGGAATTTGTTAATCACAGACAGTTGGGAAAAAATACATTAAAAGATGTGACATTCGAGAACCAATTCGTTAGTTGGGACCGACAACGACCAAAAGATAATAGCTTAGATTAATAAAAACCAATACACACAAATAACATTAAGAAAGCGGATCTCCTTGTCTTATGAAGGATTCAACCTTTTTTCTCTTTCGTTGGGAGACCCGACCATAAAAATCCAATCATATACGTAAGCCGTTGTATGGCATCGTGTTAAAGTTTGTTAGTGTATTTTGAAGGTTAAAAATCAAATGATCTAATTTCCTAACAAGTAACAATTTGAGTTTCCAAAACTATGGAGGATATAAATCGTTAGGTTATCTATGGTTCAAAAACCGTTCTCTCAAATGAATAAATAAATGTATTCGTCACATATTCTAGAAACAAGGACTCATTACTATTTTTGTTTTGTCCCGCCTACAACTCACCCATCACACAAATGGCTGCTTTTATAGTTTTATTGCCTTCACACTACTCACCAGACACCAAATTCCAATGCGTTAATTAATTAACGTCATCTGCACCTGGCTGCTCGTTGGATAATCTACACACCACATATTTCTTAAGTAATATTATGTTTATATCTACGTGAGTAGGTGATAGTAGTCAGTACACGGTTTCATTCGGTTATTAGTCGCAACCAAATTTATAAATCGAATTTTGGTTAATCAGTTTGGTTTATTCGGTTTTTAGTTTGTTTAATAAGTAAAAGTCAAATCTTGGCTAAAACTATAACTTTAAATACATGAAATGGATGAATAAATATATGTAATGAATGTATAAATACATTAAATTTTTACTTAACAAACACGAAATGGAGGTATAATTACGAAATTGTGGTATAAAACATGAAATACAAGAAAATGAGGTATAAAAGCTAAAAATATATGAGAATATGATGGTTCATATGGTTAATTTCAGTTAACCGAATGTATAAAAAATAACCGATAACCGATTTTCGGGAAATTCAGTAAATTTCAGTTTGGTTCTTTGGTTAAAGGTTCGGTAATTACTCACCCCTACTTCCCTAGATGACAAAGAGGGTCAACGTGACAAAAGGTGTTTTGTTGCTTTCACACAAACAAGTTGAAGAGTAGTACGGGTGGAATGATGAAAACCCTAGAGTTGTTGACGAATCAATTGGTTATATTGTATGAGAAAGGCGTATAACATTGTATGAGAAAAGGGTGTTGATGAGGAGCTGGTGCAAGAGTTAGCAAACTCTTACACGGACCAACTTGATAAGGGTAAACATGGTGGAAATGGTCCAAACTTAAGAAAGGAATAACTTGGGCTACGAGTGGAATTGACGGGACCATTACCAGTCGAAAGGAAAGTTCTCGACGAGTCATTGGCGGTTTGGTCTAGCTTTCATGCCTAAGCCCAAAATCCATCATTTAAGCCTTCGATTTCACCTAAGAAGACTTTTCGTAAACTTTCTATAAATAAATTGACACGTTTTCTAGCTGTCACCGGTAATTTAGGTCATCACTTAACATTTTTATTAGAGTTTCCAATTGTTATTTTGGATGCTTCTGGTAGTGATTTCTTTATTGGAAATTTAAATGAAAATGATTTTTTCCTTGTGATTTACTTTCTCTGTTATTTTATCTATATTAGGTATGTAATTAATTTGAAAAATGATAATGTTACATATGTTTTGATAAATTCGCTTTTCTTAAGTAATTTACTAATTTTGTACGACTTTTTTTTCCTTTATACCATTTGACAATCAACTCCTGCAACACTCCATCTTTCATTGTACCGCAAGGAGATGGGGCGGGTTTCCCTTGCGACGCCGCTCCCCCAAGTCAAACGGCAACACCCTGATAGATGTTTTCATTTACAAGGAATGGGGTCGTTGAGAGAAGACTTAAGTTGAAAGGAAAAATAGAAATCATAAATGGAATGCTATGTCAAATTCAATTTGTTTTAGTTTGACATTTTATACAACCAGATAAACGACCGCCACCACCGTCAATAGAAAGAAAAAAAAACATATACAATGTGTATGTATTTCCTTTGGGCATCTTCGACTTCTTTACATTTTTTTTTTGATCAACCGTGAGGTTCTTATTAAAAAATGTCAACTTCAAAACCACCTTGCTTTTGAATTTTGAATTATCATAACTTGTGGTTGTATTTTCCTTTGTTGGAAAAATGGGTCTAGGTGGTCAAGTAATAGGTAGGGGTTTCAAGACGATTTTCTTCAACTCGGGTAACATTATTCGGAATCGGTCCAACTCAGAGCCATGTCTATAATATTAATCATTAAAGAATGAATATCAGTTGTTAAAATACTCGAGTAACATATCCTTTAGATTTATATTGAAATCCATGTATCATGTTATTAGTAAATCTATTATATTTGATACATATATAATTTTTCAAAAATTAATTTCTTTATAATTTACTATATCAAAGTACTCTCCGAGTATTCCCCACCTATCGACCGACTTGACAGCACGTAGCGATTTCTCTAACATTGGTATTTTCTAAGCTCATTCTTATGGGAAAAAAAGTTGCTATCGCATTAAAGACCTCTAGATAATACGTAAAATATATCGTCGTCCAATCTTTCCATTTTTTTTAATGTTTTCTCATCGCGAGTCGTGCCACTAGTTGTTCGCACATAGACCGGGGCTCGAATTCAAAGTAGGAAATCCGACTATTATTTCATGACAACCATCGGCATTGCCATACCCAATGTTTTAAAAACCGGTATTTTATTCATACCGGATTCGACTAAAAAATGGTACAACTGGTTGAACCGGTTCATATCGAGAGGTTCAACCGGGTTGTATAGTTTACCCTATAATTTCATATTAATGCTAACCTTAGCTAAAAAAAAAAAAAAAAACATGATTCTATATAACTACTATAGGAAGATGATAAAGCCAAATTGATACGAACCGAATCATTAGTCAAATGATTCAAAGAAATTAGAAGAAAAATTGATAGATATATAGAGAGATAGCAGACTAAATCATTTTCTTCCTTCATAATCCTAATCAAAATACTAATGGCTTTATAAATAATAAACTACCCATGGAATTAATAAACTAACTTACCCATGAAAATAATAAACTACTAGAATGTGAAATACTTAAAAACAAACTACTAATGCATGTGATGATGTGAACGTGAAGAATGATTGGAATAGAAAAGACACATAATTAATTCAATAGCATATTAGAAACCAACCTTAGATTGAAGCTTCATGTCACACCTCAACCTAAGGCGGAAATGTCGGGGCGTGATCCGATTGCTCACAGCTCGAAGATACTATCATAAATAAAATGTGACAATATCTAATTAATTATTTTAATTCAAATGTACACACAATAATCAAATAACAAAACAATTCAAATAAATAAATACAATCAATTAAATTTAAGTTTGTCTCCAATATAACCTATGGTCTTGACTACATATCCATACTTCAATCTAAGCAACCTGCATATGCATAGAAAATGGAGTTTGTCAACAACACATGTTGAGTGAGATGATCACCAATTTTGAAACATTAAATAATAGCACGCACACACACACACACACATATATATATAGTTGATAAATGATAAATGCGCAAACCAACCATGTGATAATAATCAATCGAATCATAACAAACATGCATATAACCAAATCGTGTGTGCCAATGAAATCGTTGCCAAGCGAATCGGGCATTGATTACAATGACTAAGGTTGTCGTTTTACCTTTGCCAAGCGAATCGGGCTCCGGTTACTAAGTCGGTCGTATGATCATACTAATGAGAACCCTCTACAAGGGGATATGTTGGACCTCTCCGAAACGTTATCAAGTAAACAATTAAACATGTAGCAACTAGCAAATAACATTCAACTGATATTCACACAATGATTATATTTGCGATTTTGTGTATATATATAGATAGAAAATATGAATAAGTATGCATATGTCCCCAAAACGTTTGAAAACAGTAGATAAAAAGGGGAATGATCAAACTCACCTTAGACGGAAGGCAAGTGATTAATAAATTCGACAAACGAACTAATGATTTAAGCGAGTCGTCCAATACACGTCCAACGAGAGTAATGATCAGAATTTGAAACTTTGTGATATCAAACTATAAATAAAAACAAACTTAATGCCACTGGAATCAATCCAAACGGATGAATAGAACTCTAGTTATGTTGATTTTAATGTTTAAACGAGTCGAGTCTGACCAGAATCCGAACTTCGAGTTGGGAGTCGGGTTTTGGTCAGAACCCTTAAAATTTAATTACAAGAAGAAAATTCTTCTGGACCGAACATTGAATCCGACCAGAAGTATAAGAAAACGAGAAGTCAAAGTTGTTGACTGTTTTACCCTTTATCGGGTTTTAAAGCAATTGACCAGTCAATACCCTTCAATCTCAGAAATTTATTGAATTTTATTGACTAGGGAATATGTATGAACAATTTTAAAGTTTACAACTTACCCGGAAAGTAAAAGGATCAAGAGATATAATGAGTCAAAGATCAACGTATAAGCAAAGTCAAACGTCAAGGCTTGTGTCTTTAACGAATATGCAAAAACCGAAGGGTTTGAGAATGAGCAGAGGTAGGTGACGGCTGGAGGAGATGTAGTAGGGTTAGGTTAAGGTTTACAGCGGGGAATTATGATGTGTTTATATAAGAATAGCTAAAACGAATCAAATATGGGCTTTTTGGCTCGTTTAAGCAAGTATATGCGATTTAAGGAAAGAATCTTCGATTTATTCACAAAGATCTGATCTTGGACAAAGGAAAATGAATTAGGAATGGTATTTTAGTCGTATGATATTTACTTGGACCTTAATTCACTCTAACATGCCTAAAATAAACGATTTTATACCTTAAACGAACTTGAAAACGAACTAAGGCTTAAACGATCTGTGCAGGTACCCCGTCGCACCGCGCGGCCACCTAGGGTGATCCCGTCGCGCAGCGCCCAGGGCCACAATGGGGAAAGTTTCATTTTTTTCATTTTTAGCCCCTGTAGTTTGATATTTGGTCCATTATTGAACTTTTTATGTTTTAAATAAGGATTTAGACATTATATAAAGTATGAGGGGTATAAATTGAACATTAGAAACTTAAATATATTATTTTTTCTTAATAATGAAAATCTAAATTATTCCTGGTCGGTTTAAACGTAAACGAAAAATCCGAGATGTTATAGTCTCCCATACTTTAGGGAATTTCGTCCCGAAATTAAGGAAAACCAAAACATCATCGTTTTGAAAACAAATTAAACTTTTTAAGGAAAATATCATAACGTAGAACTTCTTAATAACCGATGCAACGCTTCAAATGTCAATCCGATAAGGGCATTTATATATAGGATGTACCAGCGGCGTATCCACCATGTCCTTATCATCTCATCATTCGTACCGTTACCCAAGCTACCTTAGGTTCTAAATCATGACACATAATTGTACTTATTATGATTTCCATGCGAGGACTCGGATAATTATGTTCGCGACTATAATTACTCTTATCGTCGGATGGTCCGCATAATTCGTTTCATCATGTGGGTTATAAAACATTTAAAATCATCACTTTGTAAGAAACAAACGTTTTGAAATAAAATTTTCAAGAGAAAACAATTGTCTTGATAATTTTAAATATAATTTCAAATGATAATTAATAAATGTTCTAGTTGAATTAATAAAACCGTGAGATTTTGAAAACCTCTTTAGCTTTTAAAAGTAAAATTTTGAAAATTGAAGAAAATAGATTTGGTGAAACAGATGTTATTGTGATAATCAAGATTAAAGAAATGAGACGGACATACAAGATCCTAATAGATTAACTTCGATAAAGGAATTTTACTCAGGTGATGAATTATGCAAGGGTTTATTTTATAACAAATAGTTAACGACATGCGGAGTTTTTAAAGATCGTATTTTTTTGGAATGAAGTTCTTAAGATCGAGAATATATAGTTAACGAAAATTTTTGGTGAGTCGAGTTTAGTTAATTTAAGTACTTATGAGTTTAAAGAAAAGTTAATACAAGGTCATAATTTTTCAAGTTGGTGATTTTTAAGATTTAGATTAATTCGATTAAGATATTCTAAAATATTAAAATTGTTAGTAATTTAAATATTAATGATAATGCGAAAATATACTTATTTGAATTAAGTTGTTTAATAGATTAAACTGGGAAGCGGATATTCCCGAACCACCGAGATATTTCTATTCCAATTAAATCTTTAAAATTAGATAAAATATAAAGTAGGTAATTGAAGATATTAAATTAGATTAAATTGGGAATTCGTGGATTTTTCTTTTTTACAAAATCGTTATAAATATTTGGGAATATGTAAATTGAATTATAGATAATGAAAATTTAAGTAAATAACAAATTTTAAATTAAAGTGAAGCATAAAATAAGATAAATGCGAGACTAGAAATGCATGAACCAATATGACTATTCTAACACTACGAATTTATCATTTAAAACGTTCAAGATTCACAAAAAAATCAAAGTAGAGAGTTAAAATTTTTACGATGAATGTTCAATCAAAAGTCAATTTAATAATAAAAGTTAAATTAATTAATGGAAAATTTTTAATTTAAAAATAGAAATTAAATTTAGAGAATACATAATTTAGTTTAATAATAATAAAATTTACTATAATTGAATTTTAATAATAAAGATTTATAAAGTGAAAAATAAGTTGTGAAAATCATCATGATATTGAGAAAAACAAAAGGTAATAAATATTTATAATTTTAAAGTTGAGGATACGGATTTAAACGTACTTAGAAATTTATAGTTTGAGGATATGGATATAATTAAGAAAATATAATTTAAATAATATTTTAATGGATATGAGTTAGTATAAGATTTCTTGTTCGGTTTATTTAGTTTTGTTGAGATTGGCGGTTAATCGGTCGTCGTCGGACCGATCAAAGATAAAGAAGAGTTGTGTTCCTAATCACCTTAACCTAGTTATGGTAAGAAGGGTGTCAACCACGAAGAGTTTATGGTCGGTGATCTAAATTTAATCGATTAATAATTATGAAGCTTTTTAAGTAATCGTATAGACCAAATATGATTTTGGTTTAAAATAAATATTTTTTTAAGTTTTAATGAAAACAAATAATAATGTGCAAGAAATAAATTTGAATTGTAAACAATGTTTATGAAACGAATCAAACCCGGGTTTCAAGTTCTATAAGCAATTCAGGCAAGACACACTATAAAAATGAGTTCATGTAATCACAATAGTTATTTAGATTCAATACATAATTTCCCAACTAAAAGCATCAATACTCGTCTATCCTAGGTAAATGGTGCAAGAAAACCTTCACGCAAAGAATTTTGGACAAGTATATGCAATATAGATTAAGAACATGAATTAACCTTAACACGCATCATGGACACTAGCAACTATCATCTTATGAGGTCAATGGTGCAAGAAATCCTTAACAACATAAGTTCATAATAATAAAAAGTCACACAATTCGTGTTCATACCAAACAATTACATAAAATATTATCTCAATTTATAGATGTGAAAAACCCTAAAACTTACAAAACCCTACACCCGGGAATGATTAAGGGTGGATTAGCCGCTCATGGTTGTGGAGACCATCTTCACTTTTGTTGTGTAATCTTCAAGAATGGATATCCAAGTGATGATCTCTAATGGTGTTGGTTTTTTTCTTTTATAATTGTTCTCTTCCTCTTGCTGCTCGTAACTGCCACTGTCCGTAACTCCCTTTTTTAAAGAATTCAATTATCTCTCTTTCTTCTTAATCTTGTAACTTTTCTATCTGTAACCTCCCTTTATGACCTGCCCTCGTTCATTTTCTTAATCCAATACCAGCCCATCCAAAAATGCACTTCGGCTCACCACATATAATTGTAAAGAATTATTGGAGCCATCATTTGTTTTTTATGCTTGACCTATCCACGAGACCAAAACTACATGTATCTTTCTTTCTTTTATTTATTTATTTTTTTCATTTTTGTTTTTTTTAACATTGATTCTCTTGTCTCTAATGTAATAATGACCACATAGGAGATTAATTCCAAAAGATCGATTGAGTTTGCATCTTCAGCTAACAGCATCTCTTAATCTCAAGTCCAACTTAATTTCCCTGTCTAAGCTTCCATTACCTGTTATATTTAACAAACTCAAAATAATTGCGTTTCACAAATATTAAAACTATAAATGTAATATTATTAACAATTAATTACACCCAAACATCCACTCATCACATCCCCACACCTACCATTTGCTTGCCCTCAAGCTAAATATCATGCAACACATATACCTTGATTGATGGTTCATCAATTAGTATCATTAATACTAGTAAGGTGTAAGGTCATACCCAATTACCAAGACTAACACTTTCAAGATTGATAACCCACCAAATAATTTTGTGATGCATTTAAAAATAATGGAACCGCCAAACAAGTTTACTTTGTTTCCGGTTAAGGTATACATGATCACACCTCTCACAAATATATCTCTCCTCTCGGTTTAATATCTGGACCAGCAAAAAGTGTGCTAGTATCTCTCTGCCCTCTATACCAAGTATGAACACAAAGTAATAAGCTTGCAAGCCAGTCATATCTCCACCCATTAACCACCGGTTGCATAAAGAAAAGGACTAAGGGTTTTGTTGTGGCTTAGGTTAGGGTGCGGAAAAGGAATTATTTAGTGACTTATGGTGGATGAGATCCAATTTATTCAAACTAAACAAAAAATCAAAACTAATAAACTTACTGCTATTTACAACCGTTACTAGCTCTTTTTCAGTTTTTCTGATTTTTTTTCTACTTTTTTTTTCTTTTTTTTTCTTTTTTTTTCTTTTTTCTTTTTTTTTTAAAGATTACTTACATCAATATATAGAAACAACTGACCCGAGACATACGTACATTGTGTACTATGCTCAAGAACTGACAATAAACAATTCTAATATATCGGATTTCATCCACAAGGTTTAAAACAAAAGGCCAAGGCTAACATGGCTTGTAACGTGGGATTAATAAGTGAAAGGGAAAATGCATAAATTTGGCTCCTAGTGTATAATGTAGGGTTTGGAGTTTTTTTTTATGTAAAGGCTATTAAATGGGGGTTTCTACAGTCATATTTCTTCATACAGGTGGTGGTATTAAGATCTTGACATGCATATGACAAACAAGTTCTAGATATCATGAACATACTGGTCACGCTCTTTATAGCACTCATATGACATGTGTATATATCTATATATTATATGTGTATTATATATAAGGCAAATCTCACACACGCACGGAAGGAAATAGGTTGCCGACGTGAAACATGTGTACCCGTCCCCATGACTCGTTATCCCCGTCTAAACGGTCCATTTTATTTTTCCTTTTTAAAAAATATTTGATGAGAATACTTTCGAGAAGCTTAAAAACTGACCATGACCAAAGACCTTTAACTTGGCATTAATAACAGTAATTAACAATTTACAATTTCGGCTTTGCGCACATTCAAGCTACTATAAGGCAAATAAAAATTTTCAATTTTTCCCCCGTCCCCACACTTGAGGTTAACATTGTCCTCAATGTTAAAAATTTAGCTTTTAAAAGAGCATTAACGAGAACGGGGTTAAAATTTGATTGAATATATTAATTTAAAACCGGGATGCAATGGTCACAACAAACTTTTCAGCAAAGCAATGAGTTAACTCGAATGACAAAACAAAGCATGGAAATGAGAGCACCTGATTTGAGCAACTTCAGTTCGTCCTAGGCTTTGGATGACTTGTATTCTTCGAAGGTATATATCATCCGTCCCCTTTTTGCTTCGAAGATTATGTCATGCGTTGGATATCCCTCTCTCTCTCTTTCTTAAATATGTTTCTCTCTCTAAATGAAAAAGTGTGAATTATGGCATGACGTTAATGTAGCATATAGTGAAATTTAATGCATCTATGGCTATACCGTGTAGTCTTAGACTACTTTTATTCACAATCCAATCCAACCCAACTCAACTTTTTAATAAAAAATTAATTTCTCTCTCTTCAACCTACACAACCCAACCCAACTTTTCATTTTTATTCACAACCCAACTTAACCCAAACCAATTAGTTTAATACATATATCTTATTAGCTTTTAATTTATTCTATAAAATTTAGTAAAATTAATAAAAATATTTATTTTTTAAACAATATTATTTGAAGTATAAAAATCTTTAGAAAAGATAATATCGTAATTCTATTAAAAAAACCTTGAATTTTTACAACTATTGAAAAAACAAAATTTTATATATAATAATATTAAAAAATACATATTTTTAAAAGTCATCCGTTTCTAATAAAATTGATATCCAAATATTTATAAAATTAAACTAAACACGACTATGCTTTTAGATTTTTGAAATAAGTCAAATAATATAAATTATTAAATAAAACTCAAATTATATAAACAACAAATTGTTTGAAAGAATATTTAATTAAAAAGTGGGTTGTGACCTAGGTTTGGGTTGCAACCCGAGTTATAGTGTGAAAAGGATTTAATTTTTTTATTTATTTTTTAAATAGTATCATGACCTCATAAGAGGTCACCAATAATAGCAGTTAGAAGGCATTTTAATTTAAAAGAGCATAACAAAATCAATAATAAAAATATTCATATATCCTGCCAAGTTGGCATCACTAGACCCTAGGTAGCTACTATGCTTGCATATATACGTTGTAGGTCATAGGGTACGTTACAAGCTTTCAAATATAGAAACAATTCGTACCACATTATTCCCTCCTTCACTCATATATAATGTCGACTAGATTTCCTCAAACTCCTCCGCCCCTGGTCATTAGAGAGTACGACGAAGAGAGAGACAAGGCGGCCGTGGAGGCGTTTGAGAGCCGTTGTGATTTCCGACAGACCAGAAAGCCTTCATTAGTCACCGATCTCTTAGGCGACCCTCTATGTCGTGTCCGTCATTTCCCTCTTCATGTCATGCTGGTACACACAAACCTTAATTAATTTCCTCGTACATACAAAGAATGGGAGACAACTGCCATTCAAGGAGAAAAAAAAAGCAACAAAAGAAACAAAGGATTAGTGTTATTTATACTCAAAAATCTTGATCTTCCCTATAAAATCCTCCCGATCACTCATAATGAAAAGAAATCTTGGGTCTGCCACTGTCTGACGGTGCTTTCCACCGATCACCATGCAGGTTGTTGAGCATGTGGAAAAGAGCGAAATAGTGGGAGGAATAAGGGGTTGCATCAAGACAGTAAGCAGAGGAAACCATGAACATAGAGTTTACATAAAGCTAGCTTATGTACTTGGACTCAGAGTTTCTCCAGCCCACAGGTATATATAACATGTCACATATGTGAGTTTAACATGGTTCATGCAACTATGCAAGTAATTACTGGATTGTTAATCAATGTGATTTTCTTAAATCATCAAAAGCTTAGCGTTTCGAGTCACCGCTTATTAGTTACGATATATTTGTGAAGAGGGGTTGGTTGTTCAGATTCTTTTGACATTTTTATAGTTTTGAAGAGGGGTTGGTTGTTCAGATTCTTTTGACATTTTTATAGTTTTGTTAGTGACAGTGATACATAATTGTCATTAGTTGGTGGAGGATGGATCCTTTTCATGTTATTCTTCTTTTCTTTTCTTGTTAGTGGCTTCTTTTGAATTTGGTTTCGTTAATACCGCATCACGAATAAAACATTATAATTTAACTATAAACAGTTTGACAAAAAATGATTCTCCAACATGAAAGATTGCTACTTACGATACGCACGGTCAATTTTAAGTATAAGATTGTGACGAATTCCTTTACTGATTTTATGAAAGAGGAAAAGAAGAGTTTCGTAAGACGTCAAAAGAATACTGGATAAAATAATTTAAGTGATTATGTGTATCTCAATGTTCTATATATATACGAAACTACTTGTGTATTGAATGTTGTAACAAATATTGTAATGAAACTTTATATACTTTTAAGATCAACTAGTAGTTATATTGGTGGATTAATAACAACTTTAATATAAATTTATAACTACTAATAAGATTAGTTAAACCTAATTAAAGGTTATATAAATATATGATATTTTTATAACCTGAACCTAATCTTAACACAAGTCCATAAACTCTTCCTTACTCCATCCCAGCCGCCGGCCACCTGCACCACCGCCGCTGCGCAACCGCCGGCACCTATCCAACCACCGTCGCCTGTCCACCGCCACCTGCCGGTGCCACCGCTGCCTCTAGCCGCCGGCAGTTACAGCCAACCGGCGCCTCCAGCTGCTGTCCGCACACTACCGCTACTGCCGTTGCCTCCGTGCACCGCCATCGCTGGTCGTTGGTCTCGTTGTGTCACCTAGCTCAGTTCGTTATCCTTCGGTGTCTCAACTGGTTATTTATTAACCAAGGTAAACTTAAATTAATATAAAGCATCAAAATGAAAATGTTTTTAATGGGTTACATTTAATAGAATGTCAAAGTTTCTTTAGTAAACAAGAGCGAATATTTTATGAGATTTAATAATTGTTCTCATCATTATTCTTTACAAGTGTTTTAACTAACTTAACCAGCAATTTGACATTTTATATTTGACTGTCACATATAGAAAACTAGGCATCGGTACAAAACTAGTCCAACGTTTAGAAGAATGGTGCAAGAAGAACGGAGCCGATTACGCTTACATGGCGACAGATTCCTGCAACGAAGCGTCACTAAACCTGTTTACACTAAAATGCGATTACATCAGGTTCCGTAGCCTTACAATATTGGTCCAACCTGCTCATGCCCACAACAAGCCGTTGATCTCAGGTGTTGTCATCAAACAACTAGACCCACAACTTGCAGGCTTGGTCTATTACAAGACGTTGGGAGATTCCGAGTTTTTTCCTGAGGATATAGATGTAATTTTACATAACAAGCTTAATTTAGGTACTTTTATGGCCATACCCAAGAGTTATGTTGAGCACTGGGATCCTAAAATGACCATTTTACCCTCTAGTTTCGCTATATTAAGCATATGGAACACTAAGGATGTGTTCTGGTTTCAAGTGAAGGGGGTGTCGCCACTAACATACGCAGAGTGCGCAGGAAGTCGGGTTTTGGACGCTTTGATGCCCTGTTTAAGATTACCTCTGTGCCGAATTTTTTTAAGCAGTTTGGGGTTTATTTTTTGTACGGACTTCACATGAGAGGCTACGGTGCTTCGCAGCTCATGAAGTCGTTGTGTGCACACGCACACAATATGGCTAAGAATGACGTCTTGTGTCGGGCCGTGGTGGCAGAAGTGGGCCAGACCGATCCGGTAAGAGACGTGATGCCACATTGGAGAAAATTTTCTTGGGCTGAAGACATTTGGTGTATCAAGAAGCTTGAAATCAACAAGAATTCTGAACCGCGCGACTGGATTAAATCAGCATCGTCTCCTGTTATCTTCGTTGACCCTCGTGACTTTTGACTTCCATAACTTCGACTTTTGTGTAAAAATGTACATTTCAGGTGAAATTGTTTTAACTGTCTCAAATCAGACAACGGTAACACAGTTTGAGCATTTTTATTCTAAAATGGCATCACTCTTCTAGACTTATAAAACCACAAAAATGAAAAGAATACAATGAGTCCCGCGACTCCTGTAATGAACAATACCCAATCGAAAGCCGTGGGGTTATCAAACAATGTTATAGGGAAATTCATGCCAAATATCCCCGCTACGACTCCACATATGGCGACCACAAATGTAGCGGTTGTTAGTAATAATTCAAACTGTATAAGCTGGTTCCTCACATTATCCTGCAACTCAATGTAGTAAATATAACATAAATAATTATTAGCTACGCTTAGTTTTAAGGGTGCAAACGATGTGAGCTGCTCATGAGTTACCCGAGATCGGATCGATATAAAGCTCAAACAAGCCAAGCTTTTTTCGAGCTCTATCCGAGACCGAACCTCAGACAAAGCTCATTTAGTTATCAAGCCGGAGCTCGAGCCTTGTATGGGAAGCTCATTTAGGCTTATCGAGCCTTAACAAGCCCTTGTGTATTTTTAAATTTTACCTATATTAGACTTCTATGCATTAATTTTACACTGCGTTGTCGAGCTCGAGCCGAACTTTGGCTTGATTAAGGTACTACACGAGCTCAAGTCGAGGCTTGCTTAACACTTTTTCAAAATATATAAAAACAATTAAAAACATATATAAATTAACTAATAAATAATAAGCTATCCGAGCTTGAAAAACCGACTCATGAGTGAACTCAAGCTTTATAAAAAGAGCTCCAAACGAGCCGAATTGGAGCTCTCGTAAGTCAAAATGAGTCGAGCTCGAGCCTAGTTGAGCTCGGGCTCAACTCAGCTTGTTTACACCCCTACTTATTTTATTGCAATCTAAAGAAGGGACATATTACACATACCAGTTGAATGTTAATGAAGTCTTCTGTGTCATCAATGTATTCCTTCAGCTGTTGTAACACAAAACAAAATGATCAAAGAGTGATGTAGAGAAACCGAATAAAAAAGTTTAAGGATTTAATACCGAGGTTAGCTTATTAAGAGTGCTGTCGATAACAACAAAATAAGCTTCCAAAAGCATCTCCATTTCTTCAATATTCTGCTTGCTACTTTCTGAACTCCTCATGCTTTCGTGCCTACTTCTTGCAAAGCTAATAGATTTTTCAAGCTTTCGATGATCTGGCGGTGATGAAACTGGAGATACGGGAGCTGAAACTGATTGTGGACCGTCGATTGACTTGTATCCCATTGTAGATTGATCTCCACAGTAGGATGAAGAATCCATCCTCATTTTCTTGTCGGTTAAGTACATTTCAGCCATATCTCCATCATCATCCATAAGCTGCTCTATTTCATCTCTTACCTGTATGACGATTATTGACTTTTTGTTAAAAGTCCAAAGTCAATGAAAGTCAAAGCTAAAGTACCTTTTGGACCCTGCGGGTCAACCCCACAAGTCGGCTTTTCAGTCTACGAACACGCTCCAAATTTAGAGTACTAATTGTTGATGTAAGTTCATCTAGCAATGGATACGCTTCAATTTCTAATTCTGCTGCCTAATAAACATATTACAAGATTATTAATATATTATCAGTAAACAAAATTAACAACATGATCTAACAAGAGTTCAACCTGTGTGTCAAGAAACGAACAAGCAGCTTCAAGAGCAATCTCCAAAGCTTTGAACTCAAAAGGCAAGTAATCAGATGACGTGTTCCTAGACACATCACCCGCACCAGCAGATTTCAACCGCCTCTGCAGTTCGACAACATACTGCAACACATAACTATCAAGAGAATTCAAAAGCAACACTTCATCGGCTGTTATAATGCACCGAATCTGCTCCAAATTCACAACTATAGCCTTCTCTCTACCCAAAATCGTTGACGGATAAACGAATAAAGGATCCAGTAAACGAAGATCACGAGCAGGAAGATCACACCGTCTCATCACAGTGAACTTATCAACCTCAATAATTTGCGATTCACCGGTTAAAGCATCTACACGGATCCATGATCGAAGACCCTGGCCTCGTTTTTTCAGGCCTGAAACATCTACGCCTTGAAAAGGTTGCCGGAATGATGCAAATGGCCTGGAAGATGCATCTCCAAGGTTTATCGCTGATGCTGGTTTTGGCAGAAGACGATCTTTTAGGTCTTCCATTAGATTTGTCTAACAACACAGAGATTTACGGTTAGAATACATAAATTTCATCTGGTTTAATCAAATTGCTAGAACAAGTCATCAATTAAACAGATTCTAAATAAACAAATCCCAATATCAGTGTATATGTTCCTATGAAAGAGAGAGCGACCACACATTGCCTTCTTCGTCGCGCCTCACGCCAGCAAAACCACAAAACTGGAGTCTCTAGACCACCCTCATACACTCAAATATTGTATTATGGCTTTGCAGAGACTCCAGTCTATGACTCCTTGTGGTTTTGCTTTGTTCCGCTTCAGACCTACAAATCCATTAAAGCAGAGCCTCTAGACCATCCTCATATGCTCATGTATCGTTTTGCAGAGGCTCCGGTCTTTGACCTCAGTGGCGGAGCCACATATACTCCGCCGGGTTCGGCCGAACCCGGTCTTTTTTCGGTTTTATATATAACCTATAGCATCGAATTAACGAGCGAACCCATTCTTTTGCGACGATCGAACCCAGTATCATTTAAAAAAATATATATTCGAACCGATTAATTGTTATAAATTTAGTTAAAAAAAATTAATAATGAATATTTCTTTTATAAATATAAAAAGTTTTTAAAAAAACAAGAGTAAAATGCCATTTTCGTCCTTGTGGTTTGGCAAATAATGTGAATTTATGGACCCTCCACGTTTCTCAATTCTTGCCAATTACATCCAAATCACTAACCTCGTTAAATTTAATCGTTAAGTCAGGGGTAGACATGTCTTTTCACTATTTCTTTATTATATGAGTAAAGTGCCAAAATCGTCCCTGAGGTTTGGTCATATTTGCGAATTTCGTCCAAAAATATTTTTTTTCGCAAGTAGACCCTCGATTTTTCCCAACCGTTGCCAATTTCGTCCAAATTGTTAACTCGGTCTAAATTTAACGTTAACTTATGGGTGCTACTGTCCTTTTACATGTTTGTTTACATTATTGTTATTATGTGTTTGTTTGATGACATATATAACATTTCACGATTCCTATGTTTGAATCCAATATTTTATTCGTTTGTTTATTCTTCTTTATTTTTAGTCATATAAGGGATTTAGCTCAGCGTAATAATAATGACAATGTAAACAAATATGTAAAATGACAGTAACACCCCTGAGTTAACGTTAAATTTAGACCGAGTTAACAAATTGGACGAAATTGGCAACAATTGGGAAACATCGAGGGTCTAATTGCGAAAAAAAAAATATTTTTGGACAAAATTAGAAAATGTGACCAAACTTCAGGGACGATTTTGGCATTGTACTCATATAATAAAGAAAGAGTGAAAAGACATGTCTACCCCCGAGTTAACGATTCAATTTAACGGAGTTAATGATTTGGATGTAATTGGCAAGAATTGAGAAACGTGGAGGGTCCATATGCAAAAAATAAACTTTTTGGACTAAATTCGCATTATTTGTCAAACCATAAGGACGAAAATGGCAATTTACTCAAAAAACAATAAAAATTCCTAACAAACATTACAAATGTGTCAATAACAGCACATATATATATTATAAAAAAAACAAAATTATTCATATATTTGGTCATTAAGCCCAACCCATTAAGATACCTAACTAAAAGTTAAACAAAAAAAAAACGCTCCGATCAATTTATGTTTCCATCGACCAGATGAGTATGACTCTTGCCTCATCTAATCGCCTTTGCCAGTTCACCTCAAGGCTTCAACGAACGCCTCATGGCCTTAGCCCTCACCTGTCGGATTTTAACCAGACAACAACAACGACCGCTTGACTCTTTTTTTTTTTTTTTATTTAACATAACTTTATATTTTATTGAATGTTAACAATGTAGTTTTTTATGATAGTTGCATTTTATTTATTTAACTGAATGAGCGAACCTGTTTAGGCCCAAAACTTTTGACACCAGAAAAAACCGAGCACCGAAAAATCTCGAACCCATAGGAAAATTTTCCTACTGTCTGACCTTGTGGTTTTGCTCTGTTCACCTGCAAAACCACAAAACCGGGACCACCCTCATACGCTCAAGTATGGTTTTATGGTTTTGCAGAGGCTCCGGTCTCTGCCCTGTGGTTTTGCTCTGTTCCACTTCAACCGGAGTCTCTGGGACCACCCAGTGTTTTATGGTTTTGCGAGGGGACGAAGAAGATGAGGTGTTCAACTATCACTAATCAAAGTGGATGAAAACGGACACAAATTAAAGGATCCAACAAATAATAATAATAATAATAATCTAAAGAACATAATTGGAGGGAAAATAGAGTTAGTTACCTCATGCCGTCGCCTTAATGATGAATTAACACTCCGGACAAAAGGAAAAACGTCAATTACTTAATAATAACAGGATGATTAATTGATTATAATTCACACAATCTGCACATAGATCAGAATTCATTCAATATAATGATTGAAGATGGAGATACAGATACCAAATTTGGAGTACAAGTCTCTTTGGATCAGAGTGAGTGAGGGTGACGTCTTTTTAGCTTCTATTGTAACTTATCCATTAACACTTGTATTGTGTTGTTTTTTTACAGTTAGTGATGGATAAAAAGAGGTTTTAAAGGACCAATAAAATTTTATAAATTATTTGGCAAAGAGGGTCTTTTAAAGGTAAGAGAATATTGATTTTATAAATCTTTGAGCATATTTTTTTTATCGCGTTAGGCTTCTAAATTAATTTTAACGTTTTAGGCATGACTCACTCAGAAACGTTATTAAGGGGGAAACCCATCTGTCGGAAAACCACATTGAGTCAGGTTTCAAACCTGAGATTGTAAGATCCCAAACCTTAACCATCATTCCCATGTCATTGGACCAGAAGACCATCTGCAGGCTTTGAACATATTAAGATGTTTTGAGTGCTTTTTTTTCTTATTTTAAACTAAATGGTTTGATATGTTAGACAAGAGGGAATGGATACGACCCCTTACCGCTCACAATTCATTCATGCTCATCGCAGCAAGAGTATGTCAAGTGGTGAATCGGTAATCAGAAGTAAAACAAAAAAACAGAATTGCCAAACTCGCAGATACTTTTATTAATAAGAAAATCTGTCTCAAAAAACTGATTACATAATCGAGTATTTATAATAACTAGCTAACTCCTAGTTTTACTCGACTTCAAATACCCATTAGATAGATAAACCAAACTCATTTAAACTATTATCTTATTATTAGACCAAGTGTAATTGACTTCAAACTCTCCAAATACTGAGCTGGTTGGGCCAGACTTGCCTGAACCAGATTCAGAATTCTCCAACATTCACCCCCTGAATTTCTGAGTCGTATTCGGGAGCTCTTTGATTCCAAGAAGGTCTCTCATCTCCTTAAACTTTTCCTTTGCTAAGGCTTTCGTTAAGATGTCAGCTCGCTGTTCGGTTCCACTTACATGAACAACATCAACTTCTACCGCCTCATAACATTCACGAATAAAGTGATATCTTGACTTTATGTGTTTGGTTCTCTTATGGAATACTGGATTTTTTACCAATGCAATGGTTGAGGTATTATTGATCTTCAGACTGACCTTCTGAGGCGGTTCACCCAACAACTCACCTAATAAATCTCGTAGCCAGATCGCTTGACATGCAGCATCAGTAGCAGCCATATACTCAGCCTCGCAAGATGAGAGTGTCACTGTTCCTTGTTTTTGAGAGCACCAAGAAACCGGATTGGTTCCATAATAGAAAACATGACCATTGGTACACTGACCATCATCAGGATTAATATTGTGACTACTGTCACAAAACCCAATTAATCTCCTTGTACCTCCTCGTTCATATTCAATTCCGAATCCCGTAGTACCTTTCACATACCGAAGAATCTGTTTAATAGCCACCCCATGTGACTCACGAGGACTTTGCACATACCGGCTCACCACCCCGACTGAATAAGCTAAATCAGGTCGGGTGTGTAGCAGATATCTCAAACAGCCCATCACTTTTCTATACTCAGTTGGACCAATTTCAGTCTCTTCTTCAGCCTTTAAAAACTCCAGACCAGACTCCATAGGAACATAAGTCGGATTACTTGGTTCCATTCCCGTTTGAAACAACACTTTTTTCGCATACAATTATTGTTTTATTTTAATACCACCATTTCCTTGTATTACCTCAATCCCAAGATAATACGATAACTTTCTGAGATTTGACATCTCGAACTTAGACGCCATTCCTTTCTTGAACTTAGAAATGAAATTCAAACTTGTTCCTGTAACGAACAAATCATCAACGTAAACGAAAACAATCAATAAATTCTTACCACTCGTCTTTCGATACACTGATTGTTCTTTCGTGCACCGAATGAACTTCATCTCTTTTAAGATCTGATCTAGCTTGGTATTCCATGCTCTTGGCGCATGTCTAAGGCCGTACAGTGCCTTAGACAATTCATAAATCTTATGCTCTTCGCCTCATTTTTCAAACCCTTCTGTTTAACTAACATAAACATCTTCCTTTAGAACACCGTGCAAGAAGGCAATTTTCACATCCAAGTGGTGTATTTCCCATTCGTTTGCCGTGGCTAAGGCAATTAGCAAACGAATGGTCTCGATTCGAGCGACCGGGGGAAATACTTCATCAAAATTGATCCCCGGTTATTGAACATACCCTTTGGCCACCAATTGCGTCGTATGTTTGTTTATCGTACCGTCTGCGTTTCTCGTTACCTTAAATACCCATTTTACCACCAATAAGCTTTACGCCTCTCGGTGGCTCAACTAGCCTCCAAGTATCATTCTTTGTTCTCGAGTCAATTTCATCTTTCATTGCTTTTAACCATTCACCTTTCGACCTTGCGTCTTCGTAACAGTTAGGCTCTTCATCAGTCGTGAGCCATAACTCATCATAGTCAAAGTCAACATGCAGAACATAATCATCTAACCTTCTTGGTAAAACATGGGCTCGGTTTGAACGCCTCATATCATTTTGGGCCGCGGGTTCAGTCTGTTGGCCGGTTCAACTACAACGAGAGATTGTGGGCCAGTGAACTCATTTGAACCAGAACTATTTACTGATGTCGGATTGTTTTCGGTTTGGAGTGGGCTGTCAAAATCGCCAGACCCATTATTCTTGTTGAGCGCATCCCCATCAATGTTAATTGCTCCAAAACCGGTATAAACCATATTTCCCCATATCATCGTGAACATACCCCGTTGCCCTTCCTTTCTTTCACACGGCCTTTTCCAATTCCACCCGACACTTTCGTTAAATACCACGTCTTGACTCACGTGAATTTTCCGCGTCCTCCGATTATACAACCGGTAGGCTTTTGAACCCGGTTCTGTTTCGAGGTGAACAAACGAGAGTGATCTGCCATCTAGCCTTTTCACATTCGGCCCTTCGACTTTAACATAGGCCATGCACCTGAATACCCTTATGTGTCTCACACTTGGTTTCCGGCATTTGAACCTTTCATGAGGTGTTTGATTTAGGACTTCTTGGGTCGAAACCCGATTGATTAAGTATGTCATATGGAGGAATGCTTCCCCCCTTAAATAGTTTGGAACTTGTAACGCCTTCATAATACTTCGGTTCATTTCCGTTAGCGTTCGATTCCGACGTTCCACTACACCATTTTGTTGTGGCGTATATGGTGCAGTGAAATGTCGATTCACACCACCTTCTTCACAAAACTTTCAAAATTCATTTGACGTAAACTCACCACCACCTCTATCGGTTCGGAGAGTTTTAATAAAGTTATCAGTTTCCTTCTCTATGAGAGCCTTGAAACTCTTAAATTTCTTAAACGCGTCACTCTTTTCCTTTAGCAAAACAATCCACTTGTAACGTGAGAAATCATCAATTAGGACAAAAACATACCTGTCTCCTCCAAGGGTTTGCGGTGTTATTGGTCCACAAAAATCACCGTGCAGAAGCTCAAGAACTCGAGTAGCTCTATACCTTGATTCACCAGGGAAGGCATGTTTCGTTTGCTTTCCCACCAAACATGCCTCACATAATGTTCTTCATACTCGATAATCGGCAAACCATGAACCATCTCCTTCTTTCCTATAAGCTTCATTTTCTCAAACCCTATGTGGCCAAGTCTGGCATGCCACTTCCATGTATCCTTCTCAATCACAGTCTTTAGTCAAACTAGACTGCCACTTTTTAACTTCACTTTATAAAGTCGCTTTCTCAACCGGGTCACTGACATCAACAAATTTCCCTCACCGTCATGCATGGTTAGTATCTCGTTTTTCATTCGGACATCACATCCCGACTCAGTGGCTTGTCCTAAACTAATTATATTACTCTTTAGATCTGGAATGTAATATGTTTCAGTCAATAAACGTTGTTAATCTTTCCTCCCTTGAAAGAGTATCGAGCCATTTCCTTTAATCTCCACACACAAACCGTATCCAAACCTTACCTTGCCATCTACCATTTCATTCAACTCCGAGAAGTAATCACGATTTCCCGTCATATGATTACTTGCTTCGTTATCTAAGTACCAAATCTTCTGTCACACTATCGGCTTCAAAACGATTTGGTCTTAGATTTTCTTCATTAAGATACATCGTCTCGTGCATGTAAACGACCCTGTCTGCCTTTTCGGTTTCAGCCATATTTTATTCTTGCTGTTTTGGCGGTTTTCGCTCCGGGCACATCGAAGCAAATAGCCGACTTTCTTTAAATTAACAATTTGTTCAATTGAGGTAACGATGTGGATGAACCTTCGAGGAATTGACCAGCTTTGTATCGTCCACAACTTCTCCAAGTGATGCAAACTTAGATGTGTAACATCCTAAAATTTTAATATTGAATAAAGAAAGTTATGTTTAGTGATTTCGCGTTAATTATTGGATATCGAGTAAGGAGCGGGTCATGGACTTGGATTAATTGAGATGGGTTAAATGAGAATGGGCCTTAGGTCCATGGGATTTAAGGGATATAAATATCCCCTAAAACCCCAAACCATCATTCATTCCATCTATTTTCTAACACTCCAAGACACACACCACACACCAAACACCGCTGGCCGGCCGAGGAGAGGAACGGACAGATCCGGGAGAGAGAGAGAGAGAGCATTGGTTGTGATTAAACAAGTAAACAAGATCCAAACAAGCTCAAAAAGGTATGATTCTTGATCTTTGAAGTTTAAAGATCCAAGTTTTATAGTGTAGATACGACCGAAAATGGTTGGGAAACGTAGTGGGTGATGTCGAGCCAGAACAAGGGTGTTAAAATCGCCCAAAATGCTGGACAGAAATCAAAGCCGTGGCTGATCTGGGCAACTTCGCCTGCAACTGGGCAACTTCGCCTTCAAAGCGATAACTTCGCCTTCAAAGCGATAACTTCGCCTGAGGCCAAGTTCGCCTAACTGGTAACTTCGCCTAAAGCCAAGTTCGCCTGATGACAACTTCGCCTAAAGCTAAGTTCGCCTGATGACAACTTCGCCTAAAGCTAAGTTCGCCTGATGACAACTTCGCCTAAAGCTAAGTTCGCCTGATGACAACTTCGCCTAAAGCTAAGTTCGTCTGATGACAACTTCGCCTAAAGCTAAGTTCGCCTAAGGTTTAACTTCGCTTAAAGTCAAGTTCGATTGGAAAATAAATTAAAAATCTAATGAAAAATGTGTTAAGACAGTTAATGGAAATAAAATTTTTCCAAGCTGACCTGGCAGCTCGACCCCAGCCAGGGGCTCTGCCCCTTGGACCCTGCTAGGGGCTGCCGCCCCTAGACCCCGCTGCCAGGGGCGCTGCCCCCGGACCCCCGTTCGTTGTGGGTAGTAGTTAAGACTGGAAAGATGATATGAGTAGTGATAGTTATTTGATACGTGTATTTGTTATACAGTCAGCCGTGCACAACTGAAGAAAGGGATTACGATTAACGGTGAACGTAACCGTGTTCAGGTGAGTTTCTAGCCCCATTTATGTGTTATGTTTTCGGGGCTGTGTGCATACTCAATATGTTTGTTAATACGCTTATCCTAAGAGATAAGTGTATGCCTTATGTGAATAATGTGATATGTATGAATGATGGCTTGACGGTACGTGAACGATCTTCGGATATTGCACGTACTGTCAGGTTGTAACGCTATGTGTAAGGTAAGTATGATATGTATGCTTATGTGTATGAACGTGATAAAGTTAATAAAAGAAGGAAATGACGGTTGCATGGTTGTATGGTTACGAAAAGGGTACCGAGCCCTAATAATACTCGAGGTATGATGTATGGTTGTATGGTAACGAAGAGGGAATCGAACCCTACTAATATTCGAGAACTAGGGAACCGAACCCTACTAATATTCGAGGAAAGAGGGAAACCGAGCCCTAATAATACTCGTGGAAAGAGGGAAACCGAGCCCTAATAATACTCGTGGAAAGAGGGTACCGAGCCCTAATAATACTCGAGGAAGGAGGGTACCGAGCCCTAATAATACTCGAGGAAGGAGGGTACCGAGCCCTAATAATACTCGAGGAAGGAGGGTACCGAGCCCTAATAATACTCGAGGAATGTAGGGCGTAATGCTCTTTATAACGTAAGATATGAAGGTAAGTTAATACAAAAGAAAGAATGAAAGTATGAAAGAATGAAAGTATGAAAGTATGAAAGCATGAATGAAAGAATATAAGTTTATGTGTATTGTATAGTGTATGATTAACTAGAACTCACTCAGCGTAGCTGACTTTTAGTATGCACGCAGGTGAGTAGGATGAGGCGGCTTGCTTGAGGAGACCCGTGGCATTGAACAAGAGTCTGGCATCTGAAGACTTATGATGTTTTAATTTTAATGCTTTAATGTTGAAAGACAAAGGATGTTTTGAGACAAGTTATGAATTATGTAATGTTTTATGAAAGTTTTATATTCCGCGTAAACGTTTTAATTAACTATGATATTTAGAACTGTGTTTATGAGTAAATCCAACACGAAAGTAGGGCTACCGGTAACGGGGCCTTACAAGATGCAATACCCGACAATTTGTTTGAGTATTCATCTATGTTTTATGTGTCCTTCATTCTCATGTTTTCAAACTTTTGAGTTAGGGTTTGCAGCCTAGTCTCCCTTACTCGATCAGCACCCATGTGACAAGTTTTAAGTGCCGCCCACATCTCCTTAGCGGTAGCCATATTTCCGACTTGCATAACTTGATCTTAAGGAATGGCTTGATATAAAAGGGCTATAGCCAGACTATTCTTTCTATCATTTGCTGCTCCGGGATCGATCACATTCCAGACCCCGTGTACGCTGAAGATCGCCTTCATCTTCATGGATCACACGGTATAATTATACGAGTTCAACGTCGGATTCTGAAGGGTTGGAGTCGCACCTTCCTTCAAACCACCTGATGATGAGCTTGTTTCAACCATATTGGACTTGCCTCTTCGACTGTACTTCTGATTAAACGACTTTGGTTTTGATGGTTCTCGATCCAGACCGTGACCGTCGACTTTGTCACGCTACTGGTTCCTTCTCCTCGACTTCGGACGTCTCCTAATCGATTCTTCAGGACTGCTGGACTTGATCAGAACATAAGCTCTGATACCAATTCAAATGGTGAATCGGTAATCAGAAGTAAAACAAAAAAACAGAATTGCCAAACTTGCAGATATTTTTATTAATAAGAAAATATGTCTCAAAAAACTGATTACATAATCGAGTATTTATAATAACTAACTAACTCCTAGTTTTACTCGACTTCAAATACACTATCTTTATCTAATAAACATTAGTAGATAAACCAAACTCGTTTAAACTATTATCTTATTATTACTTCAAACTCTCTAAATACTGAACTGGTTGGGCCTAACTCGCCTGAACCAGATTCAGAATTCTTCAACAGTATGCACGTCCATGTCTCCAGCATACCATAAGATCTCCACACAGAACCCTTGTCATCACGATCCCTTGTCTTCTTGTCGCCTTTATCGTAACATTGAATATCCACCCATAATCGTTGCACCCTCTCCTCAAAACTCCATTGCGGAAGCCACCTTATCATCTTGGGCGGTGATACGGTTTTCATACAAGCCCACTAGCGTTAAGAGAATGGGGAGTCGTCCTGTTTTCCTTATTCTATCCCGCATGGTACATTAGTTTTTTTCTTGATTTTTACGGTTTTTTTAATTTTTCTCGAAGCATCACACATTCATCCCACTTTTTCCCATTTTTTATATTTTTCTAAAGCCCAAAACCACTCAAAAACGAAACCAGGAGAAACCTGATTGCGCATCCCAGACTACATGGAAATACCCCTGGCTTCTCCCGGACTCCAGTCTGTTTGCTCTAATATAAGGGTATTTGAAGTAACCTAAATTGAACAAGTTGACTCACACCATTTCCAGCATCCATTTTTGGGAAGTTGAGGTGGAGAAGATATTGTTTTTATCACTTTTACGGCTTGATGGCCAAATAAATTAGTGCAAGTCTTATTAGTTTTGCAATTGCAAGAGCGTGCTAGCTACAATTTTATAAGCAAAATGAAACTACAAATACAACAAAAAGAATCATAATTCACTGAATCCATCTTTTACTTCCATTACTTGATAGTTACACAATGATCACAAAATTAGTAGACTTATATACAATTACTCTTAGGGACGAACATCATCTCCAGAGACTTACTTTACAAACAGAGCGAACACTTGAATTAACATGTTTCGATCTCAAACGGTTATAAACCTTTCATATGTACGGATTAATGTGTGAAGTGTAATCTCGGATTCCTGCACCTTCCCAACCCATCCACTCTTCCCACATGTCCCAATCCGGATCGTCCATTCCTCTCATCGGATCGTCTATCCCTGCATCCGACGGTCCATACATGTCCACCTCACTCACACTTGTTTCCTCTCTCAAATTACTCATCACAACCTGCAAATCATTCATGCTTTATAAGTTACAAGTTTTAACTAATCACTTTTAAAATTGAATTCTGGATTATTAATAGGCTTCATCTATATATCCATAAACTATAGTGTAATAATAATTAATTACTCTAATGTTAGCATAATTACTCTAGTTATTTGTACACTTCTCACAATAAAAGTCATTTGTATTTGATCCATGCCCTATAGTATTTGTCATGTTGAATAATTTGCAGTGAAATCTTGTGTCAAGAAGTCAAATAAATAACGAAATCTCGTATCGTGTCAAATAATTTTCATCGCATAAACCGAAGACAAATCTTATACGGCCGGAAATTATGTTGCTTTTATACCACCCGTACGATCATACATAGTCATACGCCTCGTATAAAAGCATAGTCAATGACAATTCAAACACTTATGTAAGGTGTCAGGTACAAAAAAGTCATACAAGCAAATCAATTCTACATAGAGTGAGAGTGAACATACATCATAAGCTTCGTTGATTTCGTGAAACTGTACTACGCAATTGCTTCCTCTACATACATCCGGATGATACTGAAATTTGATCCCAAAAAAAAAGTGTGACCAAGTGACCAATTGAATCAAACTGTTTATAACAATAAAAGGATATAATTATCAAACTCATGATTACCTTTAAAGCAAGTTGTCTAAAGGCTTTTTTAACCTCGGATTCAGAAGCATCAGGACGTATACTTAACGTTTTATAAGGATCAGATGTTACCAAACTAGACGAAACACATGTAACGCCGGTCTTAAACGTATGATTCACCGCCTTTTTCCTGTTAGAATTCTTTAAGGAAACGTACCCGTTGATCATTCCAGCCGCACTCGCCATAATTCAATTGTTTGTTCTTCCTTGAGTGTTTCACAAATTGAGATATTATTATGGAAATCAGCCTTTGTGGATTGGTTTATTTATATACGTGAAGGTTGTTGATGGATTATAATATTATATAAAGGTGTAATAGTGATCAAAGGGTTGTAGATATTTGATTTGAATAATAATAATAATGAGACTACAAATGAATGGAATAATGTCAATAATTTAATACGATCGATTGAGTGAAAGAAAGGGTCAATAGAATAGTGGTGAAGAAATGGCATCCATTGGATCGAATATATAGGATACAAACTAGTGTGTGTTTAGGTGATGTGTGTGATGACGTTGCTGTTAGCGTTTTGTGGTTTACATGGCTTATCTTTCCCGTCCTAGTCAGATTACAACTTCTACTTTTGAAATAATTTTTGTAATGATGATGTTAATCATATATCTTTGTTTATTAATTTTTATGACTTTAATATACATTGGTATATTTGTAGACATTTTAATATACATTTTTTAAAACTTCATGATCTAGTCGGCGTTTTCATGATCTAGTCGGTATTTGCGATCTATTAGGCGTTATCATGATCTTGTCGCCATGTTCACGATCTAGTCGTCCCTAATTTTGATAACGCTTTTTTAAAATCTTCATTTGATATGATCTAATCGTCCAACATAAGTTACTAGTCGGCCAGTGCTTTTAACAACGTGATCTAGTCGGCGTGTTCACGATCTAGTCAGATCAACATCGACATGAATGCACTCGCTGGGCCGACTGCTTTGTTGGCGTTTAGATTGTCTTCACGAACCAGTTGCCGCGTCAGCTTTATGGACACATTCGTTTTCATTGGCTCTACAAACTAGTCGTCTTGGATTATTAAAAAGTCGTCCAACCTATTTCGTAACAGATATTTTGGAAATTCTTTGTAAAGATGGACAGATTTAGAAAACCATTTTCTAAATTGGTTACTATGGGAATTTTCTCATGGTTTAATCCCGTGTATAATATGATTGGATCTTGATCATCTTATAATTATCGGACTTAAAACTTTTGTTTATCAACAATCCACTTAATCAAGTTTAATTTATTGGGCCTAAACTAAAGTTAAAAACTAAAAATAAAAATCAAATAATAAATTAAAAGAAATAAGGGCCGACTGTTAAAACGTTAATTGTCGTTTAAAAATATTAGCTTATATATATTTCGTTACTCATTATTGCCTATAAGCTTTTTATTTCGGCTCGGCCAATATATTTAAACTATCATAGACAACTTTAGTGAATTTTTTAATATTGATCCCCTTCAATAATCTTCATAGAAATAGCACTATTCATAAAACAGTATTTCAAGATCATGGTTAAATAAAAATACAAAAAAGAAAATGCTTATATGCATCTTCATTATAATTTATAGTTGTGTCTTTCTTTCTTTGTAGTGAAACTTGGAAATTTGTATGTAACTTAAATATCTCACAAAAAAGGCAAGTTGTCTGATACTTTTTTATAAGTTCCCTACAAAATATCTCATTTCTTTTGGATAAGAATGAGTTTGGTATGATCTACGTGACAGTATCAAGTTTTTTTTTTTTTTTTTTTTTTTTTTTTTTTTTTTTTTTTTTTTTTTTTTTTTTTAAATTATAAAGATTTTATTTCTACTGATGAAACATAGATATTACATCAATATATCAAGTGTGTTTATTTTTTTTATATTTTTTTCTCCTTTATTTCTTTTTGTTTTTGTTCGTGAGGTATCATTCAATAGGTCTGGTAGTTGATATATCTTATCCAAGCTCTATAAAATTGCTTTGTAAAGTAAAGTGAGTTATTTATTTATTTATTTTTTTAGTTTTGATATATCACCTTATTTTTTTATTTGTAATCGGTTGAGTTTGCAGGTTTTTCTCACAAGAATCAAAAGTCGGGATTCTTTGTTTATTCAAAACGGTTAAACTTTACCTATTGGAAATTATGTTACCCAAACCTGACCTTAATCAGGTCTCAAAACCATAATGAAATAGCTTAAAATCTCAAATACGAATCTTTCGCTCATAATTCCGAATGCCACAAATTTCGCAAGTTGTGTATCATTTCATAATTAAATGTTTAAGTATCTCGGTGAAAAAAGATGGGGACGCCTTACACTTGATAACAGTTTGCGGGTTTGCAACGGGCCATATACCATAAACATGAAAATTGGTAATCCTATATACAATATCCAGTTTAATGCATGTCGGTTAATTACCAATCGGTATCCTTCTCAGGTATACTCGTAGTTAGACTTAAGATTTCCTACTATATTACCTTTTCTTACCACATTCAAAGTTTTTGCATAAAATTATGTTACTAACAACTAAAAAAAATTTAAATACCATAAATTCATATATATCATTACTTGAAAAGGTGAGAGGAAAATCAAAATAAAACTTTTTTGAGTATATGGCTCGTGTCCAAGTCTGCATTTTTTTTATTAATCTTATATCCAAATATCCATCCTGAATATTTCGAGTTTCAGGCCAAATGGCCGATGCATTTTTTTTCATCCCGAATCAAACACCCTAACAGACGGAACTTACTTAGTCATAAATTCTCACAATAAACAAATACATCATTTTCGAGCTAGGTGTAGTTATAAAAACAACCTATATATTAAAGAGCCTTTGGGCCAACCAAATTTGAAGATGGGCTACTGATGGAGTGATGGTCCAGAATTCAGATTCTACTTTGCTTTTTGAATCTTGAGGTTGAAAATATTTAAATGATCTGGGCCAATTCTTGTCATTAGGCCCATCACTAAAAACCTTATCCCATTAGGCTGAGGGTAATAGGGTGAATCAAGGGGCTTGATATAGGTGGCAGCGGGGCTTGATCGTGCACACCACTACCACCCTCTAGTGATCGGGGGTGCGAACGGACCAGGCGAGCCAGACCATGGGGCAAAAATTAGCCGTTGGACATGGGTTTGATCCAAAAAGAGCCGTTGGGCCAAGTTTAAAAAAAAAATAATAATAATTTAATTTTTACTTACAAACCCTACCACTACCACTATAAATAACAACCCCATTTTATAAAAATAACACACCATGTCGGGTTCGGGTTTCAGTAATTTCAACATCAACGACCCTCAATTTTTTGAAGGATTGAACTACTTGGACGACGAATCGTTTCAAGATTTCGTGTCCTCCGATATGTCACAATCCGAATATTCGGTCCCGGACACACAACCGGAGCGGAACCCGTGCGGGCTAAACCCGCAAAACGATCTCACAAAGGTAAGGGGAAGAAAACCGGAGAAGCGGGTGGTTCATCGGCATCGGTTAAGCGGAAGGTTACTCCGTGGTCTAAAGAAGAGAAACTCGCGTTGGCAAATGCTTGGATTGAAATATCCCAAGATCGGAACTCGGGTAAATTATTTTTCGAATTTTATTTTTCAATATATCTTTTTAGTTTTGTATGCAATTATTACATTTTTTGTTATTTATTTTGTAGCCGACTTTCAAAGACGTCGAGTTTTTTGGGCCAAGGTTCGAGAATGTTTTTATAAGCAAGTGGGGAGTACGGATCGTACCGAAAATATGATATCGGGTCGGTGGACCGATATTCGTAAATTTGTAGGATTGTTTACCAACCTACATAACCGAAATGCGGTCCGAATGTGACCGAGTGGGACGATATCTCTCGGCTTACCAATTCACTTGTGATGAATGTAAACAAGAGGTGTTTAGGAGGTACGGGATGGTGAAGACATTTGACGAGGGCTACTTGTGGGAGTTGTTAAGGGGGGTGCTCGAAATGGATGCAACAATGTGCGGATGACTTTGGCGAAGGGGCAAAACGTACGAAAACTAGTTCGTCCGGCACATACGTCTCTTCGAGCGGGTCGGAGAATCAAATTGAATTTGACCTAAACTTGTCCGAAGGTCATTTGAAAGACCAAGGCTGTAGCCGCCCCGTGGGTAGGGAATGTGGGAAAAAACCGGTTGGTGATGACGACTTTAAAAAGGAAATTAAAGAATTGTCAAGTGGCCTCTTCTCGATTGGTGAAGCTCGACATACAAAAAACCGGCTCAAGAGTTTGGCTTTTCTAGCTAAAGACTTTAGTCACCTACCGCTATCCGACCAAGCGATAATGGAGGAAGAAAAAGATCGTATTCGGAAGGAATTGACGAAAAAAATAAAAACGCTATTTTTATGTATTTTTTAGAGGTTGTTGCATTTTAAATTTATGTTTTTATTTTTCTTTTTATTTATGTTTTAATGAAATGTTTTAATTTAGTATTTTTGTGTTTAACAAACAAAAAAAAATCAATCAAGCCCCGGATCACCTGGACCACCACACCCTCTGGGGCTTGATCCTGTGCCACGTCAGCGCCTAAGTGTCGTAAATATATTGGATCACTTGGGTTTGGATCAAGCCCCATTACCCTTAGCCTTATAGTTTTCTGTCTTTTCACTCAACGGTCTTGAAAATACTAATTTTATTTTTACAATTTTTTATAACGGCATATCTAAATCTGTTTCCAAATTCTCTAGCACGTTTTCTGACAATGATAAGTTTAAAGTTTGAACACATGTCTTTTAAAAAGACAAAAGACTTATCTATCACTCGGTATTATTACGTATTTCTGCCAAAGATCTTTTACTTTCAAACACCTGTTTTTACAATTACCTTTAATATCTCATTACATTTATCTTTCAAGGTTATTGTATAAGCATGTGTGTGAGTTACCTTACACACCTTAGTGTCTGCGTATCTTCTTTATTGCTAAGAAATTTATATCCGAAGAAAACCCATTTAAATATTCTCTTGTGCGATTCCATTATCCTCCGATGTGTGACAAGTTCTCACTCACTTTATCGGAGTTTTTCCATGTTAGATACGCCACTTTGAGCAGTGATATCTCATAGGGGCAACAATTCTTGATACGGCTCAAACTTGACACGAAAAAATATAGGTTTTGAATAGACTGAGACGACCTGCTAAAAACGGGTTGGGTTCGGTTGGCCCGCATAGAAACCAGGGAGGAATTCTTATTCAACTACATTTATAAACAACTGGTTGATATGCTATGAATAATTAATTTTTCTTTCCTTTCTATTTTAAAAGTAAAATATATAATAGAATTAATTGCAAATTTGCAATAATAACATATATATGGTTGAGAATTATGTTAACCTAAAATCATCCCGTGATTATGTATGCTATACAACTTAGATCGAAGCTAGCTTCATCACATCACATTCAATTGTCTCTAAATACAAGTGCAAGGTAAACTTTCAAAGCTGGTCTCATATCCCCAGCATTCAATCACTCTTATTTATTAGGAACATGATTGAAGTCATTGACGCTGGAGATGAGATCGGTATCAGTACCGAAAATCACAAATTCTTATACTGGTACCGAAATTTTCAGTTCGGTACCAGTATCGGTCCCGGTACCGGTATCTAAGATAAAATTCAGAAAATACCGGTATCATACCGTACCGATACCGAAACTCAAAACTTTGGTACCGATCAGGTAACGACGGTACCGAATTTACTCATCCATAATTGACACCAAAGGACAATGAGTTGTCGAATGTTAAGTATCATACTTGAAAATTTTTGCGGATTTGTCCGAATGTAATGACCTTCGGGTATGGGCAAGAGTGGGTGTGGGTCCATCCAAGGGTGTAAATGAGCCGAGCCCGAGCTCTACTTGTTTTGACTAACAAGAGCTCGAGCTCGACATGTTTTGAGCTCTTTTCTTGAAGCTCGGAATCGGCTTAATTCTGAGTGGTTTTGTCAAGCTCGGGCTCTTCTTGGGGGTCGACTTGTTTATTATTAATTAATTAATTAATATACATTTTTGATTATTTATACATATTTTGGGGCTATTGGTTTTTAATACTCCCAACTTTCACCTGTTAGTAGATAACACTTCCAACTTTTTGATTTGTTATACACCACTCCCAACTTTCATCATATTTGTTTTTGTCACTCCCTCACTAAGTGAACACTAACGACGGTTAGTGTTGATGTTGACGTGGACGCTTTTTAATTGAGTTGGCATGCTTATGTGTCATGTGCGGGTCCCCACATAACCATTTCACCTTCATCTTCATCAAAGATCGAGCTCGGACTTGATAACTAATCGATCTTTATTTCATGCTCGACTCGAGCTTGAAAAAACTCAGCTCGTTTCAAGCTTTTTATCGATCCGAGGTCAAGTAATTTGCGCAAGGTCCGAGGAGGGTCGTGTCGTTTCGGAATCTATTACACGCAGCCTTACCCTACACTTTATGCATGAGGCTGTTTCTCATGGCTTGAACAATGATCTCAAAGTCACAAAACAGTGAAACACCAACCTTACTAGGTACTCTTAAGCCCGTCTTCACACCCACGAACACAAAGACAAATATAATTGCTTTTAATTGCATAAGTAATGGTATTGACAAGAAGAGAAATTTGGTTCTTGGGATTATTCTTTCCGTGTGGTGATTTTCTTGAAGAGAAATTCAAGAAAATAAACAGAAATGGAAGACTTAGAAGATTCGGTTTATGGTTTAGTGTTTTAAACCTTTTGAAAGCAAAAAAATACATATTTACTCTATAATTGTATATTTTTAGAGTTTCCATTGTAAAGTTTATAAGTTGGTTAATTTAATTATCTATAAAATGTTGGGTTATAATATTTCTTAGTCATGTTATTAAGTCCCATGCATTTTGAGAAAAATTTGAAACTACCTAAAACGAGTTTAAGCGAGTGGCTCATTTCCTCTCGGACCCAAACTCAACTTTAGGTTGGGTTCATTTCCGACATAGTAAAAATATTATATTTCAGAAAGTGAGATGAAAAGAATTAGTTTTAGATGTTAGATAAATAAAATACTAAAACGAACCGAATAAATACATAAGCAAGTCAAGTTTGTTTTTGATGAACTAACACTAACGTTAAATTAATTTTAATATAACATTAAGTTTTAAACGACCCGAACACCTAGAAAAGACAAACACGACATACCTAGAAGAAGAACTTAGATAATAAAAATAGAAATCATGAAGTTCACGGTTTAACTTCATGAAATCAAAGTAGGTAAAACCACCAAAATAAGAGAATAACAACAATATTTTGTAAATTGAGTTGTGAGAAAAAGAGAAGGAATGAAGCTCTATTTATAACTGAATTGCGCTAGAGGTGTTTCAATAGGATTAAATTGATAAAAATGTTTAATTGACCATGAATATCATTCAAAGTTTGTAACTGGTTGATGTTCAATTCACTTGTATGTTAACTTAGTCATTTTATTCTTTTAGTTTAGGAACTTTGGTACTTCATACATGTTTATTGTGTTTCAGGTCACAGGTACTTAACGCGCTTAATTTGGACCTGTACGAGCATGGAATGAAGACCCGGGATGATGTGTGAAAGCGTATGATCAAAACCGGAGGATTTGGGTAAAAGTTGATTTCAGAGTATCATATGCTGAAAACAGAGTATCATATGTTGAGCATAAAAGGAGCATACATCAGGAGTTTTTAAAGTATGGTTTGCTGATTTAGAGTATCATACTCTAAAGTTAGAGTACCATTTGCTGACCAGAGTACCATTTGCTAAAACTAGAGTACCATATGCTAGACCAAAATAAACAACGTGAGTCGCTAAAAAAAACCCTATATAAGCAAAAGTTAGGGTTTGAGAAGGGGATCTTTTGGAAGCAGTTACCAGACCATTTGGAGGGAAGAAAAGGAGAAAACCATCAATTCCAATCATCTCTACTTCACTTATATGATCTATAACATCAAGATTGAAGACCGAGAGATGACGAATCGCGGCTAATCCTTTCGAGTCATACCCGAGATGTAGAGTATTGTATCTTTCAGTTTTTCTCATGTATTAAGAACGAATTGATTGTAACTATCGTTGATGTTAATCTATGAGTATTTATGTCTAGTATGATTGTGCACAACGTCAGTTTAGGTTTATTTGATCAGAACGACTAGTGTGCCAGTTGCTATGATAATTGCTTGTAGGATTGTTTTGACCTGTTAATTGCAAGAAAGCATACGTTTGCCCTTAGTCGAGTCACACTGGCAGGGACCGTTTGATAACCAGTGCCGTGTGTTAGCGAGCGTGGATGCCTAAGGTTTAACCGGTTAGTCAGTCTGTAGTTGACACATGATAGTTTATCTGTTAGGTTGCATGAGTTTGCTATTAGGTTACAAACTTGGATTCCCGGGTGTGATTTGTCTTTGTTAATTGATTGAAACTTTGATTACTTGTTCCTTACTATAAAATCAACCTGTTTGCTAGTGTGATCAGCACTTTAATTGAATTACTTCATAAGTTTAGAAATTGATTTCACTTCACACTGACCACATACTCCTGGTGGATACAATACCTGACTTACCCTAGCTGCTTAGGTTAATTAGGTTTTTGCATGACTCAAACGACGGTCATCAAAATGGCGCCGTTGCCGGGGAGTTAGTGCGCTTAGTGTTTTGTGTTAATTGATTTCTTAGTTTAATTTGGTTTTTGTTTTTAATTTTAGTTTAGTTTTATTTTCCGATTTTACGCGGGGTGTGTTATTTGTGCAGGTAACAGGTTTATGCACACCCGCCATTCAGGAAGAAATTCTTCACTGATTTACGAGCCAGAAATCGAACGGTTAGCTCGGCAGAACCAAGCTCAGATCAGATAGCCAGTTATGGAAGGTCAGAACCAAAACCAAAATCAAGACCCACCACCCAAAATTAATGTTTTGCAACCCGAACTGAATCCACCAAACAATGATCTACCACCACCAATAAACACCAATCAACAACCCCAAAATTCAGCCCGACACTCCAGAAACCGAAACCGAAACCATGATAGACCTAGGCCATCAGCCCCGAACAATACCTCTCGTCACCAACAGACGATTATTCAAGAGTTTTACCATGTCAGTATTCACACTAAAGATGAAGAAGAGGGAGATGAGGAGGAATTTGGCCCGAGAAATGAAAATGCGGGTTTGTATGTTGAAGAGGTTGAGGAACCGGTTAGGGTGAGAGGTAACAGGTGGAGGAACAGAATCTTGATCGAGGCGGTATAGGCAGATATCGGGAGGAACAGAGACAACCGATTCAGGTTAATCGGGGAGGTTTTGAGGAACCGAGAGCTAGAAAGAGGAATTACAGGCCTCCGGTTCAGGGTGTTAACAGTCGGTTCAGACCGACTATTCAGATGGTGCATCACTGATTGTCCCTCAGGTGCGTGTTTAGGGACAGTCGACATTTAAATCCCGTCTGTCATACATCAACTTAGTTCCCCATTTTCACGGACTGGGATCAGAAGATCCGTATTCACACTTGTCAGATTTTTCAGCTATTTGCGGGTCTATTGGTGATGGTACTTATGATCAAGATGAGGTTCGGTTGTGGTTGTTCCAGTTTTCATTAAAAGACAAAGCAAAACACTGGTTCAACTCGCTACCGACGCACAGTATTGAGAGTTGGGCCGAGATGCAGCAGGTTTTCTTTAACGAGTATTATTCGCAGTCAAAGACTAAAGAAGCCCGGATGGAGATTCGACATTTTGCATAGTCACCGGGTGAGTTATTTCATGAGGCATTTATTCGTTATAAGGAGATGATCAGGAAATTCCCGCACCACCAGATTGAGTTGTGGGAGTTAGTGAAATGTTTCGTTGACGGGTTGACTTACGAGGACCGAAAGTATTTGAAATCGTCATGTAATGGAATGTTATTGAACCAACCAGAAGAGGATGATTGGGATTTCCTTGAGTTTATGTGTGAGGATTCCAAGTCAGAAGCAGCAGCTGAATGAAGATGAAAAGTTGGGGTCACCCGAACAGTTAAATCAGCCTCGAGCGAGTCAGACAGAATTGCAGAGTTGGAACGGGAACTCGCGGGTTATTGGAAAGAGAAAAGGAAGGAGGTTGGTAAAGTCGGGGTGAAATTCCCGGTTTGTTCAGATTGTGGGGGATTGGGGCATAAGGTTGAAGATTGCCCCGGGTTCGATGATGACGAGTATACCGATGTGGAGGAAGCCAGTTACGCGTACGGGGAGTCCAAGGGCCAAGGGTTCAATTCGAACACTTATCACCCGAGCCTAAGGAATCACCCGAATTTCAAATACGGGAACGCGTCGAACCAGTCGAACCTGAACTTTCAGGGGTCCAGTCAGAACCGACAGCAGAGCAGCTACCGTCAGGGTGGTTCGAATAGTCAGTATAACAGTCGGGGGTATAACAGAGATGGTTACCAGGGTAACAATTCGTCGGGTAATCAGAATCAGGACAAGCAGAAGGGTAGTTCAGGAAATTCAGACTAGTCAATTCATTCGAAACTCGATGCGTTGTTGAAGCTCGTGACTGATAATCAGAAGGAAACGCAGAGACAATTCGAGTTAAGAGACAAGTCAGCAGAAGCGATGTCAAAGCAGATTGGTTAGCTCGCAGCAGACTTGGCGAGATTTCAGAAGAACGCGGGCCAGCTACCAAGCGATACCACAGTAAACCCGCAAAATGCCAGCTCAAGCTCGAAGAAAAGTAATAGTGTGCACATCAACACGGTAAGTCTTGTACCTCATTTTGAAATTACTTGTGTTGAAGTTGAGTCACCACCGCAGTTTGTTGAGGCGGTGGTGAATGATGTTAATGATGAGAAGAATGTGTTGGTCAAAAGGAAACAATTTCTCAAAATGAATTGAAATCGAATTCTAATGAATCAACTTTTTGTGAAAATTGCATTTGTGAAAAATGTTTAAATGCCAAATTGACGAACACGGATGATGAGGAGGTGGAGGATAATACCACCTCCAGTAAACTCCAAGACCCGGGAGTGCCACTTTTATCAATTCAAATTGGAGATTTCAAAACTGATCGGGCACTTCTAGATCTTGGAGCATGTGTTAGTGTCATTCCCGGCAGTTTATATGATCAGTATGAGTTTGGCCCGTTAGAGAGTGTAAACACTACCGTGGTGTTGGCGAATCAAACTCATACACACCCCCGGGGCATGGTCACTAATGTAATGGTTCAAGTGGACGATTTTAGCTACCCAGTTGACTTCCTGGTACTTGATTATGCTAAGGGTAATATTAAACAATCTGAAGTCATACTGGGCAGGCCGTTCCTTGCCACAGCACATGCGGTAATTGATTATGCTGAGGGATTTTTGGGCATTAAGTGTGGGAACCGTGTTAAGCGGTTATTATTGTTTGAAAATGCTACTAACCCACTTGTTGACAAGTGCATACCATTGTGCACAAATCATACAAGAGAGGGATGTTTTGTAACTGACAGGAATGACCTAAAGGGTAGCAGTGAGAGGAAAGGAAGGAGAGGAAAGAAATAAGTGAGTTCTATGGTGACCTCACCGGTTTATGAAGCTACTTGAAGCATTCGAGGCATTGTCGAGCTGTAGACACGCAATTCAGCGCTTACCGGGAAGCAAACCGGGGTTTGTAAGTGTGTTCTATTTTATTTTCTTTTCGTTGTGTCATTGTTTGACTTTGGTCTCGAGTTCTGTGCAGCATATCTCAAGTGTGGGGAGGCTTTTGATGCAGTGTGCGTCTTGGAGGTTCGGTAAGTAATTGGTTAATTTCACGGCTTTCCTGGTAAGTATTGCAAATTCCAACTTCGGAAGCATGTTCAGGGTGTTGTCGGGATGTCGAAAAGTAACTGGGTAGGAAAATGCCCGACCCCAATTCGGCAAAAAAAAAACTTTCTGTTCACTAGGGACTATCGCGCTACGCGATGGCCCTGGACAGCTCACCATCGCGCTACGTGATGGTGGCTGGGATTTCCCAGACATCTGATGTCATCGCGTAGCACGATGACGCCATGACCAACCCCATCACGCTACGCGATGGGGTCCAAACCCTAATTTGAATTAATTGGGTCGCGTAGCGCGACATGTGCTTAGCTGACCCATCGCGCTACGCGATGGGTCCTCGGATCTCTAAAAAAAACAAAAAAAAAATTTAAAATAAATAAGTAATAATATAATAATAATAGCCCTTCCACTTTGTTTGCTGTATTTGATATGTATATTTGTATATATTTGTATTTTTGTTTGTGTTACTTTGGAACTTTGTGGGTGTGTTCACTATAAACCCTCACGAGACCTCACTCATCCACCCGGGCTACCGGGGGGTTTAAAGGGCTTGTTGCATACGCTAAATGCAACCGTGATTCCTATGAAAGTGAGTTAGGTCTTTTATTATTTTTAATTAATTAACAAAATTTTTTTATGAAATTGACTAACTCGGCTCGGTAATGATCTTTATAATATAATAATAATATTAACTCTCGAAAGACCTAAGTCTTATACTTGTGAGTGGTTACTTATACATGTCTCGAGATTTGTGCAGATTTGGTTACACAGAATTGGTCAGTGGTGGAGACGTGTGTCACGAGTGTGTTGAGAGTTGTGGGCCGAGTTAGCATTGCATTGTCATTATTATCAGGTGATTTTGATTTCATAAACTATTTTGTAGTTGTATTTTTAATTTTTTTAGTTTCGTTGGTAGAAATGTAATTGTATATTTTGCTTTAGTTCATCACATTTGTTTCCCGAGTTTTTAAGTGGTCAAACTGTCAGTTCAACCCCGTCCCCCAAATGATTATTAATTGTTTTATTATTTTAACATTGAGGTCAATGTCAACCTCAAGTGTGGGGATGGGGTTAAATTGAAAATTTTTAGCCCGATAATACATCGAACAGTATTCAGAAACCTAAGTTATTAACTGTCACTTATTGCTATTAATGCCAAGTTAGAGGTTTTTGGTCATGGTTGGTTTTTCAGCTTCTCGATAGTTTTCCCGACAAATGTTTTTAAAATGAGAAGTTGAAAATGGAATCGTTTAGGCGGGGATAACGAGTCAAGGGGACGAGTATACATGTTTTTCATATCGGCAGCCTTTATTTCCAGACATATTGTGAGATTAGCCCCTATACTTAATACACATATTATATAATAGATATAAAACATGTCTTGTCATTTGTTGAGGGAAACCGGTATGTTTTACAGAATTAGAACTTGCTTGTCACATGCTTTTCAAGATCTAAATACCACCACCTTTATGGAGATTAGGACTTTAGAAAACCCACTCTGTACATATTTTCCTCACTAAATAAATCCCTTACCCGACATTATCCCCTAGGAGCCCGTTTGGACCATATTCCTTTTTCGTTGGTTAAACTGAACATTACACACCATTTCAGCCTTGGCCTTTATTTTATTTTTACCTGTGTGATGAAATCCATTTTGTTATCGAGTTGTATATATTTTGAGTTGTACTTAGTCAGATGAATTGTAAAGTTCAGAGTTGTACATATCAGTTATTGTGCAAAAAAAAAGACAAAAAAGAAGTTATCAGTTTGGTATTTCTGTTATTATTAGCAGTCGAGTATGTAATAGCAGTGATTGTGTAATTAGTTCGTTTGTATTCGTGAGTCTGTATATTGGTTTGTTTAACTGGGTTTCATCCACCTGAGTCACTAAATAAGCCCAATCCGCACCCGAACCTAAGCCTCAGCAAAACCTCAGTCCGAGTCTTTATACAACCGGTGGTTAATGGGTGGAGATAAGACTGACTTGCAAGCGTATTAAGTTGTAACTCATATTAGGTATATTGAGGGCAGAGACATATACTAGCACATCTTTTGCTAGTCCAGATATTGAGCCTAGAGGAGTGTTGATAGTGTGAGGGGTGTGAACTTGTATACCCTAACCGGAAACAAAGTACACTTGTCTGGGCGATTCTAGGATTTTATTGTAACATTAACTTGGTTTGTGGGTTGTCAATCTAGAAAGTGTCAGTCTGGGAAACTAGGTATGACCTTAAACCTTGCTAGTATTAATGGTGATAATTGGTTGAATTATGATGGAGGTTAATGTTTACTTTAGAGTTTTGCTTGAGGGCAAGCAAAAGATAAATGTGGGGATGTGATGTTCGGTTCACTTGTACATATATTAGTATGTTAACTTAGTCGTTTTATTCGTTTAGTTAGGAACTTTGGTACTTCATACATGTTTATTGTGTTTCAGGTCACAGATACTTAACGCGCTTAATTTGGACCTGTGCGAGCATGGAATGAAGACTCGGGATGATGTGTGAAAGCGTATGATCAAAACCGGAGGATTTGGGTAAAAGTTGATTTCAGAGTATCATATGCTGAAAACAGAGTATCATATGTTGAGCATAAAATGAGCATACATCAGGAGTTTTTAAAGTATGGTTTGCTGACTTAGAGTATCATACTCTAAAGTTAGAGTACCATTTGCTGACCAGAGTACCATTTGCTAAAACTAGAGTACCATATGCTAGACCAAAATAAACAACGTGAGTCGCTAAAAAAAACCCTATATAAGCAAAAGTTAGGGTTTGAGAAGGGGATCTTTTGGAAGCAGTTACCAGACCATTTGGAGGGAAGAAAAGGAGAAAACCATCAATTCCAATCATCTCTACTTCACTTATATGATCTATAACATCAAGATTGAAGACCGAGAGATGACGAATCGCGGCTAATCCTTTCGAGTCATACCCGGGATGTAGAGTATTGTATCTTTCAGTTTTTCTCATGTATTAAGAACGAATTGATTGTAACTATCGTTGATGTTAATCTATGAGTATTTATGTCTAGTATGATTGTGCACAACGTCAGTTTAGGTTTATTTGATCAGAACGACTAGTGTGCCAGTTGCTATGATAATTGCTTGTAGGATTGTTTTGACCTGTTAATTGCAAGAAAGCATACGTTTGCCCTTAGTTGAGTCACACTGGCAGGGACCGTTTGATAACCAGTGCCGTGTGTTAGCGAGCGTGGATGCCTAAGGTTTAACCGGTTAGTCAGTCTGTAGTTGACACATGATAGTTTATCTGTTAGGTTGCATGAGTTTGCTATTAGGTTACGAACTTGGATTCCCGGGTGTGATTTGTCTTTGTTAATTGATTGAAACTTTGATTACTTGTTCCTTACTATAAAATCAACCTGTTTGCTAGTGTGATCAGCACTTTAATTGAATTACTTCATAAGTTTAGAAATTGATTTCACTTCACACTGACCACATACTCCTGGTGGATACGATACCTAGACTTACCATAGCTGCTTAGGTTAATTAGGTTTTTGCATGACTCAAACGACGGTCATCAATGGTCATAAAAATTGAGTTGTAACATAGAAATAATGGTCAAGAATTATTAATAATATCATAAAATGAATTCATGAAACATTAAACGATTGAATTTGGTCTTGAATCGGATTAATTGAATGATTTGAATAACACGATTAAAGTTTGTAAAACGAAACGGAACTTACGATGGTTAAAAAAATACTATTGCATAAGTAAAATAAAGGTATAAACTACATGAAATGAAACTTGGTATTAATTTATAACATTGCAAATAACGTTATTAATAAATATATCAATTACAAATAAATGAAGTTTTGAAAAATTTTAAAACGGGTCGGGTTTCGGGTTTGAAAGTTAACGAATGATACATATGTTGCATTATTTAGGGTAACAGCAGACATGGTCTAAATTTGTTTAAATTGAATGATGATTTGAATACTTGTGATAAAACAACAAATATTGTATATAGGGGTGACAATCTTGACCCAAACTATTAAATTGGTTGGTTTGGGTCAGGGATTTTAATTAAATGGGTTAATATAGGTGATTTGAAATTTCATATTGTTATTTTCAGGTCAAAATGAGTCGACATATTCAAAGAAATGGGTCGATGTAGGTTAATGTCCTAAGGAAATGTGGCAGGTTTCAGATTGGAACGAGTTTCCGCACGATACAGATTTCGGCATGAAATGGGTTTGAGATTAAAACGGGGTTCAGGTTTCAAGCAACACGAGTTTTCACATATGACGGGTTGGGTTTTGGTTTCTTTTTGGTCGATTCTAGACTCGTTTTTGTTTTTTTGTTTCGTTTTTGTCCATTTTTTAGTTTCGTTTTTGTTCGGTTTCAATTTTTTTTAGTTTCGTTTTGATCGATTTTTTTGATTTCGATTGATTTGGTTCGGTTTTGGCTTTTGTTTCATTTCTGTCAATTTTTCGGGTTCGGTTCGATTTCTCGTTTTTTTAAAACGAGGACAACGGTGGAAACATTTTAGTTTTTTTAATTTTTTGTTTTTGATTTATATTTTGAGTTATGATTTTTTTTATTATTATTTTTGAATATTGTTTTGAGGGGTTTTTGATCTTAATAGAAAACCCCTTAGAAAAAAATTCAAAAAATATATTAAAAAAATCATAACTCAAAATATAAAAAAAAAAAAATTTAAAAACACTAAAATGTTTCCGCCGTTATTCTCGTTTAAAAAAAAAATAATAAATAAAAAGAAAAAAAGAAAAGAAACTTGAAACCCGTTCTGACTCGTTCCAACCCTAACCTATTCTGACCCAAACCAAAACAACCCTTTTTTTAGTTGACCCATTCTGACCCTAACCCATTACGACCCATTCCCGTTTCGACCCAAACCAATTTCGACCCGTGATCCGTTCGACCCAACCTAACTCATTTGCCACCTCTAGTTGTATATAAAGAGATTTTATCAAATTTATAAATTAAGATTTCAGACTTCTTATTGTTTATACAATATATTTCATTTCTTTTTTACCTTTAATTTTGTTCATTTATTTTAAATAGCAAACCTTATTTTTTATTATTTAACAAATCATGTGTAATACACGGGTTAAAAAAGCTAGTTTACAATATTAAAAAACATGAGGTTTAATATGAGATGATAAGTTGTAACCTTTTTGGTTTTATTAAAAAGTATAAATACGGGTTAGGTTATAATACGAAGTATGGTTTTTGTGAAAAAGATAAGAAGTAATCTTGTTCATTAATTTTAGACATGTATGACTGAGATTAGTTTATGGGTAAAATCAATTGTTATATAAGGAGAAGTGGACAATAAGGATAACGTATTTGTTGACTCCCCCCCCAAACTCACATGCACGACACATGTCAATTCCCCCATTATTGTAAAACGTCAATAACTTTTTATACGACACTTTATTAAAAAAAATAAAATCACCATAATAACGAGTGTTTTTTTATCTTTTATATGAGTCCCATATTGCTAGATAAAAAAATAAAAAATAAGTGGGTTTTTACAAGTGTGTTTTAGAAATTTGTGTTATATAATTGCGTTATTCACTGTGTTTTTTCGTAGTGTATTCCATTGTGCTTTCTCCGACGATTTTCCGGAGAAATTTTCTGGCAAAAATTTCCGACGACTTTCCGGCCAAAAATCCGATGAATTTTCGGGCGAAAATTTCTGATGACTTTTCAAACGTCCCTGGCCATTGCACCATCACCCATACCACCACCACCTTTATCTTGACCGCGACCTGGACCCTTTCTACCGTGACCTTCATAATCAGGTTCAGAATCAAATGGGGGTTGACTGATACTTCCTGTTCCACCTCCACTTCCAACGTAAAATCCAAATCGATCTACTGTTCCACCTCTATTTCCATCTCCTATTCCACCTCCATTTCCAACTTCAAAACCCAAAAGTCCGCGGTAAAAAGGGGAACGATTGATACTTCCATAAAATGAATCTACGCGCAGAACATATGTTTTTGTTTTTAGTTAATCAAAACAAATCGTGAAAAGTTCAGTAATAATTCCAAGAATGAAGAACTAAAATTACAAACCTTGAGATGTGTCGAGTGTCATGCTTATAGATTCTTCAGTCATACTTGCTAAATCAATAGAAAAAAACAAGATGAAACATAGTCTTGCAACAAGCTTGTGTTCCATTAAATTTATGAACGGGAGTAATTCTAGTATGTGGTTTGCTTATTTCATCAATTTGAATGGTATATATTCTTTCTCAACCATGCGTACTCTTGCGAAGGTCAGCATTAAATTCTATCCTGTATTTTGTCCATTTCTCAAGACTATTATTGCAAAAATTAAGTGCATTCACAATGGGTTCTTCAAATTATGTGAGCGTGTTCTTCATTTTTAGGGTGGTTGTAGTGCTTATGAGTGGACAGGAGAGAGAATGTTACTGTTTATGCTACTACGGGAATCGCTTTTGCTTTCTTTTCCTCTGGCTAGATGTTTTAGTTCGCCAGGTTGTCTCTTGCCTGCCCATGGATTCAGCAGCAGTTTGAAAGGTTCACCTATTCGGGAATCTCCGGATCTATGCTTATTTTCAACTCCCCGAAGCATTTCGTCGCTTACTACGCCCTTCCTCGTCTCTGGGTGCCTAGGTATCCACCATAAGCCTTTCCTCGTTTGAACCTCGCCCTTCATTTTAAGGTTTTGTCATCCTAAGGTGCTGCTAAATAGATGGATCTTATCAACGTCCATGAATGATAAATCGTAGATCGAACCGCCGAATCGGAACAGTTTTCATCCTTTATAATTTTTTAATACTATTTTAAAGTGGTTGTGAGTAAAAGAGAGAGAATGTAATAAAGGTATAAAAATATTATTTAATTAAAAAAGAAAAAAGATAGTGGTTTTTAGAGTAGTTTTAGATTTGTTTTACTATTCAAACGCCCATAATCATAAGAACTTCTCTTTTTACATTTAAGGGGCGTTTTTTTTTTTACGAAAACCAAGAAACGTGCATCCACTTTGCAAAAAATAGAGAGAACTCTGAAGAACATATCCTTTCATGTAATAGCTTCTTCTTCTACAAACTACACAACACCAAAAAAACTGGTGTTCACCTAGACTAGCTGTAACATCTCTGATTTTTCGTATTTGTATTCATTTAAGTTTAAATCGATCGGGTACGTAATTTGGATCTTCCGAACTATTTAAAACTTGTATTTATTGGTATTTAACTTGGTTTAACTTATTTTATAATTTCATAACTTTCAATTATGCCACATAGCCCTTAGAAACCTTTAAAATCGCTTAAAACGGCTAAGAATCGCATTTTCGGGAACTGCAGGGACTAGTTTTGCCAATTCTTTCCTATTTTCGATTAAATTAACGAAACTTAAACTCCAAGAAATGTTATAGCTGGTCCAATTTCGTTTTCTTTGTGTCCAAGCCAAATTTTGTTAGTTATTGTACTAGATTTTCTCATTAAATAGCTTATTTTGTTTAATAATTTGTTTTTAGCATCCAAATCGCTTATTTTTGGCATAAATCGGGCAAATTATGGTCCAAGAAAAGGATTATAACTAAAATACAAGTCCATATTCTTAAATTATTGATAAACCACGAAATCTTTGATATATTACATCGATATTCTCATTAAAATCGTATTTTGTTACTTAAATGAGTAAATCTTCCAAATATATTTCGTTTTTTGTAATCTCATAAACACATCATAATTCTCTGCCACAAACCTGTATCCTAACCCTAGAGAGACCTCCTAGCTGTCACCTACCTCTGACCTTTGACTCATCATATCTCTTGATTCTTTCACTTTCCGGGTAAGTTATAAACATAGGAATCATTCATATACATTCCCTAGTCAATAATCTTCAATCAATTTTGATGGTTGAAGGGTGTTGATTGGTCAAATCGTTTAAGACTCGTTAAAAGGCAAAATAGTCAACAAGTTTGACTATCCGTTTTCTCATACTTCTGGTCGGATTCAACGTTCGGTCCAGAAGACTTTTATTCTCGTAATGTGATTTTAAGGATACTGACCAAAACCCGACTTCCGACTCGCTGTTCGGATTCTGGTTAGTACCAGCTCGCTTAAATCTTAAATTTAACATAACTTGAGTTCTAAACGCCCGTTTGGATTGATTCCAGCGGCAACGAGTTTTTTTATTTATATCATCATATCCTAAAATCTCAGATTCTGAATTGTTTATATCGTTTGACATGTAGTGGACGACTTGCTTATTCGTTAGCTCGCTTATTCATATTTATATTCGTTATTCATTAATCTAAGAGCATTCTCATCCCCTTCCCTATCCCTATATCCATATATATCATATAATTACACTAAAAAACAATATATTTCTCTCTCTTATTCAATTAAATAATATTTTTTATACCTTTTTTTATTACAGTTTTCTCTCTCCACCCTATAATTTACAAAAAAATCACTACCTTTTCTCTCTCCATCCTATAATTTACACTCACAACCACTCACACCCCCACCCTATAATTTACAAACCCTCCTCACATAATTTTAGTGTAACATCTAGGAAAACCCATATTTATTTTGGGTTAAAATTGCCAACTTTGAAAGTTGAAGAATTAAAAATAATCTTAAAGATAAGTAAGGGTAAGAATGAGATAAAGAAAAACAAAGCATTATTATGTTAAGGTAATAAGGAAAAATAAGATAAGAAAATAAAGGCATCTTATCTTAAGAATATAAGAAAATCCATCCCGCATGGAAAGATGGAAGAAAACGTAAGCATTTCACATGGGTATAAATAAAAAAAAGATACTTTCATCCCACATAGAAACAAACAAAGAAATTGAAGCTCTTTATAAGGAAGCAAGTTTCCATAAAAATGTTTTAATGTGGCTAACCACTCTCCATAGTCCTAGCGGAGGGTGCGAAGCACCCGACGCGCACGGACTCGGACTCGGACTTGGACTCGGGCGATGGGCGTAATGTGGCGTTTTGATGGTGCACTTTGCTCGCATCGCCGCGAGCCGCATAAGGGCCGCTTTAGTATTCGCCGCGAGCCTCATAAGGGCCACTTTGGTATTTTTGGAAAATGGAAGTATGATCAAGAAGTGGCAAGTAATCAAAGACGAGGGACTAAAAATAAAAATCTAAAATTTAGAACCCATCGCGCAGCCTCAAGACCATCGCGCTACGCGACGGCCTGTGATGACGCAGCAACACGTGTCGCGACTGGGAGGCACGTGGCAAACGCTAGGGCTGAGTCAGCAGCCACGCGTCATCTGACTGACATCGCCCTACGCGATGCCCTAAGTGAAGGGACCATCGCGCTACACGATGGTGCCCAAACTCAGCTATAAATAGGAGGGTTCACGGCATTCACCACTCACACCTCCAACAACACATTTCACACACACTAAACCTCGGTTTGCGTGCCGGTGTTATGGAACGTGCCAAGCTTCGAAGTTTTGACAGACTAAGCTTTAATACGCGATATAGAGTAGAGGTGCTGCTCGATCAGTCATAAGGATTTAACTCCAAACACCCGTACGAGGTAGGGGTTCTGATTAAGATATTATTTTATTATTATTATAATAATAGCTTAGACCATAGTCGGGGGTATAGCCCGAACCT